>NC_139944.1:42216752-42528326 GCF_963454915.1 Gymnoscopelus microlampas
TGTGGGCCCAAAACAAATGAGATCAACTTAAACAAATGAACAAAAACGGAACAGCACAACTGATCTAACCAGAATGACACATGAGGGGACATATACTATTCTATACAGTATAGTCGGCGGTCAGACCACTAATGATACGTAGTGAGGTTCAGGCAGTACTGTATATACTCGAGAGGTTACACACACATGCGCATTATTATGTGGGTGTATACAGTGTTATGCAAGACCCATACGTCATACACTGATGGCAATCAGCTGACCAATTGGGCGGGTTATTTAAACTCACCTAAATCTGCGTTCCTTCCGCTGTATGTGTCCTTGGGTTGTTGGTAAACACCTGTTTTCTCCCACCACCACCACCAGTGGGCTCTGCTATTAGTTCTGTTCCCCATGGGGGGTTGTTATTGTATATTATCTATCTCCCTGCTCTTAATGGTTAATGATGGTTGTCTAATTGTGCTGAGCAGGGAGAAAAATGTAGCAGAGCCTGAACGGCAAGATAAAATATTATATCCACACTTGTATTCATTCTCATTCTATAATAAAATATTGGTTCCATCTATTTGTGAGTTATCAGACTTTCATTTCATTTTTTATTTTAATTAAACACGCAAGAAATAACTACAACCTTAAGTCCTAAACCATACAACACTAACACTAACTAATGAAATTACAATCCAACTGAAAAAACAAAAAAAATGTAAATTTTCGTTCCTACTCTCACCTATGGACATGGTCATGAAATGTGGGTCATGACTGAAAGAACAGGATCATGGATACAGGAGGCTGAAATGAGTTTTTCTCCCTTAGGGATAGGGTAATAAGATCAGTTACCCGGGAAGGGCTTGGAGTAGAGCCTCTGCTCCTTTACATGGAAAGGTGCCAGTTGAGGTGATCCAGGCATCTAATGAAATGCCTCCTGGGCTCCTCCCCATGAGGGATTCCACGCATGTCCAGCCATGTGGCAGACCAAGGACCAGATGGGAGGATTACCTGTATATCATCAGCATTCTGGCCTTGGAACACCTTGGTCTACCCCAGTTAAAAGCCCAGGAAAGGTCTACTTTGCTGGGACTGTTATAGTTCCGCAACCCAATTCTGAATAAGCGGTAGAAGATTGCGCTGGACAGATTAAATACTATTAACAATTTCTTGTACAATTGTACACAAACTGGAATGAATTTTGTATAACAAATAAATGACTTAACTCAATCTTAACTCAATCAAGTTTACCTGCTCAAACCAGGTATACAAGGTTTTGTTTTCTCCTACAGCTCATCTCAACTGGGGGTCTGTTGATCAAGTAGCTGAGATGTAGTGGGGTAGAAGTAAAAAATACTTAAAATTGGAAATACCCAAACATTATTATTATTATATAAAAAAATGGTGCACATCATTTTTTTCTTTCTTTGGCTTGGAAGACATTTTCATTTTGAATACTCATGTCAGTTGTGTCCACTCAGTTATGTCAAGTTGTGCCGTTGAAGTCAAACAATCATCAATATTGATTAGGCTAATAATGTGGTGACATGAGACTGTACTCCATGCTGGTGCCAACCGGAAGCCCCTCTCTCTCACTCTAATATGAAAAGTCAGAGATAATGATACATGAAGGGATAGGAATGCAAAGACATGCATGTGGCTGTCATGTCCATTGTCCACCCATTAGACTCCTCAGTCAGTCAGACAGACAGACAGACAGACAGACAGACAGACAGACAGACAGACAGACAGACAGACAGACAGACAGACAGACAGAAAGTCAGTTACCGATTTACTGACAAATACATTCACTTAGCCAGTTACTCATTCACTCACTCATGATTAATTAATTAATTCACACTCACCCCCTCACTCGCTCCCTCCCTCACTCACTCCCTCACTCTACTAACTAATTTAATTGTAATTTATATGGCCGCCGGGGGCCAGTAATCAGTGGTTAGTGAAATGTGACAAATACAAGACATTTTCACCATGGGATGTCATGTCCATTTTTAGCACATAGAGAGGCCATGAGAGGCCATTGAAACAGTGGTGATGTCATTGTGACAGTACAGGGCCACTTGTAACCACACCTCCCCACATGGAATAAAACTAGGCTATTAGTCTGTAGGGTAAATGGATAGAAAGTATGGTTTGTGTACATAGATAGATGAAAGCAGTTTCATCAAGTTCAAATCACTTCTCTTAGATATCTACCCGTCTCATATTGAGACGGGTAGATATGTAGGCACGGTTGAGGAGGATAGATTATGTGATTTGTGTGATCTTAATGAAATTGAAAATTAAATGCATTTTGTTTTGTATTATCCATGCTACAACTCTATCAGGCAGAGACTTTTTAATAAGGTAGATCCTAAGTATGAATTTGTGTGGTTGGAGGATTCAGAGAAACTGAAATGTCTCTTTCAACATGACATTTTTTAATTTGCTTCATTTCTTGACAAGGCCTGGTCAATGAGGAGGAGGGCCATTTATATGTAAAATGGCATTGTCTTTTTTGTTCTTATTTTGTTCATATAAGTACTGTACGCATGTTGTATTTAAGTGGTATGTTTTAAGGAAGGACGTAATATGAACAGGAAGGACTGTTAATGGACTGTTAATGTCTTGTTTTCTTTCTGTGTAATGTGTCATATAATCCCATATGAGATGGGCCAAAATGGTGGCATGACATGAAAATAAAAATGTCATTCATTCATTCTTTCATTCATAGATATATTAAAAAACAACCATTTAAAGTAAGTAGTAACAATATATCACCAATAACTATTAATTACAGATTTTGTTTAGCTGAAATATCAGGAAGCACGGGTGGCTCTAGTTTTAGAAAACACTTATGATCAGAATGCTGTGTGATGACATCTCTGCAGATTACTGGGTTGAACCTATTCAATTCCATCTTCAAGCCACTAGATGGCAGAAGTCTCAAAGCAAAACTTTAACCGGCGGTACAAGAATACAAGTTCTCCATCAGCCCTAACCCTGACCTGTTAGTGACTCATACTGGACCATTGTTTGACTAACGTCAGAGTCACTGGCTGCATGTTACTACCTCATTACCAGAGTATGAGCATGTTTTTTAAGGTTCTGTGTGTAAAGGGGATGCATGGAAGTAAGCATAACAGCAAGCATGAATACAAATCAGCCAGGACTTGCTCCCCGCATTATTACAACGTAATATTCTACAAAAAAAGGATCCTCCTGGGTTCACAAAGTTCAGATTAAAGATCACAGATTGAAGACCTAAATCAATCGATCGCCTTTGTCTGGAGGCCGACTCTGGGATTTAAAATATCCAACCCGACAAGCTTAGGGTGGGAAACCTTCTTTTTTTTTACTCACAGGCTTGCATATAATGTAATTTACATATCCTTGTTCTATTTATATGTTTTATTATTATGTACTGCAGGGTGGTAGACTGTTGCGCCTTATCTATCTTAATTGGTCAGGGCTGTTAGAAAGCATTTGTGACACTGATAATCTATATTACTACAGTATAGAGCACCGAAGTCTGACGTAATTTACACATCCTACCTGGTTCGCGGTTTTCCAGCCCCATTCTGAATTCCCATAGACGTCTTTAATATCGCGTCAAATAAGAACTGTGTTCCCAAAATAAACAAATGATCCCGGCGGTTTGACTCTTATGGATATGAAGCATCAACTGACGGTGAGAAAACGATAATGTCACTTCCGCCGAATTAGTTAAATGTTCGCCAGAAACAGACTGTATCAAATATTAGTGACTGACTGACTATCATAAACGATACAGAACCTCCTCCCTGATAATATCGCAGAGACAGTTTGTTTATTTTTGGACCACAATTCTTATATGAGACGATTCTAAGATGACCCAATGTAATAGAGAAATTACTTTACGAACCAGGGGATGAACGAGTGACGTCAGGACTTCTGTACTCTGTACTATTAGTTCAACTACATCAGCTGACACTGAACCCCATGCTGAGTTACACAGCAGTGATGTCACCTTTGTGCCCTGGTTGTAATTGTATTCTTGCTCTGTTAAGCACTTTGAGCTGCATTTCATGTCATGGCACTCGCACACCACAAATAATTTAAGGATGACTCCTTACATGCTCAGCAACCCTAAAGGTGCTCAAGTGCAACGTGACAGGACAACGTGACAGGACAAACGTGTCGGTCAGGAGACCATCGCACTTGTCTTGGCACTTTCTTGTGACTGAGACATTTTCTAAGTCTAATGTCTAAGAAGTCATCCTTAAAGGGATAGTTCACCCCCAAAATGACTTTTTTTCCGATCGATTAGTCACCCCACAGAGACATGGATATTCTTTTTGTCGTATTCCTAAGCCAATAATTTGATGACTGGCAGCGGTTCCGGTAGGAGACACAAAAGAGTCTCCTGTGTGTCTCCTACCGGAACCGCTGCCTACCGGTCCGGTGGTAATCAAATTATTGGCTTAGGAATGCGACAAAAACTAAAGAATATCCATGAATTCAAGTCTCCATGGGATGACTAATCGATAGAAAAAATAGTAGGGTGAATAGTATTGTGTGTCAATAAAGCACATTCTAATTATTATTCTTAGAAGGTATGCACTGTGGCGATATCCATGCTTCCATATCCATACGCTACAATTCCCCCTGGATTTCCTGCACTATATGCTGCTTCCTGGACACCACCCAATTCCTAATGGACGTCTCACAGTAAACCCGTCAGTCGTTGTCGTGTGGAATGGGCCTGTTTCTCGTCTTCTCTAATTATTGTCTCCTAAATATTGCCCCCCACCCACCCCACCCAACCCCAGTCGACCCCTCTTTCTGCCCCTTCTCTCTCACTCATAGCATGTACGTGTGTGTCTCAGCACATTCCTATCTTTATGTGTCATGTAGCACAGCCTCACACACAGCAAAACACCACTACCCTCTCAAGAATCAGTCAGGTCAGAGGGTCCCGTTTGTTAATTTACCCGATCACACCCCTCACACCGAGCGACCAACGAGTAAGATCTTATGTGGAAAAGAAATAAAACATGAAATCGTACATCAGTGGTTCTCAAACTTTTTCATGTCAGGGACCCCCCCAATTATATGTGTTTGGCCGCGGACCCCCATCTCAAAACATTGTGTTCCAGGGACCTCCAGAAGCAAAGATTTGAGTTACAAATGTTCGCTTAAAAATATATATATATTCAAAGGTTTGCAAAAAAAAAAATCACGATTTTTGAATAGCCAAAGTATGAAAGGTGAAAGTGGTTAAAATGATTGTGATGCCATATTAACACGTTTTGCTGGGGACCCCCTGGAACCCCCCCAAGGACCCCTGGGGGTCCCCGGACCACACTTTGAGAACCAATGTCGTACATCCTTACAATTCAGCCATCAAAGGGATTACTGGGGTAGTACTGTACATCTGTAATTACTGTATATTAATTCATGCATTTGTCCAGGGGGGTTGTGGTTCAAGTCAATAAACCATTGGTCAGTTCATCATGTCCATATATGGCTGCCTTGGAACCAAGCACAACACTCCCATTGTGGGCTGAAAACATCACTGTTTGCGTCAGCCAAGCAAAACATGCGTGATTCCAGATTAGTTCATGCTCTTTACAGCCACTTTCCACGTTACTTGCCCCTGAGCTTTTTCATATTTAGTTTCCAGCCCAGAATGACACCTAGTTTGACTGTTTCTGATTGGCTTAGTACTAGGGTGTGGACTATTTTTCAGTGCTGCCACAATGTGCTACACAAAAAGGGTGCTGTAAAAGTTTAGCGACAGGGGGACCACGGGCTTATTCTGCAATGAAATATTATCAATGGTGGAAAAAGTACTCACATATTTTACTTAAGTAAAAGTATCAATACTGCAATGTAGAAGTACTCCGTTACAAGTAAAAGTTTAGAATTCAAAAGTTACTTGACTAAAAGTACAAAAGTATTAGTATCAAAATGTACTTAAAGTACCAAAAGTATAAAGTACTCATTATGCAGAATGTCCCATTTCACAAGTTTTCAAAAGTCTAAAAAATAATTTGAAAATAGCAAATCTACACGTTCACAATGCGTTGCATCGCGACGCATTGTGAGCTTGTAGATCGGCTATTTTCAAATGGCCAAAATGTATATAGGGCTGAAGTGGTTAATGTATGTTTTGTAATAATAATCTAAATCTACAAAGTAACTAGTAACTAAAGTTTTAAATAATTGCAGTGGAGTAAAAGTACAATATTTGCCTCTGAGATGTAGTGGAGTAGAAACAATGGAAATACTCCAGTAAAGTAAAAATACCTCAAAATGGTACTATGTACAGTACTTGAGTAAATGTACCTAGTTACTTTACACCATTGATTATTATTACAATTGTCAATGACTTCAGAAAAAATAACCCGAGAGTGAAGAATGAATTCAGTTTCCTACTGTTTGATGTTTATTTTTAAACGTGACTGTCATGGAACGATAAGCTTTTCCAAGGGGAAGTGTGTAGGCTGTGTAACACGTGCAACCATGGCAACACATGCAAAACAAAGAAATGCAGCTGAACGCCCCAAAGAGACAATGTATGTCCCTGTGCGGAAAAACTAAGGGGGAAAAGCTCTGTACGGTCCTGCATAACAATGTGCACACGAGCATTGTTGCAGTGCACTCAAACACATTGACAGCTTTTTAATGCAGCTGATTAACATATCTGGAAAACAAGCAGAGTTATCTAAAAGCTGCCAATTGTTATGAATAACCTAGAAATGCATGATTTTATCTGAGGTAGGTTTCCTACATTGACTGCAAACTTAAAAATTCATCTGATGTATTAGGGCCATTCACACTGAGCACTATAACTATAACGATAACTATAAAAATATAGTTTTAAAAATCATTCTAAAGTGGAAGGCAGAGTTCCTATAACAACTATAACAGCAACTATAACAACAATACAATGGTGAATGATATAGTTATAGTGATAGTGATAGTGATAGTGATAGTGATTGATTGATTGATTGAATACTTTATTATCAGTTTGCAAAAAAAAGCACAGTTCAAAACAAGGTCTGCTAAGAGGATTTTAAACCAGGGCGTAGCCACGGGTGGGCATAGGTAGGCCTGGGCCCACCCATTTGTTTTTTCTGCCCACCCCAAAAAAAGAATTGTAAAAAAAATATATACAATTATATTCAAATATTTTTTTTATGTCATATTCAGCCATTTTGATAACAGTGTATATATAGGTATCCGAAATCCATCACAAACCCGCGAAAATTTCAACCCAAGAAAGCTTATGGCATGTTTCCATTGGGGTCCTTTGTACTCATTCATTGAAACATTTAATGACAAACAAATATACACTACTATGCAAAACATCATAAAAACAGTTAGAAAACTAAAACTATAATAAAAGTTACATACAAAACATGTACAGTGCTCACTCAGTGTGAATGGCGCATTGAACTCACCAGCTGTACACTGGGTTTATTGTCACACAGACATGCCACAGGTGGAGAAGAGAGAGGGTGGGGAAACCACAGAACCAAGATGGGGATGAGAAATTAAGTCAAGTAAAAAAAGAAAAAGACAAGCACTGTTTGCTCTTTACTTAGCAGATAAGAAAGGAATGTTAATGAACAGTCTGTGTCTTCTGAATAAAGCACTGGGTGTGTGGCTCACTGCTCAAAGCTGATTAATGTAACATGCTATATATCACGCACTGTATGTGAATCTATGCTGCAGGCAATACATGTGACTATAAAAGACTTGGGTAGACAGAAATGTTTGATAAAGCAGTAAAAGAGCATCATAGGAGTAATGACAGGTTAAACCCAGTGGTGTAAAGTAATTAAGTACATTTACTTTAGTCCTGTACTTAAGTACAATTTTGAGGTATTTGTACTTTACTTGAGTATTTCCAATTTCCAATACTTTCACTTCTACTCCACTGCATCTCGGATTCAAATATTGTACTTTTACTCCACTACATTTTGATACCAATGGGTCCGTGTAAGTGAGACTTGAGCAGCAGATAGAGGAAACATGGGCTAAGCAGGTTCTCCCACAATTATGAGACATGCAGGCAATGTCAACAGAGACATAAAGCATATCACACCGTGAACACATGGGCTTCTGTGCAATATGACAGCAGTCTGAGAACTGCTGCAAAGGGAAAGAGGAGACCCTTAAATCTGTCTCTTCATTATTAAAGCTTTTATTGCTGTATAATACTGTATGTACAGTATGCATGCACGTATGCATGACAATGCGTGTTTGTGCACGTCTCTATCTGTTTGCATGTACAGTATGTAAATATACCGTGTATGTGCAGTTTGCACGTTTGGCTGGGTTTGCATACCTTATATGCCAAACAAACACCTTGGCGTTAACTTTACAGTGTGGCTCCTGTTTAGTGTTTTAATAAGAACAAAGGTTTATTGTATGCAATATCAGTACAGATTACAAGCTATCATATCATAATAATCTGTTATAATATGTTATTCACAACCTTATAGTTTACAGTCAGCAAGCACAGCTCAAAAAGTTTTTCTGGAAGCAGAAAACTCACCCAGAGTTTCCACTCTAGCTTCCCATGCAGAGTCTGGCAAACTGTGTGTTATGTAAGAATAGTGCAGTGTACTCTATGTGCTGTAAATGTGTAACATGATTCTCTCTTTTTTTCTCCCTTCTTTTCTTTCCTGGACCATTACCCCATCTTTCTCCTCCCCTCCCTCCCACCCCACCTCCCCCCCCTCACACTCCTAGCTAAGCACACTGGCCAATCACGCTGTGCCTCAGTACCTCCCCTGCTCTGATAAAAGGGACCCAGAGACCAGGGTGGGTCTATCTGTTCTGCGGCGTCTCCCAGCTTCCACTAAACACACCAACCTCAGTGCTGTAGAGGATCCAGTCTGCAACCAACCATGTCTACCAGAGCCGCTGTGAAGACCACCACATACTCCACTATGTCCAGCTCCGCCGGTGGCATGGGGGGCATGGGCCCGTCCCAAGGCTTCAGCAGCCGCTCCTTCTCCGGCTATGGAGGCCGCAGCGTGGGCAGTGGTGGCCGGCAGCAGAGCTACACTGTCCGCAGCTCCTACGGGGGCGTGGGGTCAAGCCCCGCCGGCATGGGAACTGGGGGTTTCAAGGTGGTTGGGGGCTACGGGGCCGGGGGCTACGGGGCCGGGGGGTCCGCCCAAAGAGGCGGCGGCGGAGTAGAGTTTGGGTACATGGGGATGAGTGCTGGGATGGGCATGGCAGGTGGCATGGCCAACGGAATGGTAGCCCCCATCACCGCTGTGACAGTGAACAAGAGCCTCCTGGCCCCCCTGAACCTGGAGATCGACCCCAACATCCAGACGGTCCGCACCCACGAGAAAGATCAGATCAAGACCCTCAACAACCGCTTTGCCACCTTCATTGACAAGGTCAGTGGGTTCATGCAGTGTTGTGTTATAGGTTTTATTGGTTCCATCAGTTACATGAAAGCTCCTCAATGCACTCAGCATAGAACACACAATATCAATATCTCAGAACCTTGGCTGAACTACTTGTAACTCAATAGCCCAAGGTGATGGAAAGGTGATCTCTCCAGAGAGAGCATCTTTCAACTATTTCTAGTGCAAACTGGATACAAACCAAAACAACAGTTTTGCCATGGTGGTCCTTAAAGATGATACTGTCTGTTAAGAACCATGGATTACAATAATCCATACATGTACTCTATGTGTGACAGATAGATAGTGATCCAGGGGGTTCATACAGATATAAAAGGTTTTTGTTTTTCGCTTGGTGGGGCGTTTACCGTAACGTACACAATATCCTGCAATAAGATACAATATCCAGAGGTTATGAAAGTAAACAGTGTGGCAGATGTGCTATTTCTTTCCCTCGAGGTTAAGGCTGCAGAGTGTTTTGTTCTATTTTTACTCTCTCAGAGTTAATCTAACCCTCAAGAGTTTCCTGAGAACTATAAAGGAGTGGGAGTGGCAGGGGTGAAAGGGTTTAAAACAAGTAAGACAAGCTGTTAAATCAGCAGATTTTATACTGAACAATTACACATCTCTACAGAGGACTAGCTTGGTGATCTGTACATTGTCCTATATACAGTATAAGGATTTGTTGAAGAATATGATGCCATTTTCTTGTCTGCCTTCCAAAGGCGAGTCGGTGGTATAGATAGATGAATGGATACATTGTTGTTACTCTGCATCCATGATCAAACAGAGATAAGAGTCATGATCAATGTCAGAACTGTCAGATCAATCCCAAGACAAGAGGTAGCACTGTTCCTATAGAAATACTTTACCGATCACTCATTGTACTGCATACCATAATGGGGCCCCTCATTAAGGAGAGCATCATAGGAGTAATGACAGGTTAAACCATAAGTAAATTACCTTTGCCTTTATACTATCTTATACTATCTTGCTAAAAGTGAAGATAGTAAAGCAAGCACAACTTTATAACAGGCACACCCACCTACCCACCTACCCACACACACGAGCACGCACGCACGCACGCACGCACGCACGCACGCACGCACGCACACACACACACACACACACACACACACACACACACACACACACACACACACACACACACACACACACACCCACACACACACACACACACACACACACACACACACACACCCCCCCACACCCACACACACACCCACCTGCCCACACACCCCCGCACACACTTATACACACTTATACACACACACACACACACACACACACACACACACACACACACACACACACACACACACACACACACACACACACACACACACACACACACACACACACACACACACACACACACACACACACACACACACACACACACTGTATGCACTCTTGCATGCACACACTTATATATACACACAATCATTGTTTGCTGAGTGGAAGCACTACCCCACCCATAGGGTCTCTGGACAAAATGTACCAATTTGTAAAGACAAGAATTGTACCAACATTGTGAAACAGTGCCACTCTGTGTTGAAACACAGTAGTTATGGGATGGCATGGAGCGAGGTTTAAATTGCTGTGACGTTTGGAGAGTTGGATTTTAAATAACTCCAGTCTTTGGCATAATTGTCTGTTGATACCCATGCATTCTCTTTGTAAGATAAAAAGACTTATAAAAAGAAGAATAAATACAATAAACCCATTCATTCTTCCAGCTCTGCACGGTTGATGCACACGCCCATCTGTGTCTGCGATACACAATGTACATTCTGTAATGTACATTGTACATTCCTTCTGCAACACGCCACATATGTTTATAATAATGTACTGAGAGAGAATGTAAGGCTGGTCATGGTTATAATACCTTCCATTCACTGTCCTGTCTGCTCTCATCCATCCTATAGTTCACCCCCAGGCCCCCACCAATCCTGACACCCACCCAACGACTGATAGACATATACACGTACTTACAATCATTCATTTATGTATTTTACACAATTTTGGACTCCTATCGCCCTCCTAATACGTGAGGGGGTCATGTTTTTTTTATTAATGTTTACATTCATTTTATTTTTCAATTTTTCATTTTCCAATTCTTTTTTTTTAAATAAATGTAAAAAGTAATTGAAAGAACAACGGGCCCCTCACGTATTAGGAGGGCAGTATGAGTCACCAGAACCAAGAACGGGTGTTCTTGATGAATCTATCATGGTTAAAATGGAGTTTGAAGTTACAATGGGTTTGTATAGAAAGCGGGCGTGTCTGATAAAATAAATATCAAATATCTAAATACTGAATCAAGCAACTTAAAAACTGTCTGGGGTGTTCACAAAAGCCTGAGTAGACGATTAAATGACCCAAACAAAGTGAAATATCCCTTTAAATCAACCATCTGGATTTCATTGCAATTTATCTTAATCTGTTTCACATATTATTTAGGACATTCACTCTGATTCATTCAATTGTCTGTGTCTTTACAGGTACGTTTCCTGGAGCAGCAGAACAAAATGCTGGAGACCAAGTATAAGCTCCTGCAGGAACAGACCACCTCCCGTTCCAACATCGATGCCATGTTCGAAGCCTACATCTGCAACCTGCGTAAGCAGCTGGACAGCCTCGGCCATGAGAAGCATAGACTGGAGTCAGATCTGCACAACATGAAGGGGCATGTTGAGGACTTCAAAAACAAGTGAGTTGGTAAAGGGTTAAAGTAGATTTATTTTTCTTGTTAGCTATAGATCCAAGATGGCGCCACGTACGGCTGCTTCGTCTTGCGCAGACAATGCAGGTTTTTTACTTTTTTGTTGTTATTATTATTACCTATGCTGCTGCATTGTCTGAAGGAAGCCGAGCAAAAATAAGTTTTACTCTTATGTACCTGTACACAAGATGTAACAATAAAGCACAACCTTGAACCTTGAACCATTAGCTATAACTATAGCTATTGCCTGCCAAATTATCTGATTTATTTCAACTGAGACCTGTGGAAATGAAATATTGCTTCATTATATTTTGGCATCTTTCCCAGGTATGAAGATGAGATCAACAAACGCAACGAGTGTGAGAACAACTTTGTCATCGTAAAGAAGGTCTGTTCAGTTTGCAACCACATTCATGCACTCAAAACTGTAATTAAGCTTTAAAGGCCCAATAAGTGATCCAAATGTAAACAAATGGGAGGCACCACCACCAACAAATACACCAAGTAGCAGTGGAGACAGGTTTGTATATAGACAAATCCACAGACGAGCTGCCTGTAGGCAGCCATAGCTGCGGTGTCAACGCTCCTACACCGCGGCACCGCAGCAATGGCCGCCTACAGGCAGCTACAGGCAGCGCGTCTGTGGATTCGTCTATAGGTGAGGTAAGAACATTCCAAAGCATATCATATATTTTCCTTCTAAAAATCGAAATCTAAGTCTTTAAGAACGTATTAGAAAAATGATCCTAATGATGTTCATATCAATCCAGGATTGGGCCTTTAAGCAAAGCAAAGGCACACAATATTCAATTCTAGCTCATGCTGCAGTGCTGACAATGAATGAATATTGTCAATGTTTGTATTTTGTTTTTTTCCTCCACTCAGGACACAGATGCAGCCTACATGATGAAAGTGGAACTGGAGGCCAAACTGGACAGCCTTTCTGACGAGATTGAGTTCCTGAGGCAGATCTATGAAGTGGTAAAGAACACTGTTTATATTTCCATTTCATGTTCCACTTGAAGGGTGAAACGATATCAAAGGAAAATAGGTCACAGTTTTGATTTGTGTGCATTTATTGTTTTTCTTAATTATGTGTTGTAGGAGCTTCACGAGCTGCAGAGCCAGATCAAGGACACATCGGTGGTGGTCGAGATGGACAACAGCCGTAACCTGGATATGGACGCCATCGTGGCTGAAGTGCGTGCTCAGTATGAGGAGGTCGCTAACCGCAGCAGAGCCGAGGCTGAGACGTGGTACCAGACTAAGGTGAGGTGATCAGTGATCTCTGTGTCCAGTGTTGGTAATGAATGTGTATATTTATTGCTCTTTTTATGAACGCAAAATCATTGTTGGCATCGGGTGCACATGCTACATGCTTTCCAAAAACAATGTGAGAAAAAGAAAGAAAGGGGGACCGGACCGCTGACGTAGTGGTCCGGACACCTAGGCTCCTAGTCCTAGGTAAGTAGCCTGACAGCGAGTCGCGGGTTCGATTCCCGATCCCAACGGCCTTTGCTGCATGTCACTCCCAATCTCTCTCCCCATTTCCAGTCAGCCTACTATCCTATCAATAAAGGCATAAAAAAAGCCCAAAAATAAATCTTTAAAAAGAAAAAAGAAAGAAAGAAAGGGAAAAAAAGTTACAACTTATATAAAAACATATAAAACATGTAAAAGCAAGCCACCAGGGGCCTCTCTACAGGCTTACTCTATTTTTAAACAGCAAAACAGGAATACATGAACATGATGACATGGAGCTCAGCCAAACATTACAGGACCATACAGGCACGTTGCGTTTTAGTGATGTCAGCGTATCGGGTTAAGGTAGGCTAACCAGTGACTCAAGACCTGTCTGATGTCATAAATTAGGTTTAGGAAACTGTGTGTCTTTATAGGATAGGCAAAAAATAACATATTTAATGTTTTAACTGACAATAAAGTGATCTTCTATGGTGTTCCCCTTGTACGTATGTCACAGTATGAGGAAATGCAGCAGTCAGCGGGTAAATATGGGGATGACCTGAAATCCACAAAGGCTGAGATTTCCGACATGAACCGCAGGATCTTGAGACTTCAGTCCGAGATTGACACTGTAAAGGCACAGGTGAGGAGCATTTAGGACATATTTGACATAGTTTTTCATCAGTTCTTGTCTCTATAGCTCTAGTTTGCCTTCAGAACTTTGTCCCTCGCCAACATGTACTGTAGCAGAAAGTGCCTAACGAAATGTTCTCTTTCTCCTCCTACTTGTTTTAGCGAAACAACTTGGAAGCCCAGATCGCCGAGGCTGAGGAGCGTGGTGAACTGGCGGTGAAGGACGCCAGACTTCGCATCAGAGATTTGGAAGGGGCTCTGCAGAGAGCCAAGCAGGACATGGCCCTGCAAGTCCGTCAGTACCAGGAGCTAATGAACGTCAAGCTGGCGCTGGACATTGAGATCGCCACCTACAGGAAACTACTTGAGGGAGAGGAGGACAGGTGGGATGTTATTGCGAGTTGGACACAACAAGCCTGCAAGTGCTATAATGAGAAAACATTATAACTCTTATTTCACACATTGTTTTTTTCCTCCATCTCTCTCCTGTTGTTTCCTTACAGGTTGGCAACAGGAATCAAGACCAGTGTGTCCAAACAGACCTGTAAGTTCATGGTCTATACTTCTGCATTATTTGCTGTTTTAACATAGTGTGTGTTTCTTTGTCCTAACAGGCTCATGTTGATCATCATGCTAGTTTCTGGCATTAAGGCATTACGGCATATTCAGAATAACACTAAATATAACTTAAATGGGCAACTTCACAAATATTCAACCTGAATCCTATATCCTACTTACTGAAGTTGCCCTTTACATCCAGTAGCGTGCATCACCATTCACTTTTCAACTTTTTTTCTATCCACTTAACATGCAGCGATGAACTATAACCACAACGCCTATGGCCTGGAAACAGCTCGCACCCCCTCCTACAACGTCAGTGCCTCTTACGGTGGAGTCAGTGCCTCTTATGGTGGAGTCAGTGCCTCTTATGGTGGAGTCAAGGCCAGCAGCACTTCTTTCGGTGGCATTGAGGGGGCGATGAAGAGCAACATGGCCAGCAGTGTGGCCAGCAACAAGACCAGCAGCGTGGTGAGCAGCAGCCACAGCGGGAACGTCAGCAACAGCAACAGCAGCAGCAGCAGCACAGTTACCAAGACCGAGACAGTTGTCGTCAAGACAGTGGAGAAGGCGATGGAGAAGGCGATGGAGGAGGTCCAGGCCGCAGTGGAGGAACCGGCTGTCAGTGATGTAGAGCAGGAGAAAGTAAAGGAGCAAGTTAAGGAGCAAGTTAAGGCGCAAGAGCAGGTGGAGGCGGAGGCTGAAGCGGAGGCGCAGGTGGTGGAGGAGGAGGAGGAAGATGAGTGAAGCTTGGCAGCTGTTAGTTGAACGAACCGGTCTGTTGATGATGAGTTTTGGTTTGCCGATCTGATTTATAGCATCAGGAACTAGATTAAAACAACACACATTACCTATTCCATAATGCTCTTCATTTGACCCAGGTTGAAAATACCATGAGTGCCCCCTGGCTATGCCAAAGAATGGACCTGATCATCCATAATGTGCCATAATACCCAGGTTCAGTTTTTGTAAAGTTGTATTTTTCTTGCAGCAATGCCATCCTAATATGGATCGTGTTTACAGGATGAGTTGTAGGCCTACTTTAGGTTTCTAAAGACCTGCATATAGTTACAGACATTAGTCACTGTCAAACATGCACTGCCAGTGGGTCTTTACTATCGCAGTTCTCTGTGCACTGACACTCCAAAGTCCAGCAGGTGTCAATGTTGTATCTTCTTTCCTCTGCTGTTTGCTCTTCTCGCCTTTAGAACCATGCAAAGCACTGCTGTTGTTGTATTTTCTGCAAACACTGACACTGCAAATGACACTACTGCTGTTAATGGGCTTCCATGGGATTCATGTGGGTGAAATTAAACCGTTGTTATGCTGAACCTGCTGTATCAGGAGGCTTACAATGAAATGTATAAAAGAAATGGCAATTTCTCCACGTCACTGCCCCCCTTTCCCCCCCAAAAAAAACAATACACTGTGAAGGAGCTTTTGTCCTGGTGGACTGTTGTCAGCAATGTCTGCTGTCCTATTTCCCCCAACAATAAATCCTCTCCCAACATTACGTTTCATGGTCTCTCGTTGTATTTTGATTTAGTCAGCTATGTTTCACTGAAGGTCCTCCATAACGCCTATTTGGGAACTCACTTCATCATCAATCTTTTTTGTGGGAACAAAATACAATCATCATTTGTCATATGACATAATGACAGGAAAGAAAAGCAGAGAACAGTATACTGCAGAAAGAGACCACTCTGAAATTCTGCCCGAGGAGTGTTGTTAGTAATTACCTTCCAGTCTATTTACCTAGCCTGTGTGAGACATCACCAATGTATATTCAGAGAGGAATCATAACCCTTTAGATTTTGGGTGTATGCACACCTGAGTATGCAAGCACACACGCACACACGCGCGCGCGCGCGCGCGCGCGCGCGCGCACGCACGCACGCACGCACGCACGCACACACACACACACACACACACACACACACACACACACACACACACACACACACACACACACACACACACACACACACACACACACACACACACACACACACACACACACACACACACACACACACACACACACACACACACACACACGCCTGTCAACAATCAATCATGGTGATTTTAATAGCATATTTCAGTTGTGAGAAAGTGGAGCCTACATACAAGAGATTGACAGCACTTTCCATCATAACTTTGAACTATAACTGTCAGAGAATGTCCCACCACTTAATTGATTATGTAACAGTTTTTTTTTTTTATATAACCTTAATTTTACCGGGAATTTACAAGGATTTTAATAATAATAATAATATCTCAAATTTATATAGCGCTTTTCTTTTTTTTAAAGATTTTTTGGGGGCTTTTTATGCCTTTTTTTTAGAGAGGGATAGGGACAGGAAATGGGGAGATATGGGGGGGGGGGGGGGGGGGGGGCGGTGACACGCAGCAAAGGTCGTTGGGAACGGGAGTCGAACCCGCGACACGCTGTCAGGCTGGCATTGCAGCCTAGGGTGCCTGGACCGTCATGAGAAAAAAACGTTTATCAACTTTATTTAGGGGAAAAAAACACACAAAAAAAAAAAGAAAAAATGGAAAGAAGAAAAAGACAGGGTGGAGTATGCTGGGAAAAGCGATATTGCAGAGGTGGGTTTTGAGGTCGTTTTGAAGGTTTGGAGGGTGGGAGCATCTCTGAGAGTTGTTTTGGGGAGTGCATTCCACAGGGTTGGAGCAGCAAAAGCAAAAGCTCTGCCGCCCCAGGCACTGTACTTGGTCTTGGTCCAAGGAGGTTTGCGTCACCAGGCCTGAGGGAGTGGGAAGGGGCAGGACGAGAGGAGATCGAAGAGGTAGGGGTGAGCAGGAGCAAGATTGTTCAGTGCCTTGTAGGTGTTTAGTAATATTTTGAAGTGGATTCCTTGTTTGACCGGGAGCCAGTGAAGAAATTCACTTGTGAATTCAGTGATTCACATTTTACTCTTTTTCAAGAGTGTTGGGCAACAATGGTGGCACATTTAGACGCAAGGACAATAAAATAAAATAAATAAAAATCAACTCTATGCACAAAAAGGCTGGAACACAGAACATTTTCAGAAGCAATGGGTGGGTTCCAAACCCTGTAAAAGCATGTACACATGTGCATGGACAAGTGCTCGTGTGTTTACTCAGGGCTGGGACGTTCTAAAATCGTGGTTATACACAGAAGTGATAAATTTGATGAACGAGTGGGGTTTTCATTTACCATGATGGATTACGAAAGAGGGGTTATGGGCTTTGAACAAGAACAAGTCCGAACAGACACCATGCATGTTGATGCTGCTGCGCCTCAGGCGAAGTAAAGTCCCAGACACAATGTGTGATGAATCCACCCTTCCGGAAAAAAACTGAGAGATAATCTCATCATCATCACTGCTGAGAAGACTACAGCTTGTAACATGTTATTTGCACAATCAAGGCCAAACCTTTTCGGTTTCTAGGGTTGAGTCATATGATGAACAATGTGGCCAACTATAAATAATATTATACCAAGTTTGTGTTTGTGGGAAGGAGATGAAGGCTGATCTTCAAGTCTGTTGCCTTGTTAGTGGTTCACAGTCTTTCAGCTGTGTTTAGAGGCTCCAGGGCTGAAAGGGCTGCTTGAACCCTCTATACTTAGTAAAACGGACCTGAGTTGCAACTGTGCTTGGAACACTTTTTTCCCCCTACACCAAATTTGTTCACCAATAGATCGGTTATTTTTGGCTAATGTTGAAATCTATCTAATGGATGCTGGGATTCAAGTGGTTAAACCTACAACAGTCAGCCTGATTAGTAACAGGTCCACTGCAAAATCCTGAGTGTCAATGTAACTCCTCTAGCCAGTGTAAAAATGGACCAGTAATTAAGATGAACACGCCTCTACTGTCTTCTTGCAGCCAATGACAAACCCAGCTCAAACCATACCCCACTGTCACAAATTACCCTTGAACTGGACTGCAAACACACAACAATTTAGGCATTGAGCGGACGCTCTCTCGCTCGCTCGCTCGCACGCGCGCGCACACACGCACGCACGCACGCACGCACACACACACACACACACACACACACACACACACACACACACACACACACACACACACACACACACACACACACACACACACACACACACACACACACACACACACACACACACTGTCCTCGGTCCTCCCCCTTAGCTACATTTATTACCCCTTAGCTAATAAATGAAACATCGTCTTCTACAGATAGACAGACTGCCCATGATAGCTGAGTCAGAACAGTATTTAGCCAACATTTTTGCATTTGTCTTTTGCAATCCTCCCAATTGCAGGCCACGGGGCACAAGTTTGTGAACATACGTGGCCCTCCCAAACTCCAAAACACAAGGACAAATATAGCTGCAAGCAGCGATAATACAGGGCCAGGAGAGAGAAAGAGAAATGATAATTCCTTTAACAGGTCAGTTCATGAAAGTCCTTGCGGTCTTGTTTCCAATGAGGGCCTGACAAATTTCATCGACACATTTGCTGACCTGGCCTGGAATCGTACCTGGGGCAACCAGAGCCTCTGGCTCCCTAGGCGGGCTCACTAACCACTCAGCTATGGCCGCCCCTCTGAGAGAGAGAGAGAGAGAGAGAGAGAGAGAGAGAGAGAGAGAGAGAGAGAGAGAGAGAGAGAGAGAGAGAGAGAGAGAGAGAGAGAGAGAGAGAGAGAGAGAGAGAGAGAGAGAGAGAGAGAGAGAGAGAGAGAGAGAGAGAATAGATTGAAGATAGAAACGGAATAGATTGAAGAGACAGAGACATGGAAACGGAATAGATTGAAGAGAAAGACATGGAAACGGAATAGATTGAAGAGAGAGAGAGAGAGCCATGGAAACGGAATAGATTGAGTCATGTTTTTTGCAATTCAACTTAAATGAGTGTGCATCAAGTGAGGCTTGAACCAGCAACCTTGCGGTCGTGAGGCACTCTTAGGTAGCTGCAACACTACTTATAGTGCTATAGCTTTGTCCAGGCTGATGTTGTCTGTTGAGGATGACAAACGCTTGCCTTCTGTCATGACCCAAGCCCCTGTTTCACTAACACTAAGATCACTCGTTCACAAACCATTTACCAATGAAGAAATTGTACATCTCCTCAGAAGCAAAACTAGTGAAAGTAGCCGATCTACAAGCTCACAAACCATTAAAAGTTGTCAGATTGTACATCGGCTATTTTCACAATGAAGTATGTTATACATTGAAAAAACATACTCTCATTGCTATCTGAAAAGTTGTGAGATTGTAGATCAGCTGTATGTAAAAAACACTCAATTAAGTATTTCATGTTATCTTTAACAATTGCAGATGTATTCATTGATAGTCATGTTGTGTGAAATGCAACTTAGATGAAGTCTGCACCAAGTGAGGCTTGAACTGCTGACCTTCAGGTTGTGGGGCACACATTTAAGCGAGAAGCCACCAACAGACAAGAACCTGTGAAAGGAGATCACACAGATGATACAGTTTCACGCAAATAGCTGAAAAATCCTGGGTTTAAGTGTTTTTCAAACTGCTCAAGATTGCGGACAATCTAAGGGCGGTGCTTACTGGTCAACGTGATAGATGTGTTCCTCATTAGTCAAGGCACATGTGTAAGCAGGTCTAATGGCTGTCGGCCAAACGAGGCATGACTTTTGCCTGTTTAAAGTTTCAATTTTCAAAAAATTGCTATAGCGCCCCCGTTTGACCAATTGGAGTAAGATTGGTTTCAGTGATATTTGGAATGGCCCTTTACATTTCTGCAAAGTTTCAAAGAATGGTAAGTCTGCATGTATGTGTTAGGGGCAGATGAATAATTGTCATAAAACTGCAATATTCATTGGCTCATTAAAGCTTCATTTTTTCACTTATGGAAAATATTTTGCAAACGTTTTTTGGCATAGGTCCAAGGTTCATGTGTAAAAAGTTTCGTGCAGATTGCTCAAAAATCACAGGAGGAGATAGGTTTTAAATGTTTTTCATATAATTCAAAATGGTGGGAGATCTAAAGGTCAGAGGTCAAAAGTCAGAGTGTGAAAGTTGTTCAGCATGAGGAGACGCATGTGTGCATCAAAGTTTCATGGCTGTAGGTGAAACAGGGCATGAGTTGTACCTGTTCAAAGTTGGCATTTTTCAATTGAGTGCTATAGCGCCACCTTTTGACGAAAGATTGTGAGAATTATTTCTTGATCGTTTTTCATGACCATCTATCATATGGCCGAGTTTCATAAAAAGCGACTGCACGGTTCAGCCAGAACTGCCAAAAGTGGCAGAAGAAGAAACGGAATAATCAGAATAACAATACGGGTCCATGCTGGAAGCCTGGCCCCGTAATGAATTGACAGTTATATTCCAAGGCCACAATACGCTCCACCAAAAGCTGATATTTCGTAAGTTTGGATGTAAAACAAGTGTCCATATACAAATCGAATGGGCAGCCTACACACACACACACACACACGCACACACGCACACACGCACACACGCACACACGCACACACGCACGCGCGTGCGTTGTGCACAACCGAACGGTATGTATACTATTGCAAATCCGAGGTGTAACTAAAACAAAACACAATGCATTTTTTCTCGTTTTGCTAGAAAGGGCTGGATGGATCAGATATGCTTGTTTCAATGTACACAAGGGTGTTGAGTGAGGCAAGTGACAAGTGTACCCTAAGTCAGATAAATGAGAAAAGCTTTGCTGAGAGCTGCTGTGTGATTGATTGACGAGCACATCCCTTCCCCTTTTGTTCTCACACCCAAAGTTGACTCTGTCACTAATGGCATGCCATTCATTTAAAATGGTGTCAACAGTTGCTATATTTTTTTTCTCTTTTGCGACAACCAAAGTCATAAAGTATGATCTGTTTCTTCAAGGCACTCTGCAGAGTAAACACGTTCACACCTCACAGTAAAAATAAAATAGCTTTTAAGTGCATTTTCACTTTCAAACGGGCATCTATACAGCAATGTTGTAATTGTGCAAAATGCATAAGTACTTACATACATGTAATGTGCATGTAGATGTAATGTACGTCAGAATATCTAACCTGAACATATTTAACTAGAACATCTAGAAAAGAACTCTTGCTTGGCATGCTTGATATGCATTTCCTCAGTAAATCAGTTCAGACACGACTTTTAAGTTGACTTTTTCCTACACTGTAGGGCAAATAAAAGCCAGCATAATTATTTTTGCAATAAACTGTTATATCTTTGATCTCTCTTCATGTAAGCGTCAGATTTAACAGCTCAATTTAACTTAAAGACAAGATACACTGCAGGCGATACAATTCATTACCCTGTCAATTTGTCTAAACTTCGATTTGTTCATACATGCATGATCCAACGGAAATGGTACAAGACTGACAACTCCATTTTATAATACCATAGACTACATTTATGTGTGTGTGTATGCATGTGCGTGTGCGTGTGTGTGTGTTTAAGTCTGTCTCAAAGCTTGAGAAACAGGTTTGAATTCCTCTTGGCTCGGGCTGGGGATCACTGACAGATAGAGGAACACAATCGAAGAAACAAAGTACATTGTAACATAAGCATTTGGATGCCCGGTTTAGGTGTGTCTCATTCTTAGTGTGGGAAACAAAACAGCCATTGCTTTCTCATCAAATTGAAGCAGCTGGAAAAGCTGGGACTGTACATACAGTACATTGAGTAGTAACACATGCAGAACGCATGGAGTTCACTGTTGAAAATCTCACACAAGTCATCAATAATCATTTTGATTATGTGGTTGACATGATTGTGTGTATTGTCTCAGGTAAGATAAGATCATTATAAGATAAGATAATATTTTCAATCAATTACAGCAATTTGCTGCAATTGTATTGTACTGCTCTGTATTTTTTGCTTACCTTACTAAAGTGATAGTGTATGTAATGCATGGTTGAGAGAGAGATGAAGCCGTAGATACACGTAGCTTCATAAACTTGTTTGACAGCACTACAATCAGTGTTACAGTATGTAAAATATGTAGTCAAATGTTTTTTTGTTTGTTTTCACATTATCCTTTCTATCAATATGTTGGATTCATGTTAATGTGTATTTTCAGACATTTAATCACTTAAACCCTCGCCTCAATACTTGGTAAACTTGACGTTTGGCTCTGTTCTTCTTTTCCCTATACAACAAACCTGTTCGCTGAAAATAGCCTACAAGTTCAAAACGTGTGGGGTTCAAATGGTTAATGTAAAACAAAAAAAAAGTCCTATCACACAAAGATTTGGCGGCCCCCCTGTAGTAACTCTGAGGACCCCTTGGGGGTCCCGGACCCCCTGTTGAAGACCTGCATACCAACTGTGCCATACACCTCATTAAAATATATAAAAAAAGAAGAGAAGAGAAGAGAAGAGAAGAGAAGAGAAGAGAAGAGAAGAGAAGAGAAGAGAAGAGAAGAGAAACCTTTATTTCCTGAAGGGAAATTCAGATGTCAGAGTCAGCAGACTGATACTGGTGTTACTAGTGATTGATTGATTGATTGATTGAATACTTTATTAACAGTTTGGCAAAAAAAAGCACAGAAAGTACAGTTTAATACAAATACAATGCTAAAAGGATTGAACCCAAGAAAGCACTATTGTGTTTCCATTGGGGTCCTGAGTATTCAATTCATTAAAACATTAATGCCAGACAAATATGCAATACTATGCAAAAACATTTGCATTGCATTTGTAGGCATGAATAGGTGCTGCAGGAACGTATTAGGTGAGCAGAGTTTCATTGACTCAGGTAATCCAGAACTGTGCCACTGGCAAACTTGCCAGAACATTACCGTCACACTTGCAATATGCCAAAAGCCAAGCTGATTAGATTTTTTAATTTAAATAAAAGACAAACTTCTCTTATTTTAAGTGCCGGCTGTAGCGAGACAGCTTTTGGTACTGACCGGCTTAGAGCGGTTTTGAATGAGACTAAGGATTCACACTTTTTGTATGACTGTTGGTAGCTGGTCCACATTTTGGTGTCATATCATGCAGGAGAACGAATTTAACCCCTTGTTTGAGCCAAATTGGGGTTGAATGTGATTTCTGGTGTTGTGTTTGTGGACATCTTTAATGTTTTTGAAGTAGTTTGCCAGATACATGGGTGTCTTTGTGTTTGTGGTGTAGTGTATCTTGTTGACCAGGCCCATTGCAAGTTGCTGTACTCTGTCCTCTACCCTGAGCCATCCCACCCTAGCAAAATGAGCAGGGGTTAGACAAGTTGTAGGTGTGAGGCCAAGTAGCAGCCTGACCTGTTTGTTTTGGGATGTCTGGAGCCTTGTTTTTAAGGCCTTTGTGGAGCTAGTATGGTACCATGAGGTGCATGCATAGTCATAGTGACATTGGATGAGAGCTCAGACTACTAGAGTCCTCAATGTATTCCTACAATCCTACTGACCAGTGAGGAGATCTTGTACTAACATCTTGTTCTTTGGTTGACTTTTTTGATTACTTTAATTGCCATTTTTTCACTGGATTTGCCTCTAAAAGGTAGGTAATTTCCTCTTTTCTTGCGATATTGCCACCCACTTTTACTGTGAAGCCATCGGCCTTGCAAAGGTTTATTTTGGACCCAAAGAGAATGGATTCAGTTTTGCCCAGGTGTATTGATAGTTTGATATCAGCGAGCCAGGTGCAGATTTTACCGAGTTCAGCGCTAAGGGCTTTTTCGACCTGCAATCTTTCCTTGTCCGAGACCAGGAGAGGAACAAATTGCAGTAGAGCTATCAAGGTTGACATGTTACTACGCATGAACACATCATCAATACGTTATTCGCTATTCATTATTTTATCGCCATTAATGTCAAAATATAGAACGCAAAGCTCTCTATGTCTGGGAGCATGCTCAGTTCAGTTGTATGTAAACACACGTTCATACGTTTATGGGACAAAGAAAGCCAACTAGCCAGGGCAGTTCTGCTTGTTGTTTTCAGTTGAGAATGTGTGTTCCTGTGTCACATAAGACTAATTCATACAGTGGCTAAGGATGCCTATTTATTTAACAATGTTTATATTGTGGCTCACAATAAGCTAATTATTTAGGGGTGCAATACGTTAGTCCGACAGCGCATTCCTCCGACAGCGCATGCCTCCGACGTTTCCAATACTAACCCTATAACCCGAACCCTAACCCTAACCGCACGCGGATGCCACATAGTCGGAGAAATGGGATGTCGGATTAACGTATGCCTCCCATTATTTAGTATACTGTGCTAGCATAGCTGCTAATGTTACTGTTGTCCTAGCCAGATCCCAAGTGTGTTGCTGGTATGTGTTATTATAGATTTCCATGGTTATTGCGGAGGTGTTGTTACAGCAGCATTACTGTTGTGACTCCATGACTCATTTTGAAAGCATTTTCATATTCATAGTCCTGTGATACTGTACTGACATACTCTACAGACATTGATTGACAACACTGACAGCAGTGGTTTTCCCTCATTTTCTACATAACTGCAGATCAGTCACCGTTAAAATATATCTTATCTATGATCTGGCTGCCCCGCCCCCTGAGAAGGGAACACCCTAAATACTCTAATGAGGCCGAGGGTGTACGTTAGTTACAGGGTTTGGACAGGTTGTAGGTACAGTCGGTGTTGCATAGCGGAATTTGGGTAGACGGCAGGCTTACCCACACTCAGAGGTTGTTCCCATCATTATCATGTCATCGTGTGTCAGTTCAATTATTGTTACCATAATCTGAAAATGTGATATCCAGGAAGAGAGGTCAGATCATCTATTAACATGTCAATCACAACATTTTGATCATACCGTTATACTTTCATCAACATAACATCTATGATTTAACCCATTTTGAAATGTAACCCTATTTGTAACGATACCTTTCAAGACGGGAACCCCTTTTGGGGTTCCTGTTGCTATGTACGGTAAATAGCAACATACATTTTTTTGTAGTTTTTGAATACATATTTGAAGTTTTTAAGAAAACTTAGGTCAGGATTTAGAAGGCGTATTAAGAATCGGCCTCAGGTCTAAATGGGTTAATCAGTCGTACTGTATGTGTATCATTCAACACATGAACACATGGATGAATGCCTTATTGTGTGGTTGAAAGTGAACCAGTCTCCCTCAGATTAGCATCGTGTTTACCCCATTCAATTTGTGACATAAACCTGTACCCACATCATGTAGAAGTGATTGTGATCAGTGATGTCCTTACATTTGGTGGACACTAGAATATATCTTACTGTACTGCACTATTTGTAGGGTTGAAACTTTCTTTGTGCCAGCCACATGCACAGATAAGAGCCACCAGTGCCTGAATGCCAGCCCAATAGAAGAAAGGGCCCTTTTATTGTAAACAATTAAAAAATCTTGCAGAACCAAGCAATTGCTCTCTGCCCTGCTCAAAGAAAGGCTATTTCCCCTGGTTTTATCCCATACATGCCACACCCCAAAGTGTGAGCTTGCTATGTTCTGTTGACTGGCTTTTTAATGGGTTAATCTGTCAAAATGTGTAGGGCTCGTCTCTTAATCATTACCACATGTATATGTAAATAATAGGCTATATAAAGTGTATACGATGTTGTCTAGATTGTTTTAGCTTCTCTGGTTTCTAAATTGTTACTGTCCTGATTATGTTTTCTGATTCTTAATACTACTATACTATAATTCTATTTTCTCCTGTTTTTATTCAGTTTGAGTACCCACCCTCCCAAAAGACTGTGCACGGCTGTGCTTTGCACACACTGCGTGTCTGCTTGTTTGTCTTTCTCTCTGTCTCTCATGCGTGCACACACACACACACACACACACACACACACACACACACACACACACACACACACACACACACACACACACACACACACACACACACACACACACACACACCTCACTTGGTGTGGCTACAAGGGTGTGGCAGAAAGTTAACGATCAGAGTTTAGATTACATTACATGTGCATATGAGGGTGAGCTGGTTGCGGTAGTCCTCATATGCACTGATCAAGGTACATGCACAGTTACGAGAAGGCCTACGCGATAATATATGGACCCTTCATTTTACAGGCTGTATCAAGTCAATCACATGTAATTGATTGACTTGATACAGTCAGGGGCTCCGTAATAAAAGGCTACAAAGCATGCTCAAAAGGTTTTTACGTTGATTATTAGCATTAGTGAGTTACACTAACACCTAGCATTATCTGTGATCAGTGGTGGAAAGTAACTAAGTACATTTACTTAAGAACTGTACTTAAGTACAGTTTTGAGGTACTTGTACTTTACTTGAGTATTTCTAATTTCCGATACTTTTACTTCTACTTCACTACATCTCAGAAGCAAATATTGTACTCCACTACAATTATTTGAAACTTTAGTTACTAGCTACTTTACAGATATAAATTATGATATTATGAAACATTCATTAACCACTTTAACCCTATTGTATACCTAGGCTATTTGAAAATAGCAGATATACAAGCTCACAACGCGTCACAGCGTGACACGTTATGAGCTTGTAGATCTGCTATTTTCAAACGTTTTAGTACTTTTACTTGTGGTACTTTAAGTACATTTGGATACCAATACTTTTGTACTTTTACACAAGTAGATTTTGAATTCCGGACATTTACTTGTAACAGAGTATTTCTACATTGCAGTTTTGACTTTTACTTAAGTAAAACATTTGAGTACTTTTTCCACCACTGTCTGTGATACATCAAAAATACAAATGTAGTTCTAGATTTTAAGCGGAAAATGAAAAAAACATGACAAAGAGTACAATCCTCTTGGAGCTAGCAGCCCCAAGAGGCCATGCACCTCCTTGGGGTTCATTCTGAAATCTGCCTATTTAGATGATGAGTATTCATGCCTGTAGAGTTGACATTTTGGCCTGAGGGTGGTGCTAGAGGAAAGGTCATGGGGGTCATTCAAACATTCAAGGGTTTATCCTGTGTAGAGCATGAATAAACTCAACAAGTTTCTTGGCAATCTGTCCATTCAACGTTGAGATATTTTGTGTACATGGTAATCCAACTTAGTGTCTTTGTCAGGAAGGAACATATTGTTCATACGTAAGTAAGTAATAAATAAATGAAATGCAATTAAACTGCTTACATAATTAGACAGAGACACTGCTGAACATAAATAACAGCCACTTTAAAGGACTCTGGTTGCATACTAGTATACTGTTCCATTAAGTAGCATATCTTATTTTCCACACACTGTTTCCCTTAACTTTTGACCCCTATACTTGTCCCCTCTCTCTCTCTCTCTCTCACAATACGTTCCTTCCTGACAAAGACACTAAAAGCAGGTCAGTACCAAAAGCTGTCTCGCTATACAGCCGGCACTTAAAATAAGAGAAGCTTGAAATGTAAAAATCTAATCAGCCTAGCTTTTGGCATATTGCAAGTGTGACGGTAATGTTCTGGCAAGTCTGCCAGTGGCACAGTTCTGGAATACCTGAGTCAATGAAACTCTGCTCACCTAATACGTTCCTGCAGCACCTATTCATGCCTACAAGTACAAATGCATGCCAGAGAGTCATTGTTTTCGTAATGGCAGTAGGACAAAAAGGGTGTGGATGTTTTATGGAAAACGCCTACATATACACACTTTCCCTTTACTTGCTCCAACTAGCAAACACCAGGCTGGTCGGGGTGCGCATGCTCACACACACACATACACACACACACACACACACAGAGAGAGACCCTGATGTCCTAATAAGGAGTGAGCGAGTGAGTGAGACAAAGCCAATAGGACTGACATAGGACCGGCATAATTCCCAAAGATTGTATTGGAAAGTTACGGCTTTTGAAAATGTTTTCCATTTTGTAAATGGCAAGAACTTGATGCGCTGAATAGTTTTTCGGCTACTTTGCATATAGTTTGAATTGGCTCTCCTCGCATTATATCACCACTTACAATAGTGGCGCAAGTTTAACTCAAAGGAGTACATTTTCACACTCTATTTGGGGCCTCTAGTCATCTCTCACACTGTGAAGCACATGAATGAAGTGGAATAGCGAAACTAACATTGTGTGTGAGGCAAACAGAACTGCAGGCAAAGGTTACATCATTCTCTCTCTCTCTCACACTCTCTCTCACACTCTCTCTCTCTCACACACACTCTCTCTCTCTCTCTCTCTCTCTTTCTTTCTCTCTCTCTCTTTCTCTCTCTCTCACACACACACACACACACACACACACACACACACACACACACACACACACACACACACACACACACACACACACACACACACACACACACACACACACACACACACACACACACACACACACACACACACACACAGCCAGTGAATAAGCGATGACAAGATAGTGGTTGCTAGGTGATGCGCAGTAATGGCAACAATAACAGCAGGGTTCCAGACATCATCGTCATGATGTGATGTGAGAACAGCAACATGAAACAGATGTCTCTTTACATGGGGAACATAGAGATTCTTCACTCTTGTCCTGACTCCTCGACATGCTCATTCACTTTTCTGCCCAGAATGAATAGTCCAACACCATTGATGCACGTTATAAATGAGTATAACAGCAAGCATTCATGTTTGGTTTATTTGGCAGGGACCATGACCAATTGTACCAATTCAATTCAATTAAATTTAATTAAGTGTCAAATCACAACAAGTTGTCTCAAGACACTTTACATGTAGAGCAGAGACCAGAGCACAGGGAGGCCACAAAGACCATGGCCTTCATTGCCCCTTCAGTCTGGCCTTGTGCCCCTCAAACGAATGGCATGCCCCAGCTGACCGTACCACTTTCTCCTATGTCTCTCTCTTGTCAATATGCAGACACCAGTGTCTCTTTCTTTCTTTCTATCTATTCTGAATTCTTAACTCCCCTGAGTCCCAGTCTTTAAACCAATAAACTAACTTAGATTGGTGCAGGGCTGAGCATGGATCAGATTGTAAATGCCATCATTTATTTATTTCACTGCAGATAGACATATTACATTTAAAATCACCCTTAAATCAAATTAATTCTTTCAATGGACTAAAATCTTGTTTTATTTTTTGGCATTTGGCCTTTGTGCCCTAAAAAAAATGGACAACACCAAAGGCCAAGTGGCCTTGCCCCTAACATGACGAAATTCCAGGCCTGGCAGAGACCCGACATTGTCCCACCCTGAGCAAGCAACTTTGCGCGACAGTGGCAACGAAAAACTCCCCTTAACTGGAAGAAACTTCAGGCACACCCAGGCTCTAGGGTGGGCGGCCATCCGCCTCGCCCTCGACTGTGTCGGGGGGTAAAGGAGAGAGAGAGAGAGAGAGAGAGAGAGAGAGAGAGAGAGGGAGATACAGAGTTAGCTACAAACCACATTTTCATCTGCACTCAAGGAGGGCAAGGAGTATAACAAAACAAAAAAATACAATATGGGTGTAAGAACAATACAATATAACAGATAATATTGTTTTGTAAAATATTATACAAACACGTGATTGTTATTGTCTACGTCCAGTTCAGAGGTCAGAGAAGAGAAAGCCTTATTGGCATGAACCGAGTTAGTACAGTATTAGGTATTAACCCATTAAGACCTGAAGCCGATTCTACATGTCTCCTAAATCTCAGTAGTATTCTGAAAAACATATGTTTCTATATCAGTGGTGCTCAATCGTTTTCATGTCAAGGACCCCCAAAATTATATGTATTTGGCCGCGGACCCTCATCAAAATATTTTGTTCCAGGGACCCCCCAGAAGCAAAGATTTGAGTTAAAAATGTTTGCTTTAGAAATATATATATTCAAAGATTTGCACACATTTTCAAGATTTTTCTAAAATAGCAGATCTACAAGCTCATAGCGCGGCACTCGGTGCCGCGCTATGAGCTTGTATATCTGCTATTTTTGAATAGCCCAAAGTGTAAAATAATGCTTTTTTTAGCTCAAATCTAAAAATGACACAGTGCCAGGTCTTAATGGGTTTAGTGTTGTCAAAACCTGGAAAAGACTACAGAATAGGAATATCACACATACCATATTAATAATAATGTAATTAATATGGTACAATGCAGGTACAAATACATTCTGTAGAATAACAACACAAGTGTGTCTTATATACTGTAGATACATACAGTAGACTCAAGTTCAAGTACAAGCAAAACATGCATACTGTCACCCCTGAGGTATATAATACAAAGAAATCTGTCTAGTCAGGGGCGTCACGGCCATTCACTGTGTGTACGACGCGACACCCTCACTCTCACAGATCCGTGATTTCATACCCCCCACTTTTTGAAAAAAAAAAATATATATTTTTTTTTTGATAATAAATCGGTAAAATTAGGCAAAAATAAAAATTAAATAACCTAACCCTAAAACCGAAATAAAGTAACCAAAACACGAAAAAAACTAACAAAATCCGCCCAAAAAACGTTGCAAATTTTTTTAAATACAGAATTTGTTTACATTTGACACTTACAAATGTTTTTCACGCTTTTTCAAAAATAGCAGATCTACAAGCTCATAGCGCGGCGCACTGAGCTTGTATATCTGCTATTTTTGAATAGCCAAAGTGAAGGGGTATAGTCCACCGAAAGTCCACCCCCCCACCTTCTGAGAGCCTGTGACGTCCCTGTGGCTAGTAATGCTTGTTTCCTCTCCAAGAACAACTGAGGGATTCGGAGAATGCATAGAACAGAAATAAGATGACAGTTGTCAGAATGATGTGCTTGCACGCTGTATAATTTCAGAGGGTTTCCCATGAAACTGCTGATGGATGTACCGTCTTCAGGCTATGTATGACCTTGAAAATAAAGAGGAGGATTGGAGTTTTAGTGAGCCAGAGGCTGGGCCTTATCTCCAAACTGACTGACTGACAGGTGGTTTTGCAGGAATGTTTTCAATCCGCGGTGGAGTGGATAGGCCTGCTTTTGACAGGTTACATACTGTATTTTGACAGTTATATTTGACACGTTATTTGCTGCTCAGCACAGAAGATCACAAACGGTCCATTTTGAGAAATAGGATATGAAATACCATGGATCTTTGATACTACGGTCGGACCATTTATATCAACATCAGAAAAGGAGAATTATTTTCCAACTAAACTTATTATTGTGCAAATGCTGGTGCCAAAATGAGATCGACTGTACAGTAAAAGCCACACTAATTGAAATAATTGGTGTGGAAGGGGGTTGTGGGAGAAAATGTAAAACCAAAGAGTTGTTTTATTTTTGTAATTTGTCTCTTTACTCTTTGAATAAACTTCCCTTAAAAAGCAGGCAAATGCGCAACATTGTACTTGCACTAAAAAAAAAAGTTTTTATTTAGAGTAGCCAATTATTACCCCTTTTTCTTCCCAATTTAGTCGTTATGCCAATTGATTCCTCCCCACACACATTTCTGTGTTGTCACTGCTGTCGTATCCTACTGCCAGTGAGGAGCCCCCACCAGGACGTAGAGCCTTCGTCCTACTCCTCCCACTCAACATTCCCAGCTGACAGGTGCCACCTCAACCCGTAGGAGTCTGTGCAATGACCAATATCACCATCCCTGCCTGGCTTCCCTCCCTCGAACACAGGCCAATTGTGTTCATGTAGACGCTCGACAAAGCCGGGTGCACCACGGTGAATTCGAACCCACAACCTCTGTGGTGGTGGGCCACCCGAGCGCCACTGTATAGCACATTTGCCCAGAAAAATAGTTTTGATTATTTGATTGTTTAGTTTTTTTCAATGAAAGGGTATATAAACTCAAAACTAGTGGTGGTGAGTATTCAACTACAGCTGTTTCATTCAACGGTGATGCTACAATGCAGATGTTCACACTTGAAATACATGAGCTCATACAAGAGTGTTAACGTAACAATGACGCAAACAGGCTCAGTGGAACGTGATTCTCGGTAGACATGATTATGGCTTCATCTCATCCACAGTGACTCACCCACCCAGATTAAAGAGCTGAGGTGAGCACCGGTATTCCCATGCTTTGTTTTGTCCTGCAACCATGGTGAGCAATAAGCTGCACCATCAGCAAGGCGTTCAATTTCAAATATTACAACAGTGAATGGTTGTATTCTAATTGTCATCCTCATTCCAATGCAACACTTTCTAACAATGGAGGGAAGGTGTTTGTGTGTGTGTGTGCGTGTGTGTGCGTGTGTGTACGTGCGTGCGTGCGTGCGTGCGTGCGTGTTTTGGGGGGGGGAGCAACCTGTTTTATTATTTGCAAGATGCCAGCTGTGGCACAAACAATCTGTTTACTTTACAGCGCCATTGCTTGTTTCAAGCACTTCCACATCACGGTGAAGTGAGGGTGTGTACGTCTGAAGGTGAAAGATTGACTTCAAATAAAAGCTCTTTTGACAATATTCCCAAAGGAACACACCCACACAACCCCTATGGACAATCTAACACAAGCATCAAGGGGTGTGTTCCTTTGCTGAATTCTCTTTGTAGCGTATCGACTGAATAGTTGGACTCTATTTGTTCAGGTCCACTTCACATTATGGTTAGCTCCATGTTGCTTTGATGAAGCAGGTTAGATTCAGCTTCAGTGCTAACTCGCTAATGCTTACAAATGAACTAAATATATTTTTTTGCTGTGAGGTTCCGGTACACTTTCATAACATTTACATGGTACTTAGAATGGGCTGGTCATAGCTGAATGGTTAGAGAGGACCGTCTGGGAGGCCGAAGGTCCCATGTACGATTCCATGCCTCAGCGATGCGTCAAAGAGTCCCTGAGCAAGATATTTAACCCCTAGCCTTCATTTTAAGGCTCAAGTATGTTTGCCGCTCCAGACAGATTTTGTAAATAAAAAACAACAGACTATTGATTGGTCTAAGTAGTTGATATACTGACCTACCCACGTTTAATCAGACTATTGATTGGTCTAAGTCATGGGTTTTCAACTGGTGGTCCGCGGACCACTGGCGGTCCGTGAAGGTATTGCACGTGGTCCCTGACCATGCATTTAGTTATGTGGGAAAGTGAAGATTTGTATTTTATTTTATGTTATTTTATCGACCACTTGTTGAGAAACAGTGCAATAATTACCCGGTGGCGTATGATAGATAGATATAGATACTTTATTTGTCCTTGCGGAAATTCATTTTGTGCCAAGCAGCCATCAGGATACAAAAAAATCACAAACACATAACATAAATACCAAATACATAGACAGATCACACAAAAAAAAAAAAAAAAAAAAGCAGAAAAGGCTACCAGTCATGATTCAAGAGGCATCACATTACATTTTATGCACAGAACTGAGATGGGGCCTGTTTGTTCAGGAGTCCTATACTTGTAGGGACAAATGATCTTGAAGCACTAGCCTGCAAGATTGGCACTGTGTACTGTCGTCCTGATGGTAAAAGGTGGTATTGACTGTATAGCGGGTGCGTTCTATCCCTAGCTCTCCCCTTCCTAAGCACCCGGGTCTCATACATTGCTGCCATACTCTCATGTCGTACCCCAGCTATCTTGCTGGATACATTGATGATTTTATGGAGTTTGTTCTTATTAACCAATGATAATGAGCCATACCAAGAAACAAAACAGAAAGCCATACCAGGAAACAAAACTGCTGACCTTTCCTATAGATGGCATCAGTGTTGGAATTCCATGTCAGCTTGGAATCAATCGTTGTACCCAAATACTTCCACATACAAACTCTTCCACTGTTCTTCGGTAGCTTATCTCATCATTCGACGCGCCAATGGTATCAGTTACTGGGAGGATGTCAAGAACTTCCACAGAAATCGGATTTGGAATCTCAAGGGAAACTGCCCATATCACCTCTCCCAACACCTCCCAACAGATGTTTTTGCATTTAGTTATACTTATGTTAACTTTATGAACTTAAAGGTAGGGTAAGTGATATTTCTTGGTTAAAACAAAAAGTATTTTGTTAAAAGGTTAAAGCACTATATTCTGATAGGTTTGTTTACGTGCTCTGCGTGTTTGGTTTGAAGATGCTGTTTGAGATGCGCGGGCTTCATACACTCATTGCTAAGAGTGTAACTACACAATACACACTGTGGTATGGGGTCTGCCTCTGTCCCACTCCAAGTGAATCCAAATTTAATGTACCGCGGGTCATATTTCCTCGTGGGTTTGCTGACTTTGCTCCTTTTGGTGCAGCGGGGGCCGCCCTCATTGCTGCCGCTCGCGGGGCCCGCTGTGCTCTGTTCAGGTACCGGCTCCTGCTCGCCCTGCCCCTGGTTCACGTGCAGATCCTCCTCCTCTAAATCCACGCTGCTCAAATTCTCCTGTTCTCTTCTCTTCCTTAGCGTCCCCGTTTTCAGCCACGATTGCATCATTGTGACTGTTACAGTATTATATCTCTTCTGTTTAATATCGCGCCAGGCGCCAGCCATCAGTTCCGCCTTCACCGTGTTTGTTTTGATTCGCATTCAAAGTAACAGCCAGGAAATGCGCTGTTCCCACGCTGACAAAGTGTTCAACAAAACCTTTTTTAAATTAAATTGTAGTGATATTATGGTAATGTTATTTCCATTCAAAGTAGTATTTCGATAGTTTTATTATGTTTTCATATATATATATATATATATATATATATTTTTTTTTTTTTCATTTTTCCCCCCCACTTTTTTCATTTTTGGGAAGATTCTTCCGCGTAGCACCAGGGGGGGGCTCAAGTACCACCGGTGGTACGTGTACCACAGGTTGAGAACCACTGCTCTATAGCAATGCGTACTATCAGTATATAGAGCTATTTAACACTTATTTTAACCAAAGAAAATCACTTACCCTACCTTTAAATACAAATGGACATAAAAAAGACAATAACATTTTAATTCTAGTCATTAAGCTACTCATATAGACTGAAGTAATTAAAGCGGGTCATGTTTGCACGTTTGGAATTGTAACAGTTGAAATCAATAATATATCAGTATTCCGATATTAAACTGCGGGCCGCACTAAGTGAAGGTGGGGGAGCATGTGGCCCCCGGGCCGCCAGTTGCCCATGTATGCTTTATACAAAACACCTACAGAGCCCCGTCGGTAGGTCATCAATCAATAGTCTGATTAAACGTGGGTAGGTCAGTATACTTAGACCAATCAATAGTCTGATTAAACGTGGGTAATGTCCCATTCAGTGCATTGACAGCATCCGAAATGGGTGCTTTTGACAGGTGCTCCAACAAACCAGTGGTGTAAAGTGACTAAGTAGGCTACATTTACTCAAGTACTGTACCTAAGTACAATTTTTAGGCATTTTGACTTTACTTGGAGTATTTCCAATTTTCTACTCCACTACATCTCACAGGCAAATATTGTACTTTTACTCCACTACAATTATTTGAAAACTTCAGTTACTAGTTACTTTGTAGATTTTGATTATTATTACAAAACATACATTAACCCCTTCATTTTGGCCATATCCATTTTGGCCATTTGAAAACAGCTGATCTACAAGCTCACAATGCATCGCATTGTGAGCTTGTAGATCTGCTATTTTCAAGAGATTTATACATACAAACTTGAAATGGGATATTCTGCATAATGAGTACTTTTACTTTTGGTACTTTAAGTACATTTTGATAACAATACTTTTGTACTTTTACTCAAGTACATTTTGAATTCCGGACATTTACTTGTAACAGAGTATTTCTATATTACAGTATTGATATTTTTCTTATTTTTTAACTTAATTTGAGTTATTTTTCCACCCCTGCAACAAACATAATTGGCTGTGTTGGGGGGTGGGAAGTCACGAGGAGAGGGTGATCTCTGTCATTGCACTAGCGGACTGCACCAGGTTGGCCTATAGGGGTGCATGTTGAGCTGGTAGCGGCACTGGGAGGGATAGCGTGTTCCTCTGCAACGTGTTCGTAGCCCTGATAAAGAAAGGAAGCAACTGGCAACTCTATGTGTATAGAGGTAGAGGAGAGATGGTTGTCTCCAGAACACAGTTAGGGGTTGGCAGTGACAGGGATCAGGGATTATGAAGACATGGGGGTGAACTGGCGGTGACGATGGCACCCATGTGGATCTCGGACTTCATGCGGCCAGTCTGTGACGTCCGTCATCTGTGATGTATCTATGACTTATCCTGTATTAAAATACTATATCCTATACTGGGAGGGCCTGCGGACGGGCTGGCAGGCGGACCACGGCCACATCATTATGACTCAGACATAACCATACGGTGAACAAACCCGATACGGCCATATATAGGCATGTCACTATGACTCAGACATAACCATAAACAAACCAGATACGCCCATATATTGGCATATAATGGAGATCCGGTTGTCGAGAGCCACTAATCCGCAATGCCCATATATGGTTATATGCATATATGGGACAGTCCGACTTCAAACTTTTATTGCGGTTATTGCACATCCTGTAAATTCAACGCATGCGCAGTTTGATCTCCCGTTGTTTTTTTTAAAAGCTAATTAACAGCAGAGATTTGGCGAAATTGGAAAACGGGCTTCGCAGTTGCGTTCAGATGGTAATGGTCAATGGCTGTGTGCAAATGCAGATCAATAGCTCCAGCCACTGAGGAGAACCGGGCACACATTTTTGCTCTCAAATGTTTTGCTCTCACCACGGACTACAGAGGTTTCAATCAGGAACACTCTCGTCTTAGTAGATAAAGATCACCATTTATTGCCACAAATGGAATACAGTTAAGCTTGGCGTTAAAGCTCCGCTCATGGGAGAATATTCACTGAATTTTGTCGAAGCAGCCTGCTAAGCATATATTCAGAGAATGCTTAAGCAAATCCCCCATAGGGGTACAATATGAACAACAAGCAGTATATTGACATATTAGATGATTCAGCATATACGTGATAAACACCAGAATTTAAGCCAATGCATACTTTAACAAGCAGATATACATTAAACAAGCAGATATACATGATAATCACAAGTATTATGGCCTATGCTAGACTATAATCAAAAAGGTGGAGGCTGGGGTGGAGGAGGCAGCTTAGCAGAAGTGGTCAGGCAGCAAGACCAGCAGAGCCTAGAGAATTCGAACCGTATTTAAAGGAACCTTGTTGCTAATGTGTGAGCTGTGATTGGAGTATGAATGAGTGACGTAATGACCAGCTGAGCTGTGAATGGGGAATAGAAAGCTGATGTTCACATCAGCTGACTGACCGCTGGTTACAGCTTTGGCGTGCACGACTTCCGTGTCCTGCATGAACTAACGCTATGCTTCATTTGTCAAATTATAGGAGGATATTGCACAGAAATATAAAACATATGTGAAGATGCTTGGAGGTACTTCCTAATGGCAGCGTGCACAAGAAAGTCTGCTGCGATTACTCCAGTGCTTTGCAAGATTAGCCCTGGACGAGCAAGCACACACGCACATGCACACACACCCACACACGCACATGCACACACACCCACACACCCACACACGCACATGCACACACACCCACACACCCACACACGCACATGCACACACACCCACACACCCACACACGCACATGCACACACACACACACACACACACAGCACCTGTAAGAAACATTTTTCCCAGGCGTACTATACAATTACAGTTACAGTACAAATGCATGGAAACAGACAACTTGCTTGAAGTTTTGGTTAGACACAGCTGATGAACAGGTTTCTGATCATCTTACCACTATAAGCCCTAAAGACACAGACAGATCCTAGAATGTCCTTTGTTTGAAGAATGTTCCACTACAACCATGAACCTGAACTTTCACTGCCTTCAGCTCATTCCATGCATAGGCTGCATTTATATCCAAAACAATAAAAACTTCAAAAGTGCAAGTGCTCATTAATGTGAGTGTCATTCACAAATGAGAGCACTTTTCTCTGATGTTCAGGGTTCACAAGGCCACAGTGCAACCGGCATAATAATGGAAAGGTTATCTTCTCCTCTGATCCCATTGCTGGACAGATTTCAAGTTGGACTCAAGGCTATGGCAATACCAATATTTACTCAGACTCTTGAGTCCCGGATCAATGGTGTGTCTTCAAGTTTTAATGTTTGTACAGTCTAGTGAAAGGATCTGAGCTGCACATAGTCCATGCACAAATGTTTGCACCGTACTAGGATGCATTGCATTTGTGTCCTTTGGACACTTGCTGTGTGCAATACAGAATACTGCAATTTATACAAAACCTAAATATATAAATAAACTAATGTGTTCTGCAAGTCTCTCTAAGGCCATTAAAATATCACTCTGCAGAATGATTGACAAGCGATTTGATAAGGTGCAGTTACAGTAGTAAAAGTGAATGACAAATTCCTGGGCGTGTGAGCGGGGCATGTGAGGAGCGACGGATAAAGCAAGTTGTAGATAGATCCGTGTGTGCATTCACGCAAGATGTGAATAAAAGTATCAATACCTCAATGTAAAAATACTCTGCTACAAGTAAAAGTTTGATATTCAAAATGTAATTGTACAAAAGTATTGGCATCAATATGTACTTAAAGTACCAAAAGTAAAAAGTACTCATTACGCAGAATGTCCCATTTCACTTTTTTTTTTTAAATGTATGAAAATCCTGTGAAAATAGACGATCTACAAGCTCACAACATGTCGTATCGCGACGCGTTGTGAGCTTGTAGATCGGCTATTTTCAAATGGCCAACGTATATAGAGCTGAAGTGGTTAATGTATGTTTTGTAATAATAATTAGAAGTAGTAGAAGTAAAAGTATTGAACATCGGAGGTACTCCGGGAAAGCAAAAATACTTCAGAATTGCACAGTACAGTACTTGAGTACATGTACTTAGTTACTTTACACCACTGTGTGTGTGTGTGTGTGTGTGTGTGTGTGTGTGTGTGTGTGTGTGTGTGTGTGTGTGTGGGGGGCAACACATTAACACATGGTCTGCAGATTAATGTGACAAAGATTAGGCCACCACACATAGTAATGTATCTCCACCCACTTTTTACACATTAACACAGGCCAGACGGACAGTCTAGATTCAGCGAACCCCGATTGAGCGTTATACTTGCACATCACAGCAATCAATGTATAAGAGCTGGTGAACATGTTCTCTAATGCTCTCTCTCGTTGATGGATGTCTACCGTTGACTATGAAACTCTTTGCATATACAGTATATTTACAGACATACAGTACATAATCCTGTTATAGAGGACTGAGTATTAATCAACAATATTATACATCTCTACCATTTACATTCACAGACATGTGTCAGTGATGCTTGATGAGCATGCCAGATATATAAATATCTACTGTAGATTCAGGTATGCCACTGCTGCAGGGTGCAGTGGCGGAAAAAGTATTCACATTTTTTACTTAAGTAAAAGTATCAATACTGCAATGTAAAAATACTCTGTCACAAGTGATAGTCCGGAATTCAAAATTTACTAGCACAAAAGTATTGGTATCAAAATGTACTTAAAATACCAAAAGTAGACAGTGCTCATTATGCAGAATGTCCCATTTCACAAGTTTTCAAATGTATGCAAATCTTTTGAAAATAACAGATCTACAAGCTCACAATGCGTCGCATCGCGACGCATTGTGAGCTTGTAGATCGGCTATTTTCAAATGGCCGAAATGTATGTAGGGTTGAAGTGGGTAGTATATGTGTTGTAATAATAATCTAAATCTACAAAGTAACTAGTGACTAAAGTTTTCAAATAATTGTAGTGGAGAAAAAGTATAATATTTGCATCTAAGATGTTGTGGAGTAAAAGTGCAGAAAATTGGAAATACTCCAGTAAAGTAAAAAATACCTCAAAATTGTAAAAAAAAAAAAAGTACAGTACAGTACTTGAGTAAATGTACTTAGTTACTTTACACCACTTTCCGGGTGTGCACACTGTGATCTTTTAAACACGTGATCATCTCAGAGGCTGGAAAAGCATTTTAGACAAAATATGTAACCTAAGAATTCTGCTCTTCCAGTGCCAAACATACACACTGTAATCAAAATCAGAAATGACTATTAACTCAAAACGTTTATCACCCAGAGGTATTACAGAGACATCCATAATAAAATGTTCTCTAAATTACGGAGGCTACCGTTGCATCCAGAGTGTCATTTATGCCAGTCAACAGCTGTAGCAAACGAGCATCGGCAAGGCCTGCACCGTTTTGATTTACAGTATTGTCTCTGCATTCTCCTGCAACTGCAATCCTGTTACAAAAATGTCATCTACTGATTTCCACTTGCAATTTCCTCTGCCTATTATTATTTCACTTAGCTTTTCGCAGTCGCTTGGATGTTGGATTTCCAGAAACTCTAACTTCATTCCCCAAATGTGCAATCCCCCCAAACAGTAAAAGCATTTCTCATAACACTATACCACCCGTGCAAAAGAAGAACCTATAAAAGTTCAAATTACAACCACAAAATATAGCTGCAAGCAGCGATAATACGGGGCCAGTGAATAGAGAGAGAGAGAGACATGGAAACGGAATAGATTGAAGAGAGAGAGAGTGACATGGAAACAATAGATTGATGAGAGAGAGAGATGGAAACATAATGGTTTGATTGGACATCTCAACCTACTGCCATTTACAGGATTCGAACTCTCAACCTTCAGACTAATAGGCTGCAACACTACCTATAGTGCTATAGCTTTGTCCAGGCTGATATTGTCTGTTGAAGATCATAAACTCTTGCCTTCTTTCATGAACCAAGCCCCTGTTTCACTAACACTAAGATCACTCGTTCACAAGCCATTTACCAATGAAGCAATTGTACATCTCCTCAGAACCAAAACTAATGAAAGTAGCCGATCTACAAGCTCACAAACCATGAAAAGTTGTGAGATTGTAGATCAGCTATTTTCAGAATGAAGTATGTCATACGTAAAAAACATACTCTCAAATAAGCATTTCAGGTTATCTTTACCATTTGCACATGTATTCATTGATACAGTCATGTTGTTTGCAATTCAACTTAAATTAAGTCTACATCAAGTGAGGCTTGAACTGGCGACCTTGAGATTGTGAGGCATTCATTTAAGGGAGACGCCATTGGCCCAATAGACAAGTAACTGTGAAAAAGGAGATCACACAGATGATACAGTTTCACGCAAATAGCTTAAAAATCCTGGGTTTAAGTGTTTTTCAAACTGCTAAAAATTGCGGACAATCTAAGGGCGGAGCTTAATGGTCAAATCGATACGTGTGTTCCTCATGAGTCAAGGCACATGTGTAAGCAAGTTTCACGACTTTCGGCCAAACGAGGCATGACTTATGCCTGTTTAAAGTCTGCATTTTCAAAAAATTGCTATAGCGCCCCCTTTTGGCCAATTGGAGTAAGATTGGTTTCAGTGATATTTGGAATGACCCTGTACATTTCTGCAAAGTTTCAAAGAAATGTGAGTCTGCATGTATGTTTTAGGCACAGATGAATAATTTTCATAAAACTGTAATAGTTAAAATCTATCTCCTCCTGGGATTTTTGAGCAATCTGCACGAAACGTTTACCACTTGAACTTTGGACCTCTGCCTACAAAAATTTCCAACGGATTTTCCATAAGTGAAAAAATGCAGAAGTTAGGAGCCAATGACTGTTTTTCATATAATTCAAAATGGTGGGAGATCTAAAGGTCAGAGGTCAAAAGTCAGACCACGAAAGTTGTCGGGCATGAAGAGACGCATGTGTGTATCGAAGTTTCATGGTTGTAGGTCAAACAGGGCATGAGTTGTACCTGTTCAAAGTTGGCACTTTCAATTGAGTGCTATAGCGCCACCCTTTGACGAATGAGTGTGAGAATTATTTCTTGGTAGTTTTTCATGAGCATCTACCATATGGCCGAGTTTCGTAAAAAGCGTATGCACGGTTAAGCCAGAACTGGCAAAAACAAGTATTTTTCAAACTGCTCAAAATTGCGGAAAATCTAAGGGCGGAGCTTAATGGTCAAATCGATACGTGTGTTCCTCATGAGTCAAGGCACATGTGTAAGCAAGTTTCACGACTTTCGGCCAAACGAGGCATGACTTATGCCTGTTTAAAGTCTGCCTTTTCAAAAAATTGCTATAGCGCCCCCTTTTGGCCAATTGGAGTAAGATTGGTTTCAGTGATATTTGGAATGACCCTGTACATTTCTGCAAAGTTTCAAAGAAATGTGAGTCTGCATGTATGTTTTAGGCACAGATGAATAATTTTCTTTAAACTGTAATAGTTAAAATCTATCTCCTCCTGGGATTTTTGAGCAATCTGCACGAAACGTTTAGCACTTGAACCTTGGACCACTGCCTACAAAAATTTCCAACGGATTTTCCATAAGTGAAAAAATGCAGAAGTTATGAGCCAATGACTGTTTTTCATATAATTCAAAATGGTGGGAGATCTAAAGGTCAGAGGTCAAAAGTCAGAGGGTGAAAGTTGTTCAGCATGAGGAGACGCATATGTGTATCCAAGTTTCATGGCTGTAGGTCAAACAGGGCATGAGTTGTACCTGGTCAAAGTTGGCATTTTCAATTGAGTGCTATAGCGCCACCTTTGGACGAAAGATTGTGAGAATTATTTCTTGATCGTTTTTCATGACCATCTACCATATGGCCGAGTTTCGTAAAAAGCGACTGCACGGTTCAGCCAGAACAGCGAAAAGTGGCAGAAGAAGAAGAAGAAGTGACAGAATACTGCCAATAACAATACGGTTCCAGAGCAGAGCTCTGGCCCCGTAAAAAGCCACAGATGCAGTCAATCGTTACAACCTTCTGATCAATGTGTAACCCTTTCACTCAAAATGCATAGCATTTAACGTCAAAGCGGATCGTGAAAATCAAATCCTGAACAGTGTCAACACACAAAGATGACAGAAAAGATGTTCATTATACGTAGCTCTTTCATGTACAGTATGGTTGTTTTAGTTTTTTTTATGTTTTTCACTGCTACACATCCAATCGACCCCCCTGGGGAAAACATAAAGTTCTACCCTACTCTCATTGGGCCCCTAGTGTACCCCTAGCCCTGCACCACCACCATGCACTTGAACACCTCTTGCATGGCCCCGATTGGCACCTGCGTTTGCTCGAATTAACCCATTCAATCCGGGAACGCATCTGTGTCATTTGAAAGATTTCTTTGGCTATACAAAAACAGTGAAAATTGGTGCAAATCTTTGAATCTATATATATATATGTTTTAAAGCAAATATTTTTAAACTCCGATCTGTGCTTCTGGGGGGTCCCTGGATCAACATATTTTGAGATGGGGGTCCGCGGCCAAATCATTTTGGGGGTCCTTGACATGGAAAAGTTGGAGCACCACTGATTTAGCAACATACTGTTAGGATTTAGAAAACATTTTTAGATAATGTATTTGGCCGCAGACCCCCCAGCCCCCATCTCAAAATGTTTTGTTCCAGGGACCCCCCCAGAAGCACAGATTTGAGTTACAAATGTTCACTTTAAAAATATATATATATTCAAATATTTGCACACATTTTCAAGATTTTTCAAAAATAGCATATCTACAAGCTCATAGATCTGCTATTTTTTAATAGCCAAAGACATGAATGGGTTAAGAGAATGAAGTTACGAGTTTCAAGAAATGCATCCAAGCAAGAACACCTGTAAACCTCACTATTCTGTTCTCACTGTGATTAGCTGCTGTGGCCTCACCCATCTTTTGTCCTCCTCAAATTTATGGCTGTGATTCATTCACATTTACCATTCAAGGTGGTGCGTGAGAATGAGCAAATTAAGATTGGTTGATTGTTAAGTTAAGTGTTTGCTTATGAGTGTTTACTTAAATATGGAAAATATGTAAAAGGATGTAGAAGGTAGATTCAGCGAGGATTGAAATTGGTGAACATTTGGGGCTGTTTTTGAGGCAACCTAGATTCTACCTCTTTTAGGTAAAGTTCTACACAAGGATAGATAAGAATCAGTTAGATAAGAATAAAAATGAATGTACCTTTACTCTGTCCTTTACTAGCTGAAGAGAAAATTATCTTGGAATTGATTTTCAAGTGTAGCCCAAAACCATGTGTGTTAAAATCCCGAATTAAATGAGTGTTATTGCTGCTCATTATGAAATAGATTCAAACATTTTTCGGGGGAAATAATATGCATGAAGCATGTCACTGTGTGGAAACCTCTTTGGCTGCCTGCAACATGATTCGTGCTACCTCTATTGCGACAAGCAACAATGATATTACAAAAAGGTGCCCATTTCACTCAGTTTAATACTGTACTATATCAGGTTTAGTTTAACCATTCTAAATATTTTCATTCAACTTTTCTACCCCTACAGCCAGACCGGAGGCAGGGTGTGTCAGAACTTATCTCTCGACAAGCCCTTCACTACCTGTTTTACAGGCCTGGCCACTCCTGCCAGCCACAGCCTGGGGCGGGCCGAGGCTGAGGCCGGGGTAGGGGTGGGAGGAGGAGGATAGACAGAGAAAGTGTGAGTGCAGGATGAAGTGGTTAAAATGTTGCTCTTCCAGGTGGAAGCCCCACCCACCCTCCTCCCAGCTCTGTGTAACCATAAAAGCAGGCGGTGTCAGCAGGACTACACTCAGAGGATCTTGACTCTCCTTTTGAAGCTCACTCAGCCTCTGTCCTCCTCCTGCTACACACAACCATCTTCAAGAGTCGACAATCCTAGAAGCAACCATGAGCACCAGGAGAACCTCCACCACCCGCTATGCCCAATCCTATGCTGGACCAAGCGGCGGTCGCCAAGGAAGTCGCATTGCAAGCACAGGTCTCGGATCTGCTGCTGGAGGCAGCTATGCCAGCAGCAGAATGACCATCGGCGGTGGTGGCTATGGTGGCGGCTATGGTGGCGGTATGAGTGGTGGTATGGGTATGGGCGGTGGCTATGGTATGGGTGGTGGCGGTATCGTGCCCATCACAGCTGTCACAGTCAACTCCAGCCTGCTGGCCCCACTGAACCTGGAGATCGACCCCAACATCTCGGCAGTCCGCACCCACGAGAAGGACCAGATCAAGGGCCTGAACAACCGCTTCGCCTCCTTCATCGACAAGGTCAGTTCCCATTCATTCTTGTTTTAGTTTAGTTTATTTAGCACATTGTTATAAAAGAAATAAAAACGATACAAAACACGTTGCTATGTGAGGAAAGGAAGAAGCCGGCAGGCTTATTTGGAATCCTTTCTTTAATGGAAGAGGTCATGAAATGACTTATATTAAAGGTTTAATAAGAACAATACAAAATAATACAAGTTTAAGGGGAGCAGAAGTGCAATAAAGAACTGCACAAAACAAGAAAAAAAAAATGTTTGTAAAGATTGCACATCAGAAGTAAATAATATGGACTACAGTGAGGAAGAAATGAGAACTTGTGTGATACTTTTATGACTATGTTCCATTAGCTTAACCCTCAACACCACGTATTATGGCTTATTATGCTCAATCTGGAGTACATATGCACATCTTTTTGTCATGTCAACCTGCCAGCTGCCAAAAGAGCCTCTCCACTCTGTTCTCCCGACCCTTCCTGTGTCATAAAATTGTTCTGAACTAAAAAAGATATTGCAATGATGCCCCAGTTACATAGCACCCAGTGCAAGTTTTTGATGTTGCACAAGACAATCTATTAATATCACAAATTGCAAAATATTGTTTCACATGACAACGTGATTGCATTTGGCAATGGTCTCCTTTTAAGACATTCCTTTGAGGCACACTGTATGATGTGAACATGCTGACTGAGCTCTCACTGACATGACATAACCCTCAGGAATCCGAGCCTGTGGACTTGAAAAGAAAAACAAGATAAGCAAGGGACCTGTGAAAGCTATCTCTCAGGTGGAGCATCCATCAATGAATTACTACCGCTGGGATTAGGGAAGCTTATAAACCTCTCAAAAGCTGTTTCTGATCATCATCCATCTGAGAGTTGTAATTTGACACAATGTACCCCACCCTAAGGTATAAAAAAAAAATGTTGCCCTGCGGCCTTGTTTGGGCCTGTGAAGGTGTGTTTTTCCCACTATCTAAACATGGGTGTGGATTCTATTGCCTCTGACACACCCATCTCTAAGCCGAGAGCCTGGCTGGCAGAATAGAGAACTATCGGCACCATGCCCGCAGAGTCCAAAGTCTGGAATTTGCACATTATGACTATCACCTAGTTGTCAGGGGCAACAGGAATGCCAAGTGTGAAGCAGTCAAATTACTTCTTGTGTGGGTAGGCTCTCTCGCATACTACAAGTTGATTTACTATCAAGGGATCTTCTATCCTTAACGCCCTGCACACAACAAAGCAATCATCCCTTTAATACTGAGTTCCTTTGTGTGCTATAGTTTATCAGCCACACCTATTTTTTTTATGGCTGAGTGTGTATGTGGCCTTCGGAGCTCAGTGTAGCATGTGAGGTGAGTCATAGTCAGACAGGAGATAGGTGCATTTTTAAAGCTATACACACACAGCATTTTCCATGGCATACACAGTCTGGATATGTTATGAAATGATATGGTTGTGGGCAGGGTGTGGCTGTCCAGAAAAGCCCATCCCTATGATGCTATCTATGAAGCTATGTAGGTAAAGGTGTGGTCTTTTTTTTCGTGTTCTGCTTGTTAACACGGCAGCATACCACCATCTGACACGCCCTGCATCTCCATTGAAGTTCAAGGCCATAAAGAAAAGGACATGAAAAGTCACATTCAACACTGTACAACTACTCTGTTCATGCCTCTGCCTTTTCTGCTTCAACCTACCAAACTTTTATTTTAGAATGGCAGTATTTGCCATTTGTGACAAACTGACAATGTCTCCTCTCTCTCTCCTCTCTTATAGGTACGCTTCCTGGAGCAGCAGAACAAAATGCTGGAGACCAAATGGAACCTTCTGCAGGGACAGACCTCCACCCGCTCCAACATCGACAGCATGTTCGAGGCCTACATCTCCAACCTGCGCAGACAGCTGGACGGGCTGGGCAACGAGAAGATGAAGCTGGAGGGAGAGCTGAGAAACATGCAGGGCCTGGTCGAAGACTTCAAGAACAAGTGAGACTTGATGGCTGCTTTATATTGTGAATATAAAGAATACAATAAAACGTTTTCTTAAGATGGTCAGAGAGCGAGCATGCTAAGTGTGTCCCTTGTGTTTTGAATAGGTATGAAGATGAAATCAACAAACGTGCATCAGTGGAGAATGAGTTTGTGCTGCTGAAGAAGGTAAGGATGAGGAATGGAGCAAGACCCTCCCGCCATTTCCTTGTGCAGTATGCAACTACATGGTAACTTATATACATGTTTTTATAATTTTGTCAATACTTCTCTTTGCAGGATGTCGATGGCGCATACATGAACAAGGTGGAATTGGAGGCCAAGTGTGATGCTCTTCAAGATGAGATCAACTTCCTCAGGGCCGTCTACGAGGCTGTAAGTACTAGTACATAAAACTAGACATAGATGTCTACTGAATTTGAGACATCACCGCCCATGCAACTGCAGTACAAATCGATGAATAAAGACATCATTGTAAAACATCAATTGCTTGTGTAGGAGCTGCGTGAGCTTCAAAGTCAGATCAAGGACACCTCAGTCGTCGTGGAGATGGACAACAGCCGCAACCTGGACATGGACTCCATCGTGGCTGAAGTGCGCGCTCAGTATGAGGACATCGCCAACCGTAGCAAAGCTGATGCAGAACAGTGGTACAAGACCAAGGTGAGCAAGGGACAAAAAATAAGAGATATCAAAACTAAATGGTTTAAACAATATTAAGAGAGTACTTTTTTTCTGTATTCATTTTTTTAAATGCTTTCCAACTTTTTCCAACACTTTCCATGTATATTTTATTTGTCTACGCCAGGTTGAGGAGATTCAGACAACGGCTGGACAGTATGGCGATGACCTGCGGCAAACCAAATCCGAGATCTCAGAGTTGAACCGTATGATCGCCCGTCTTCAGAACGAGATCGAATCGGTCAAGGGACAGGTAGGCATACATTATAGAACCTCTTTAAGCTGACCAGTCTAACCAATTGTTAGCGAATGACGCATGTAATCAGCGTGAACTCATTTGTAAAAGCAGCAGGGGGTTAATTCCACTGTCATTTGTGTGCAAACAGAGGGCTAATCTCGAGGCTCAGATCGCTGAGGCTGAGGAGCGTGGTGAGATGGCAGTGAGGGACGCCAAGCTCCGCATCAAGGACCTGGAGGACGCTCTCCAGAAAGCCAAGCAGGACATGGCCCGCCAAGTGCGCGAGTACCAGGAGCTCATGAACGTCAAGCTGGCCCTGGACATCGAGATCGCCACCTACAGGAAACTGCTGGAAGGAGAGGAGATAAGGTGGGTGGTTTTACACTATATACCATTTATGGCCTGAAACGTTTAGGAAAGCTCTACCGCACACTGCAAACAGATACAATACAAGTACAACTGAAATATGTAAAGGAGAGAGAGTTTATTATCCTTTTTAATCTGCCTGAAGTACTTTATCCATACTCCTGAATTGTTGAATGAAATACTACTGTATGCTCAGACCTATCTGCTCTATCAACAGGCTCAATGCTGGTCCCCAGTCTGCTACCATTCATGTGCAACAGAGCTCTGGAGGTAAGTTCTGCCTTTTAACATCATTATTCATCACCAATCATCACCAGAGAATAAAAAAATAAACTTGAACATTAAACAAACCTTTACCCAAACAACTATGAAATTGACTAATCTCTCTTTTCTTCATTCACAGGTTTCTCCAGTTCTAGCTCCGGCGGTGGTGGAGGAGGATTCGGCTATGGTGGTGGCTATGGAAGCGGTGGTGGCTATGGAAGTGGTGGTAGCAGCTATGGAAGCGGTGGTGGCGTCACCAAATCTTCAGTGACAACCACCTCCAGCTCCAGGCGCTACTAAAAACCCTAAAAAACATGCATACATCTGCGGTGCTATCCCATACTCTAAACCATCCCAGTGAATGAAAGGTTGAACATCTAGTGATCCTAAGATCTTTTTTTTTCAAATGTATCTCACACACACACACACACACACACACACACACACACACACACACACACACACACACTCTCTCTCTCTCGCGTGCGTGCATTGGCCGCGTGCACGCACCCACACCCACAGAGTCCATAGATTTGTTACACTGCCACCCTGTGGGGTTTCCAGGATCAATAGATGGTCTGCCTAAAATGCACTGTTGAACGTCATTGACAGGAGCTATACTGAATGTAAAGGCAACCTTAAAACACACATCAGCGAGGTTGATTGATTGATTGATTGATTGAATACTTTATTAACAGTTTGCAACAAAAGCACAGAAAGTACAGTTTAAAACAAATACAATGCTAAAAGGATTGAACCCAAGAAAGCACTGTAAACCCAAGAAAGCACTAAAAGGTCAGCCAACACCGTCTATCTTTCCGCACTGACATCTAAGTAACAGAAGAAAAAGAAGACAACAGTGTTGAGAAAAAGTTAAAACGAAGATAGTGAAAGCATTTTGCGGACATTTGCAGTTGCATAGGGTACAATACATACAGAATGTGTATGTAATACACCAGACATCAGGCTCTTATACAGTAGGAAAGTTGGCTTTATATTATGCACTTAATGTTCCCTGTTGATGTCTTCATTCCTATACAGTGATATGGATATTATTTTGAAAGGGGTGAAGTTATAGACTAACTTGAAGAAAATATATAAAATCCCAAAAGCTACTTTTAAAGTAGCTATTCAGATTTATTCGTTGATTTATTTTCTGTTAGGCACTTAGTTACTGTATGGGTTAATGACTCACTTCTTCCAAAAATGTACCATAAGGCAGTGTTCTGTGAAATGTTTTCTTCAATTCTTGGTTTTGCTTTTTCCTGTTCGCTGAAAATATGTGCAACCAGATTTATTTTGTAAAATGTATTTTGTCTGATACATGTTACAGCACTTAACTTCAAACAGGAATTGAAATAAATAAATCTGAGAACTAAAAATGTCTGTCTCAAAATGTTTTTTAATAAGCCTATAGATGGTATTTTGAAATCTCCTCAAATAGGCTATAGGCCTATTGGACATTGATGGTCATGTAGTAGGGGACAATAAATAAATACAGACTAGCCTCCTCTTCATCTTCCTCCTCCTCCTACTACTAATACATCATATCTATTCTATGGGAAACGTGAGATGACTACCTGCTAGGATTGGATGGCTTAGGGTTAGGGTTGAGGACAGAGTACAGCAACTCACAATGGGCCTGGTCTTCAAGATACATCACAACATTGGGATCCCCCTGTATTTGTCAAAATACTTCCAAAACGTTAATGAAGTCCACGATCATAACACCAGAGTTCAACCCAGATTTGTCTCAACAAAGGGAATGAACTCGTTCTCATGCTATTCAACAAAAATGTGGAATTCCCTAGCAAAAGGAGTAAAGGAGTGTAAAACCCTACTCACTTTCAAAACTGCCCTAAAGATACACCTTCAGGAGGCTGCAATTCGAAAATGGCCCCTGTCAAAGTCTTAACCTAACCCCCCATCAATCAATCAAACCAGAGGCGTTCATTCCCAGCAGGCAAACCAGGCCCTTGCCACTAGGGGGCCAACAAACTTTACCCCACACCAATGTATCTAAGTGTAGCAAACGCACAGTTACCACAACACCACACTATGCAATGACATGGGAAACCCCCAGGGGCCGTGTGTGTGTGTGTGTGTGTGTGTGTGTGTGTGTGTGTGTGTGTGTGTGTGTGTGTGTGTGTGTGTGTGTGTGTGTGTGTGTGTGTGTGTGTGTGTGTGTGTGTTCTTGTGTTCAATGAGGGGCGTGGCTTTGACAGTGACATGGTCTGGTGATCAATCATGATAGATTCCCTTCAAACAACAACCCTTCAAGTAACAATTCTAAAGAAGACAATGTACAACCATGACACAAAATGGATCCTTATGGGTGTGAGTAAAGAAAGAGAAAGGAAGAAAGAGCATTAAGAAAAAGAGAGAAATACAGAGGTGACAATAGTGAACATCAGAGAAACCGTTTTCACTTAAAAAGGAGCACTTTTTCAACTCTACCTTCATATAATTCAGTGCTTCTCAACCTTTTCAGGCCATGACCACCAAAATAATCATATTTGAACTGGGGACCCCCCCACCTTGACAAGCACTTGTTTGACTTGCAGATAAATATTGTGAAAATAGCAGATCTACAAGCTCACAACGCAAGACGTTGTGAGCTTGTAGATCGTCTATTTTCACAATTTCTGCCTCTTTCTTATATTATCTTACACTTGGCCAGTTCTTAATAGTATAGTTTGTTGATTACTTTTGATGCAGTAATAGTCATTTGTCTTTCTTTTTTTGGAGGTATTAAAAAGTATCTTAAAAGTAAAAAAATATCACTTCACTGTCATCCCCAAAATCACCCCCTGGGGGTCCCGACCCACAGGTTGAGAACCACTGATATAATTGGCCCTTAATAATTATAAGATAATGCTCATTAAAAGATGTCACCATTTCTGTCTACTCGCCTGTGTCTCAGGGGAAAGGCTTTGGGACTGTTCAGAAACCTGCCTAACAGTGGCATCATCGGGCAGGTCCTTTTCATTTCAAACAAGATTTAAAACGTTGTTTTTTTTTTGTTTTTTTTGTTTTGTATTAATGCAAGTCATGGCTTCTATTTCAGCATGTTCGCTTTCCAGGAAGAGAAAGGCTATAGTTTCTATTAGCTTGGAATCCCTATCGATGATGTAATTGTTAGGCACTAGGCAGGTTTCTGAACACAGCCCTCCTCTGAGTGAGGAGATGGAAATGGTGCTGAAGATGGTTGAAAATGGCTGAAGATGGGTGAAGTGGTCCTTTAATAGACTTATTGACAAGGCAACAATCTGAAGAGAGTACTGAGCATTCTAGTCAAGTTAGTACTTCAGTAACAACTTGGTTATGGGGAATATCTTATATCTTTTCTTATACATTTCTGGTGTGAAGTTGCTTTCAGACCCATAGAGAGAGATACTTTGATCTCGCAGCAAAGCGGGCCGCTATGGGCTATAGTTCCAAACATTGGAACTATACCATTGAGCATTTCCGCCTTCCATTCTTACAATGGGACTCAACGCTAGTGTCGTCACTCTCATATTAGATCACGCTGGTTGCTATAACATAAGCGTATACCCCCCCAAAAAAGGCCTTTGCTGTAATATTATTATGCTATTAACTATGCTAAAGGGCATAGCAGTGGCGGCCATTTTGTGGTGCCAGAGATCGAAAACCCCAAAAAATATTATTTAGTAGTATAGTAATATTATTTATTAAATATGGTATATAATATAATTAAATATTCAAATATCTTTTAACACAGAATCAAATGTTTTATGGTCATGATTCACCAGGAGCCTGGATGGCTTGCTTCCAGGCTTAAAATAATTTATATCAATATTTTCATTAATCTCTAATGGAAAAATTAGTTAGAATGGGCTTTCAAACTATGGCACCACAAAATGGCGACCACTGCTATGTCCTATTATAAATGGCAGCAGGTTGGACTGACTGACTCACTGTTTCTGTTTGAAAGAACATCTTCATTTTGTTTTGACTTTTGGACATGGTTACTGTACATTGCCTGTTGAGGTAAAATTCCACATGAGGGCAGTATTGAGCCATTTCTCCAGTGAGAGCCGTGTTGCATCTCACCTCACCAGGCATGCTCAATGAATGCATAGTGTAGTGTGCCACCACACTGTTTAGTGGATATGAAAGAGAAGAATGGCGACTAACACCTCCCGCAGCCACTAAGCCGTGCTCTCATTTAGTGTCACCATTCTGTGACAGCACATGCAAGCTGTCATTGTGTGACAGAGAACCGTCTCAATCACTTTTCCACAAACAAGTATAACAATGGCTGAAAGAACATCAACTGCCTGGAGTAAATCTCCCCTGTAGCCGTGTTGTTTGTGTTGATACAAACACTTTGAAACCTGGTGGAATGAAGTTAAGAAGAACAGGGGAACACGTCTGCAGATTTGTGTCTTTGTTATATTTAATGTGGTAAAGTTATACGACTGTAGTCTCCGGATTTCTTTTTTTAGCAGTGTAAACACTAGAAGTAGGACCTTCTACACATGACACACACATACAGCATACCATATCTGCAATATCTCTTTATTTTTAAGTTTTTATCCCACAGTGTCAATTGCCCATGTAATCCTGGGCACTACTCTCCCTCTGCCAGCCTAGGGAGAGCCCAGAACTGAGCTCATGAAAGCCACTTGCTAGTGATATCTGCAATGTATTAAACCTGTTGTGAGCTTGTAGATAATAATAATTTTCGGAATGGGACATGGTCATGTGTGCAGGCATTATCCTTCATCGGTACCGTACGTGCAGTACTTGTATCTTTTTGGAGGAACGAAAAGAAACAAAGGCTGGGCCACAGTGTGTGCTCATTAAGCCTTTCAGACCGAGAACGCACCTGTGTGTCATTTTAAGATTTCTTTGGGCTATTCAAAAATAGCAGATCTACAAGCTCATAGCGCGGCACCGAGTGCCGTGCTATGAGCTTGTAGATCTGCTATTTTTTGGAAAATCGTGAAAATGTGTGCACATCTTTGAAATATCTTTTTTTCTGTAGCGCACATTTTTAACTCTGTTAAAAAAAAAACAGAAGTTGTCTTCCGGGGGGTCCCTGGAACAACATATTTTGAGATGGGGGTCCACGGCCAAAATTCATATAATCTTGGGGGTCCTTGAGATGAAAAAGTTTGAGAACCACTGATTATAGAAACATTGGAGAAAAAAAAATCACACCCTGTGTGAAGGTAGCGGCGCCTTTGATACATTTTGTCATCGATATGTGTTTATAATGTGTTTATAGCCATGTGTCACGTGAAGCTTGACCAATCACTTTGTGGACGGGTCTGACCAATCAGAACGTTGACGGTGAACACGGACAAAGTCAGGTATAGAGCAGGATCCGCTCTAAGGTATAGAGCGGCTATAGAGCGGCTAGCGCCGCTAAAAATCACACCCTGTGTAAAGTGAGTGGTGCCTTTGATGAGCCCCGTATTGACCCCCGTATTGATGTTGTCATCAATGTTTGTGGACAGACATACATACATACATACATACATACATACATACATACATACATACATACATACGGACACACGGACACACGGACAAAGCCAGATATAGGAGTGGTTGCCTTCGGCACCACTCAAAAACAACCTAGGATTTAGAAGACATTTGTAGAATCAAAGATTTGAGTTAAAAATGTTCGCTTTAAAAAAAAATGCGTATTCAAAAATGTGCACACATTTTCACGATTTTTGAATAGCCCAAAGAAATCTTAAAATGACATACAAATGATGCTTTCCCCGGTCTTAAAGGGTTAATAGATTGCTCAAGCCTCTCTCTGACATGAGGTGTGCACTCTGCAGACAGCACTCCATCTGCAGCTCTCTGCCAGCACAGCTGAGTGCAGATTGAGCTGCCTGGCTTGGCCTTGGCAATCAATACCGAGAAGGACTATGGAGGCGGAGATGCACTGCAGGAGGGAGATAGGATAGTTTTATCCCCTTTGGTTGTGTGTGTGTGTGTGTGTGTGTGTGTGTGTGTGTGTGTGTGTGTGTGTGTGTGTGTGTGTGTGTGTGTGTGTGTGTGTGTGTGTGTGTGTGTGTGTGTGTGTGTGTGTGTCACACAAGCAAAGAGAGGACAGAGTGAGCATATGTAGGTACGGTATACTGTGTATTGCGTGCACATCTCCATTTAGATACTGTTTAAAATAGTAGGTCAACTTCAGTTCAACAGTATCGTTCATTACAGCAGGTTTTAATAAATGCTACAAAAAGTAACGAGGCAATACGATCACTGCTGGCGTATAGTTTTAGATCGTTGATCAGTAAGCACACAGCATAGTTTTTGTTTTGTCAGAGTGCTGCACAGTTTGGATAAAAAACATTTGTATTTTACGCTTAAAGGGATAGTTCACCCCCAAAATTAGTTTTTTTCTGTCGATTAGTCACCCCATGGAGATATATATATATTTTTTGGTCGCATTCCTAAGCCAATAATTTGATGACCGGCAGCTGTTCCGGTAGGAGACACAAAGAGTCTCCTTTGTGTCTCCTACCGGAACCGCTGCCTACCGGTCCGCTGGGCATGAAATTATTGGCTTAGGAATGTGACAAAAAACAAAAAAATATCCACTAATTCAAGTCTCTATGGGGTGACTAAAGATTTATTTTGGGTGAACTAGCCCTTTAAGCCTTTTAAAGCATTCTGTTATTAGTGGGTACTACCGTGAGGTCAGGTCAGACATTACCGATAGCTAATACCTGCGTCGTATTATGCAAGATGACTGCCGTGCGTACCATATAGTCATCTTGCACTTTACCTACTGTTTTCAGCGTGTTGCATAGATAAAGCCACAAGAGGGTTTACTGTGGATTTTACTAGCTCTCTAGATGTTCTAAAATCACGTTAAACTACGCCCTCGTGTGGCTTGCTCTTCTAAAACAGATACTAAACGTATGATACTAAACATGAAAACCATAGACAATTAAAAGCTAAGAGTTATTCATTTCAATTTCGCTACACAAGTAATACCTACAAGAAAGTAGCCCCTGCTGTTGCCTGGACAAACAAGGAAGTTGCTATGCAAATTGAATGCTTGCGCCAAACAGGGAAGGCCATAGTGATACTGAAATATCGATTCTTCAGATACTGCAATTTCCTCTTGAGACTTAACTCCACATCGATATCAAGGGTTTTCTTAATTTTTATATTTTTCTTATTAAAATTAATGTGCATCTAATGCTGACAAAGCGAAACAATTATATGTAGTAGCATCGGATCAGAACTAGGCTTCTTCTCTTTCTTTCCTCATAAACATACAGGCACGGCAACTACGACATATAGTCACACAATGAGGTCGGAGCTGGAGAACGCGGATAGAAAGATTGTCTTGAGTTATTTCACTCCATCAAATAAGAATGAGGCAATGTGTGACGTGTGTAAATTATGTTTTCGCTGTTATGAAACAGAAAACAAAGATCACCGGCAGTTATTTACAGTAATACTACAATACTGCGACTTTCATTGTCATGTTTTGTCTATATCAGTGGTTCACAAACTTTTTCATGTCATGGACTCCCAAAATTATATGTATTTGGCCGCGGACCCCCATCTCAAAATATTCTGTAATAGGGACCGCCAGAAGCAAAGATTTGAGTATAAAATGTTCCCTTTAAAAATATATATGTTCAATTATTTGCCAAAGAAAATCAATTTTTTGGAAAAATTGTGAGAAAATCACAATTTTTGAAAAATTGTGATATTTTTGAATAGCCAAAGAAATCTAAAATGACAGAGATACGTCCCCGGATTGAATGTGTTAATGAAACATATTTGACAAAAAAAAGGGGGAAAATGCAGAGGTAAGCCATTCCAAAGCTCTGGATGAGATGACGCTGCTTGAGTTACGGATGAAAAACCTGGTCTGTACCCTCTGCCATTCTCTGAATAACTAACTATAAGCACTGTCTGTTTAATTAAAGACACCTCTGGGTGATTTCCCCCTTGCCTTCAAACGTGTGGCAAAGGTTATCTTTGATAAGTGTTAAGGTGTGCTCTCTAGAGCCAACGTCTCCGCCAAGGGGCATGCCCTAATACTAATAGTGTTGTTTGCAGTGAGATTTCTATACGTACACGTCATGAAAGTAGCACTGCATCATGTGCTTATGTGATTTGAAATGTAAATTGGTGCACCCCATAAGCTGGAGGTACAGAGAGCATTGTAATTGGATAGATAGTAGCGTAAATCACGCAAGCCGGACAGATAGACATCCAATTGGATAGTTCCGGTTCATAGCCTCGCGAAGAGGCATATCTGTAGCCTGGAGGGACAATTGCTCTTCACAAAAATAGTTGTACAATAATAATAACTAATAATTACAATAATAATCTTTTAGAATTGAGGCCCTTGGCCTGCTGGCTGTATGCACCGGCTTCGAATGCTATAAATGCATTGAATGGGAGATTATCACGTTTTATCAGACCATTGAATGGGCGAGTAGGTGATGAGTACTACTGACCTACTTTGGAGGCGGAGCAGTCCCCACAACAATATTTACGATTCTGTGCCTATCGGTACATAACTCCAACAGCGCTGAGTAGGCTCAGGCGAGCGTCGCACCGCTCAGGACGGCAACTCGGTCGCTTTAGCTCCCTCGGTGGTCGCCTGAGACTGCTCGCCTGAGACTGCGTGCCTCCGTCATGGTCCGAAACCAAAACAACCAAAACCAAAACCGAAACTGAAGTATTTAAGTCATCTCCGTTGGTAGGTCAGTATGTCTTGATAACACCCAATGAATGGTCTGATAAATCGCGGGTAGGTAAGTAGGTCGCCTACTTCGCCCATTCAATGGTCTAATAAAAGGTGATAATGTCCCATTCAATGCATTGATAGCATCCGAATCAGGTGCTGTATGCATACGAAAATGTTTTGCTAATCAGCCTGCTTGTACAGTAGTATACAAAATTAGCTGTGGACACACACACACACACACACACACACACACACACACACACACACACACACACACACACACACACACACACACACACACACACACACACACACACACACACACACACACACACACACACACACACACACACACACACACACACACACGATCTCCTGGCATATATAGATAAAAAAGAGAGTAAACCCTAATTTATTCTGTGTTATTTTGTGTTCCTCACACACAAATAAATAAATAATAATGTTTGGCAAGTGATACCACATCCGGCCATCATATGATGAAGTATTAATTAGGCTTAAATTATGAAGTCATTAACATTCATAGAGTGATGTACTCTCACTCTACAAAAGTCTGAAGAAGGATGCCCCTTCTTCAGACTTATTTCATGCTCTCCAATTTCACAGGCTCTGGTATAATAAAAATCCAATGGCTTTCATGAGTCCAATTATTTCAGCTGTTGGTTTAATTGCATTAAATTTCAGGTGAAAGGATTGTTGAATCAAGTTATAATAATATTGATTATGTTACATTCAGAAAGAAATAATTAACACTTGAACTGATGGCTGATACAGCACAAAATAGCTACTTTGATTATGCCATGCCAAAGAATTGCTGACATTACATGGACACACTCCATAAGTTGTCCTTTGGAGTCCTTGTAGTCCACCCTACATACATATTTAATTATTTTCTCCACAAAGAACAGCGGAAATTAATTGGAAAGAGGAGAACTAAGCATGGGGTGGGCCAGTTAAAATACATTCATAGTTCTGCAGTATAACTGCACCCAGTGCCACAAAAGACAAATTAGGGGTGCAAAAGTTAATCAAACTCATACATTTAATCTATAAAAACTAATCAACTTAAAAAAATACAGTAGCAAAAATTGCGGAAACGGTATTGCACTGCGTTGTGAGCTTGCGGATGTCCAAATTTGGATATTTTTGTGTAACACTGCTGTACGATGAAGTGTTAAATAGGGTTTATTAAGTGGTTGATCAGACTATTTGATATAGTTAAAGGAGAAGTTCACCCAATTTTTTTTCCTATCAATTGCACACCCCATGAAGCCTTGAATACATGGATTGATTTTGGGCCCGGGTGTATTTCCGGTAGGAGACACAAAGAATCTACTTTGTGTCTCCTACCGGATACATTAGCCGGTATGAGACAGGAATCAAATTATTAGCTTAGGAATGCGACAAAAACACAAATAAATCAAGGCTTCATGGGGTGTGCAATTGATAGAAAATAAGTCATTTTTTGGGTGAACTACTCCTTTAATAAATGTGATGTTATACATTCATGTTGATTGATTTACTGATGTACAAAAAAAGAAAAAACACGCTTTTATTAACACCCAATTATTCAATGTTATGTTTGCACAAACAAGGAATGTGTCTCAGTGGGGTTGTTGCATTACATTGACAGCAACAGCATAGAAACCTTTTAAATTATTTATAACTTTACTCAAAACATGGAAAGAACTTGATACTATACAGAATACTATGTACACTTTCTACTATAGAGGCTGCTATAGTGCTATATGTACGTGGTAGAGTAAGACATTATAGCTAAAAGGATAACACAAAAAAGTCCTGGGGACTTGATGTATGTGTGTGTGTGTGTGTGTGTGTGTGTGTGTGTGTGTGTGTGTGTGTGCGTGCGTGCGTGCGTGCGTGCGTGCGTGCGTGCGTGCGTGCGTGCGTGCGTGCGTGCGTGTGTGTGTGAAAATAGGCGATCTATAAGCTCACAACGCGTCGCATTTGACAACTCAACGGGGTCCCTGGCAAAATTCTTTGCCTCTAAATACGTATCAGTTTGTGGGTCCTTGACATGAAAAGTTTGAGAACCACTGCTATGGAGAAGTCAGTGCAGTGATCACGTGGATCACCTTGGATTAGTGCTCCTATATAGCGTAGAATAGAGTTATCTTGTCAGAGCTCTGTATAGCAGCCAGCACATTAAAGACACTGCCTCATGGCCTTGCTTTGACTCCGAGGGGCTTCCAATAGAAATGGGCTTTTTATTATTCCCATACATCACGTCCTTGGAGAGGAGAGTCAAGGCAACAAATGCCCCCCTCCCCCTCCCCTCCCCTCCCCTCCCCCACATCACACACACACACACACACACACACACACACACACACACACACACACACACACACACACACACACACACACACACACACACACACACACACACACACACACACACACACACACACACACACACACTTTCTGCAGATTGTGAGGCAAAGAATGGAAACTGTTTGATAAAATAACTTTGTTAAATTAACGCTCGGAATTTTTTTCCTGTAGGCTACAGGAAAAACATGAATTCAACATGACAACAACCAGAATAATAATAACAACAAAAAAACAATAGACTGTTCCAAGTCTAAATGGAACAGTCAACTACAGTACACAGCATTCGTTTGGTATTACACATCACACCACATAAATCAAATCAATGAAACAAGTCCCATATAATTACACAACAGGGGTTTGAAGGTCAATGTGTAATATTGAGCACATGTGTAAACGTGGCACGTGTTAACATGCTGGAATAATTGCTAAATGGAATAGCATCTGTCAACACAGGGCATTACAGATGGCGTCTCAATTCTGTGATCCTTTGTTTATAATCACTTATAACCATTAAGACCTGAAGCCGATTCTACAAATGTCTTCTAAATCCCAACAGTTTTCTGAAAAACGTTCAGTATGTTTCTATGTCAGTGATGCAGCGATGCTCAAACTTTTTCATGTCAAGGACCCCCAAAATTATATGTATTTGGCCGCCAACCCCCATCTCAAAATATTTTGTTCCAGGGACCCCCATGAAGCAAAGATTTGAGTTAAAAGTGTTTGCTTTAAAATAATATATATTCAAAGATTTTCACGATTTTTCAAAAATAGCATATCTACAAGCTTGTATATCTGCTATTTTTGAATAGCCAAAGTGTAAAATAATGCTTTTTAGCTCAAATCAAAAAGTGACACAGATGCGTTCCAGGTCTTAATGGGTTAAGCCAAGGGTTCCCAAACTTTTCAGGCCGTGACCCCCAAAAATAATCATATTTGAACTGGGGACCCCCCACCCTGACAAGCACTTTGAATTGTAGGCATTACATTTAGTTTGCCTCGGTTCCACACACAAATATTGTGAAAATAGCCAAACTACAAGCTCACAATGCCTCGCACCGATCTTGTAGATTGGCTATTTTCACAATGTTTGCCTCTTTCTTACGTAATATTTGCACCATCATGAAATCAAATATGGGGTTTAATTAGGTTATCCAAACCAAAGCCTCTTTAACCAGGTAAAATAACGTGATTCATTATCAAAAATGCTTACAGATATAATTATTTTCACCCATCTGGAAAAAAAACCCAACAAGAAACATGATTGAGTGCGAAATGACAAAGTATTACAGTCAGCTTCTTCATGGTGGTAAAATTATGCCTGATGTTCCCTCAAATGTTCTTGAATCTGTCAGATCAAAGTACTCTTTCAAACATTAATTATAAAAAGTTATGCTCAATAGGGAATAGTGACAATATGTCAACAAAATGTTTTAATCTTTAAAAGAAACAATAAAAAAAATGTTATGCATTTGTTGCTAATCTTCAAAAAGCACTGAACAAAAAGTACAGTACTTTTTTTTTTTGTATTTTTACTTTACTGGACTGGAGTATTTCCAATGTTTAACACTTTTACTTCTACTCCACTACATCTCAGAGGCAAATATTGTACTTTTAATCCACTACAATTATTTGAAAACTTTAGTTACTAGTTACTTGGCAGATACAAATTATATTATAAAATATACATGAACCACTTTATCCCTATTTTATATATATAGGCTATTTGAAAATAGCAGATCTACAAGCTCACAACGCGTTGTGAGCTTGTAGATCAGCTATTTTCAAACATTTTAGTACTTCTACTTTTGGTACTTTAAGTACATTTTGATGCCAATACTTTTGTACCTTTACTCAAGTTACATTTTGAACACAGGCCTTTTGTAACAGAGTATTTCTACATTGCAGCAGTATTGATACTTCTACTTAGTAGAAAATGTGAGTACTTTGTCCAGGACCACCACTGCACCCGACATCAGACACCCAATGACTTTACAACAAGGCAAAGTTCATTAGGGGACTGATGTCCTTCCACGCCATGCAAAATGACCAGTGTTGTCGTTGCCCTTACTGTAGTGAGTGAGGAAGAGCACAATAATGAGGTATTGATTGCCCGGGGCTCTTCCATGGGTACTGCAGGAGAAATCCTCCCGGAGTGATTGAAAAGACTGACCTTACCTTTAACCTGAGCCCAGCACTGCGATCAATAGACATTACACCTTCCACAAACCCTGACACGCCGATCGATAGCGGTGAATATCATCAGCCTCCGTTTGGGAACACTGACAAGGCAGTGTGCAGCATGCGGAGTGGGTAGGGACCAAATCACTTAACCCCTTCCATCCGGGAAAGCACCTGTGTCATTTTTAGATTTGAACTGATTTAACCATTATTTTATACTTTGGCTATTCAAAAATAGCAGATATACAAGCTCACAGCGCGGCACCGAGTGCTGCGCTATGAGCTTGTAGATTTGCTATTTTTTTGAAAAATCATGAACATTTTTGCAAATCTTTGAATATTTATATTTTAAAGCGAACATTTATAACTCAAATCTTTGCTTCTGGGGATTCAACAAATGTCTTCCTAACAGTTAAAAAAAAAAACTTATGTTGCTATAATCAGTCAAGGACCCCCAAAATGATATGTATTTGGCCGCGGACCCCCATCTCAAAATGTGTTGTTCCAGGGCCCCCACCAGAAGCAAAGATTTGAGTTAAAAATGTTCGCTTTAAAAAAAAAAGCATATTCAAAGCTGTGCACACATTTTTAAGATTTTTCAATAATAGCAGATCTACAAGCTCATAGAGCTTGTATATCTGCTATTTTTGAATAGCCCAAATAAATCTAAAAATGACACAGATGCGTTCCCGGACTGAATGGCTTAAGGTCCTTGTGAGGCGGTAATGAGAAGACTGCAGCACGGTGAAATGGAGATGTCACTTTGTGCCCAGTAACTTTGCTGAGATTTGAAACCCTCTGTGACAGCCCAGAAAATGAAACAGTTACAGCACCAAGCAACACGTAGCACTTTCCCTTGTCCCTTTTGCATTGTTTTTTTCTTTTTAACAATAACCACACAATTCTCACTGATAAACAGAAACACACTAATCTGATTGAAATTTGAGAAATGTATTGTTCTCTGGGAATAGCCAGTGGTGGAAAAAGTACTCGGATATTTTACTTAAGTAAAAGTATCAATACTGCAATATAGAAATACTCCGTTACAAGTAAAAGTCCGGAAGTCAAAATGTACTTGAGTAAAAGTAAATCAAAATGTACTTTAAAGTCCCAATAGTAAAAGTACTAAAATGTTTGAAAATAGCAGATCTACAAGCTCACAACGTGTCGCATCGCGATGCGTTGTGAGCTGGTAGATTGGCTATTTTCAAATAGCCTATGTATAAAAGTGGGGCTGAAGTGGTTAATGTATGTTTTATAATATAACTAGAAAAAGTGCTCCTCGGAGCACAGGTCTCCGCCAGGTCACGTCGTTATTGTGGCCTCCTGGTGGCGCTATAATAGGACAATGTGAAAAGGGTGGCATTTCTTCCTCTGCCTAGTGGGAATGAGCGTGCATTCATGATTTGAGGCATTTTGTTGCAAAAATGTGTTTTGCTAAATTAGACCTGCTGGTGGCGCTATAACAGGGCAATGTGAAAAGGGGGTCATTGCGTCCTTGGCCTAGTGGGAATGTGTGTGCAAATTTTCACGGAAATCACACGCTGCGTTCATGATTTGAGACATTTTGTTCAAAACGGACCAATCCTGCCAACTTTGGAAGCCAACCTTAGCCAATCAGGATGTAATATGAAATATCGGACAGATCCATCTTGATCACATGACTATAGAGATACTGTGTACCGATTTGCGTGATATTTGGATAAAATCTGTAGGAGTAATATCCAAAAATGTGTTTTGCACAAATCGGCCTCCTGGTGGCGCTATAACAGGCCCATGTGAAAAATTTGGGCCAGAGGTTCTGCTGTGGCATCGAGGGAGTGTGTGTGTGCAGTTTCACAGCGACTGGGGCAACGGTGGCGGAGATTAGCTGGTAACAGACAGAAGGACGGACGGACACACACACACACACACACACACACACACACACACACACACACGGACGGACGGACGGAGGGTAAAACATACTCTCTCGCCATGCCTTCGGCCTGGTGGAGACAATAATTGCAAAGTAACTCAAGTTTTCAAATAATTGTAGTGGAGTAAGTTTTTCCACAAATAAATTCCACAAATAGCAGATCTACAAGCTCTGTTATTTTTGAATAGCCAAAGTATAAAATATGGATAAAGTGGTTAAAATGATTGTGATGCTTTATTAACTAATTTTGCTGTGGACCCCCTGGTACCCCCTCAAGGACCCCTGGGGGTCCCCGGACCCCACTTTGAGAACCAATGCCCTAAAGATTAGGCTGATCGTCAAATGAATTAAAGATATGAAACCTGTAAAAGCTATGAGTCCTGTGAACAACACAATAAATGGCACCTGGCAGTTCAATGCAATTTGCTCTGAATAACAAATGTATAGACAGACACAAGTTTGTTTACGTATCCATCCTAAAATATGCCTTTTCTTCCTCCTAGACACTTATGTAAGCTGCAAGCTGACAGAATGACAAATTAATCAGCTTGTAGGCTCACATATACAGACTGATAAAAACAGGGAGGGCACAATCACAGGGTTATCATACAGGTTGACTGGTCTGTAGGCAACAGGCTGCTGCCTTATCTGGACAGAAAATAGAAGATGATTCACAGGCTGGTTTTTCAACCCACTCTCTTTAAAGGGAAATCAACACGGTCCTTTTAAACGTTTATTTTGTGCTTTATTTCAGATAGTTACAGTGCAATAAGAGAGAGACAATAAAGGTGTGCGTGTGCGTGTGTGTGTGTGTCTTAACAACTGCACCCGTTGTAACTACCACCGTTAATGTAGTACGTGCAGATTTGAGATGCATTTACAACTTCTTGTGGACTACAGTATGTGCTTGATCGCGACCATTAACCTTGCATAAAAGAAGGTACTACTCACCGGTAGAATCTACCAACAGCCGCGGACCCCTGACGGCCCCTCCTGTGTGTGTGCGTGTCGCACATCAACTCTGCCTCTACATCTGGTGACTGTACTTTTGAATCTGTAACCTGCTTATTTGCCATTGTTTCATTGTTTGTGGACAGTAATGTTTTGACCTAAACTAACATTTAATGTTGGTTTTAACTGCACACTGGTTTTAATTACTTCAGGAAACACTACCCTTCCTCTTCGCCTTGCCTACTTGTTGTTAACTAGTTGTACGAACTCTTGTTTTATTGGATCTTGTTTATTCGATACACTCATTTGTTGTAGCTCTTGCTCATTTGATTTTCCTATTTGTCTCATCTGTTTAAGAAAGTAGGTAGCTGATATATTGCACTTTTACCTTAGCACTAGGTATACTCTTAGTTGTTTGTTTTAGAAGAGAATGCACTTTAGTAGTTTCATTACCTACCTATGTTGAATGCACTTATTGTAAGTCGCTTTGGATAAAAGCGTCTGCTAAATGACTGTAATGTAATGTAATTAGCTGACAGTATGCAAGGACGGATTAGCCATTGGGCTAACTCTCAGGGGCCCTTGGGGGGGTGGGGACTGGGCCGCGAGGCCATCGACAATTTACTAAAATGAAATGTATATAGGTCAATCAAATATGTGGGCCCCTTCACTGTATTTACAGCTGTGGTTATTATTACTACATGCAAATACATGCACATACTGTACTTTATGTTACAGACTGTAAATCCTGTATGATAAAATGTCTACAGGTGTTTTCTTTTTACCACACATACCCTAACACCTGAGCAGTGTGTTTGCGTGCTGTGCCCACCTGACTGCCCGTTGCAGGTACAGTAGCACACGGTAGGGGAGGGCCTAAAAGATGATCAAACCGTGGGCCGGCGCAGGGGTTAAATACCTCCCTGACCGCAGGACGTGTTTTATCACAATTTTGAGTTAAATCCATGTGGAGGGCTGGGGAACGCACTTTGTTTATTTTGCTGTGTGCGTGTGCGTGTGTGTGTGCGTGTGTGTGTGTGTGTGTGTGTGTGTGTGTGTGTGTGTGTGTGTGTGTGTGTGTGTGTGTTAAATATTATATAACAGTATCAAATGTATAGTAGGCTACAGTATATCCACAACACTCTATTACCCAACATTTGTTTTCCTTTACCCCTTTTTTTCCTTTTGTTTTACAATATACCAAAAATAAATACAAGGAGCCAGGCTGCATAGCTCTCATACTCCGTCCTAATAAAGAGGCATCTCTTGTTGTCTAAAATTGTCAAACTATATACTACTGTACATACATAAATAGGGGTGTCACGATTCACTTACCTCACGATTCGATTCAAAATCGATTCCTAGGGTGCCGATTCGATTAAAATTGCGATTCTGCGATTAATTGATATTCGATTCGATTCTGCGATTTATTGCGATTTTCTAGGGTGCCGATTCGATTAAAATTGCGATTCTGCGATTTATTGCGATTTTCTAGGGTGCCGATTCGATTAAAATTGCGATTCTGCGATTAATTGATATTCGATTCTGCGATTTATTGCGATTTTATAAAAAAAAAAAAAAAAAAAAAAAATATTTAAAAAAAAAAAAATCGATTTTAATATTTTGAATCGATTTTTAAAATCGTGGCATTAAGAATCGCGATTTATTCATGAATCGATTTTTTTTGACAGCCCTATACATAAATATCACAAGCAACAAGATGGACAATATCAACACGTGACTCTGTTTGACCAGAATGGTCTGAGCACGTCTTAGCGATATGCAGTGAATATTTTTAAGTCAAGGTGCATAATAGCGGATACCGCATTGCACCCTTAATTAACATATGGACACTCCCCCATGCGTAAAATATGCTGGCGAGTCTTATTACTTAAGTGTTTGCGTTCAGCACAACTTGCATAATAGGGATTGAGCATAAGATGGTGGTGGCGTTATCACCTAATTATCACCTAAGATGTGGATTTAAGATGTGCATAATAGGGCCCACAGAGTGGACAGAAATGGTAACATCTCATATGAGCATTTATGAGGACCAATTATAAAGATACATGTTGGGTGAAGTGGTCCTTTAAGCAAGATGAAATGTGTGTTAAATTATGTGTGGTAAAATAACAAGGCAAACGGGTCACTGTGGGTGTAATCCACCCACTTTGATCTTGTATAAATAGGCATGTTTGAGTATAATTAAGCATCATGAGGGGTCTAACTATTTCTTGTGTTGACAAATTTCTATCTGGGCAAGTTGTTTGCTTGTGGATTAAATTCCCTGCATCTTAGATTATCTGAATAAACATTGCCATTTGCCAATAGTAAATGTGTCTGAATAGAGAAAGACTGTGTGTCATTATTCATGTTGTCTTGGATAATAGGAGAAATATGGCAGAGGGTGGTATGAGGTAAGATCGCTGCAAAATCGTGAGAGTCAATTTAACTCGAGTTTAAAATTGGACCCTTATCAGTCCATCTCAGAGTTAAATTGTCACTCTTGTTTTTCAGTGTAACAAGGTGTCATCAAATCAATTTGTTTGCTGGAGCTCAACCAATGTATTGAAGCTCACTTTGAGTTTGAGTCAGCAAGACTGGAATATGATCTGTTTGAGCTTTTTAACGTTTGGAATATCAAACAGTAGGCTACAGTACAAGGCTGGCCGCTCACTCGCTTCGAGTCAGAATCCCAAACGCACACTAGAAATTGACGGGTGTTCAAAAAAAAATCCATTCACGGCCAGAAAACCGGTTAACCTTAAGGTCTCAGAGAAACTCTACCATTTTGACTGAGCGTCAGTCAGGGCCAAAAGTGGTTCATAAAGCCATTTATTTTTCCTCTGGGCCGGCGTTCCTCTCCGTTGTCTCTTCCTGCAGGTGTCAGCCCCGGGGCTCAAGCCGGGGGAACTGAGGGTGAAATTGAAGCTGATGTATGCAGACACAAGGCCCGGGCCTGAGCAGGACACAACATCCAGCTACCTGGTAGCTCCGAGCTCAGCACCTCCCTGGTGCTAACTACTTCAGACAACCATCCAACGCAGGGAGACCATTTCTAAATGTGCGTGTGTGTGTGTGTGTGTGTGTGTGTGTGTGTGTGTGTGTGTGTGTGTGTCAGAGCTGACCCTTACGGGTCCATTTTCACTCTTTGAGTTAAATTAACACTCAGGAATTCGCAGCGTAAGGCCCATTAACCCATCTAGACCGGGAAAGAATCTGTGCCATTTTTAGATTTCTTTGGGCTATAGTAAAAAAAATAGCATATCTACAAGCTCATAGCAATGAGCTTGTAGATCTGCTATTTTTTTGTTGTTGAAAAATCGTGAAAATTTGAGCAAATCTTTTAATATATATATATTTCTAAGCAAACAATTTTTCAAAAATAGCAGATCTACAAGTTGAGCTTGTATATCTGCTATTTTTTAATAGCCCAAATAAATCTAAAATGACAGAGATGCGTCCCCCGGATTGACTGGGTTAAATGTAAAATTAAGGAAAGAACCGGGAGTGTGTAACTCAACCTGGCAGTGGATTTCAAAGCCGACAGCTTCCATAGAGGCTTCATAGCATCCATAATTCATTGAGCTTGCTTTGACATATTCAGTCCTTTCTTCACCAGCTGCAAAAGGTACAAGAGAACCTGCTATTTCTAAGCTAAATGACACCATCGGCAGAGGAGGCGTTGTTCTCGATATAATGAATCAAATTCTTCATTATTAGCCTGCAACTATCAAACACTGTAAAACCAGAAAAGTGATACATGTCATTTAATGTATGCACGCACACGCACACACACACACACACACACACACACACACACACACACACACACACACACACACACACACACACACACACACACACACACACACACACACATCCCCTGATCCCCTCCTTAATTGATGTGACCCTATGTGCACATTGAAACTCTACTGAATCTTACATGCATACTAAAAAAGAAAATTGTAGTAAAGGAGTAATTCCTCTTGGAAATGGCCTCTCTCTGGTGTAGATATTGTGTTTACCTCATCTACCATTTTAATGCCCACAGAACCAAATATATTTTGGCTCACAAGCACACAGGGATCTCATGCTGTACAGAACCTCATGAATATTAAACCGAGCTCCAAGCTTTTGGAGAAACCAAACTAACCATTGCTTTAATGCACAACGTGAAACGCAGTCAAAGCTGCTTGCATGCTCAGGCGTTCCAAGTGTTTAGCAGCTATTTTGGATCCTTTACACGATCTGCAGGGATTTAGCTCTGGAGACATTTAAGTCCTAGGGATTCTTTCTGCTCTTCTTTTCTTGCTCTCTCTCTCTCTGCAATGGCTGATCGCTTTAGCATGTAAATGACACAGGTATCGCCTCCAAGTGAGGCCCATTTTGTGAGTCAAATGTTGGGGAATGGAAAACGTTAGTTCGGTGAAGACGTGCAGGGCTTACCACTCTGAAGAGACTCCCTCATGAGGGGTTGTGTGGAGGAGAAAGACGATTTAAGCAGAGCTATAGCGCTCCGGTGGGAATACAGTTTCTCTGTGAGGCCTGGACGAGAATTCGTTCCACGTCTTGAGCTGTTGTAATCTCAAGGCATCAGAAAGCATGACAGTTAAGAAGCATTCTCCCGACGAGCCCCCTCCTGCAACCATATTTTATTTACCACCATCAAAATGACACTCTTCCGAACGAAAATGTTGGATGTATAACTTCGGAAGACATCTCTGATGATTTTCAATTTGAAATGAGAGATAAAATCAACGGTGTGAGTGAAAGTCTATCACTTCCTTACAACTGTCAAGACACCAGACGGAAAACTGTCAACCAATGTTCCGCAGCCCTGATGGATATGACGCATTTGCCTGAACGTGATCCTTCATGGATGTTATAAGTTCCCCCAAACACGTGGAATATGTGCTTTCACACCCTAGCACCCTCATCAATTTCCCAGGCAGGCAGTTCACCGGCTAGACTCTCTCCTCTGCCTCCACCTGTCATCCCACTGACCATTCAGGAAAAATTATATGATGGTAAAACCTCGCCACCATTTCCTGGTTCACTGGCTGCAGCTTCCCCGGTCCACTAGATCTTTGCTGTTCATTTCTGGAGCAATTTCAGCTGGCTCACACTGAAAAGGCGAAGATGTCAACTAGCAACCCCAGCAGCTGCGGGTCTGGCACATTAACCATCTCTGTCGTTTGCCGCCTTCCCGCCGGAGCTAATGTGGCTTGACAGAAACATATAATGAATAAAGATACACGGTGACGACTATCGCACTCGTGATGAATAATCGGGATTCTTTTTTTTTTTCACATTTTGTTTCATGTCAACTACAATTTGGAGGCACAGAGGGTCTTGTTTGTCCAAATTAGGTAATCATAATCTATTTAGTCTCACTGTAGGGAGTCTGCAATGGCCATGTCCTCACTGTTTTGCTGTTATTTTAATGTTGTTTTATGCTCTTGCTTTTAATTTTTTTCTTTATTGTTAAATTATTTGTACTTTTCTGTAATTGTATTCTTGCTCTGTAAAGCACGTTGAGCTGCATTTAATGTCATGAAAGGTGCTATACAAATAAAGTTTATTGTTATTATTATTATCAGTATAGGCCTACATATAATATGGTGATTAGATAGGATGTTGCACCAAGGTACACTTTATACTTCTTTTGCAGAAGGTTTGCAGGTAACATTTTGTTAGCACTTGAATGTTATGATGATCTGTTTTTTTTTGGCTTTTCTTTGTATATTTTGTCGTTTCTGTATTGAATGTACTACTGAGTGTCTGTAACTTTGTTGAATATTGCTGCTGTCCGAACCAGGTCTCTTGAGAATGAGACTTCAGGTCTCAATGAAATCTCCCGTAAAAATAAAGGATAAATAACAATTAGTAGTAAAACAAAGTATTGGCAGGTAAGAGAGCTGATTAGCTCATACTGTGTTTTCTCATACTGTGTTTATTGCATACAGGACATAATATTCATTCACATTCTTTGTCATTGCACTTTATAATCAAGTAACTCAAACAAGTAAACAATGGAGTTTTGTATGTGCAGTACTACTTCAGATACAATCAGTGTATTTACAATGCTTGCTAGTCTGCGAGGAGCTGGACAAGCACTTCGAGAGATCTTTTCAGGCTATTTACACATGTACGTGTTTAATACTGATCTTTAGAGCGAGCGTTTCACTCAGGAGGTGATGTAATCTTCTACGGTCCCGCTCTGACGACCCATTGGCATTTCAACACAGTGGGTGCTGATTGCAGTAAATTGCTTTTTAATCTTCTAGCAATTTTCTGTGGTTCCTTAGGCTCCTGCTCTTGATTTTCTCTGGTGCTCTCTCGTTGGCCAATGTGATGTAAAAGGGATGGCATGGACAGCATCATGCAAGCTGTAAGCAGTGGTGTAAAGTAACTAAGTACGTTTACTCAAGTACTGTACTTAAGTACAATCTTTTGGTATTTTTACTTTAGTGGATTATTTCCAATTTTCAGTACTTTTACTTCTACTCCACTACATCTCAGAGGCAAATATTGCACTTCAACTCAACTGCAATTATTTAAAAACTTTAGTTATAAATTATTACATCATAAAACATACATTAACCACTTTAGCCCTATTTTATGCATAGGCCATTTGAAAATAGCCGATCTACAAGCTCACACCGAGTCTTTGTTTTAGTTTTAGTCATAGTCTTTTGAATAAAATTTCATTTAGTTTTAGTCATAATTTTAGTCATCTGAGAAGTTTTAGTTTTAGTCTAGTTTTAGTCAACTAAATATCATAAGATTTTAGTCAGCTAAATACAGTTGATTTTGTCGACTAAAATGTATTTTTGCCGGTGCCTTGATGGCGTCGTAATGCCTTATTTAACACTTGGTTGCATGCGGAAAACAGCCAATCTACAAGCTCTCAGCGCGTCGCAGCGCAACGCGTTGTGAGCTTGTAGATTGGCTATTTTCAGAGCGCAACACAACATAAAATGACTGGTCTTTTAGTTCTACTGGAGCTCTTCTCCACTAGTCCCTCCCTAACATATTAGTCTAGTTTTTATTTGTTGACGAAATTGTCAATATATAGAGTCATAGTTTTAGTCATCATAGCTTAGTTTTTATTTCATTTTCGTCAATGAAAAAAGGTAGTCAACACATTTTTCGTCATAGTTTTAGTCGATGAAATCATAACTGCACTGAGATACAGACAGTATAGACAGAAATGGTACCATCTCATAATGAGTGTTAGTGAGGACCAATTATAATTATGAAGATATACAGTATATGTTGAAAAGAACACAAGATGAAATGTGTGGTAAATGATATGTGTGATAAAATAATGAGGCAAACAGGTCACTGTGGGGTGTAATCCACCCACTTAAATGTTCTGTCCTCGTGATCATTAGTGTTGTATAAATATGCATGTTTGAGTGTAATTAATCATCATGAGGGGTCTTGAGAACCATTTATTTATTTATTGCATGTCTGTCTAACAATTAGAGCCATTTGTTTGCCTAGACCTCATTTTAACAGAGTGCTAGACAGGTTGCTTAATTTAATTACACAATCTCCTACAAAGTGTTTATGAGGGCAGCTCTATTAAGTCTAGAAGACAGGAGAATTACTGTTTCCCATTAGATACTCTTCTAGCACCGTATGTACCCTAAAAGTTAAAGCTTTGACTAGAAAGGTGCAATTTTGGGAAATAGGCTCTATGCACAGCAGCCATAATGGAAGGAACGTGGGCCTCTTCCTTACTAGTTATGTATTCACTAATAAATTAATATAAATATATATATATGAAACTTTACAACACCTCTCTTAGCAAAATGGAAGCACACGATTCCCGATGAAGCCGATCACATGGATTAAAGCTAGTTTAAATCTCACGACTGAAAATGTCCTAATGTGCGATTTGTGAAACCGTGTTAAAGGATCCCCCACACACACACTAGCGCCGATTCCTAAACAACGAATACATTATGTACAATTAGGATGCTTTAGTAATATTGTTCCTGCTGTTCTACATACTGCCAACCATGTGAAGAAATCACAGATTCAGGCTTTTAACCTTTGCTTTTATATGAACTATCCGAGACGATTAAGATATTATGGAAGATACTTCTGAACATATTGCTAGTTTGACCACTTCAAATGCTCTAATCTTAAAATAACCGAAAATAGCCTTTCTACAAGCTCTCAATGCGTCGCAGACGCATTGAGAGCTTGTAGATCGGCTATTTTCGCTGCGCAACATGCTTCCATAGAAGACATGCTGGCTTCTATGGAATCCAAATGACTGAGAACTTTAATCCATGCGGTCAATTTGACTTATGGCTCGAGTGTATGGGAGGGTAAAACTATGGGAGGAGTAGCGTGCCAAACTTTTGGGGTTGCTCTAGAAATAGAATATACAAAAATAAAGTCGCCCAAGTACTATATAGTGTGTTGCTCTTTCGGGCAACCACTATTGTCAGAAAAGTGAGTGATGTTATCTTCTACCACAATAACAACTGCCAGGACGTGGTTGACAAACATACTCGTTCCTCCATTGTTTAACCCATTCAATCCGGGAACGCATCTGTGTCATTTTAGATTTGAGCTGTAACCATTATTTTATACTTTGGCTATTAAAAAATAGCAGATCTACAAACTCCGTACCTACGAGCTTGTAGATCTGCTATTTTTTGAAAAATCTTAAGCGGACATTTGTAACTCAAATCTTTGCTTCTGGGGGGTCCCTGGAATAAAATATTTTACAAATGACCGCTTTAAAAAAATATGTATTCAAAGATTTGCACAAATCTTTACGATTAAAAAAAAAATAGCAGATCTACGAGCTCATAGCGCGGCACTCGGTGCCGCGCTATGAGCTTGTATATCTGCTATTTTTTAATAGCCAAAGACATCTAAAATAACACAGCTGGGTGAACTGTGCTTTTAGCACACAGCTCTTGTGCGCATGTACAAGTAAATATGAAGTCAGCTATTTCTGAAAAAAACAAAACATCCCTGCAACTTTGGCAAACTTTGGCAAACCTCCAATAATCCTAACGACCATACACATGCACGGTGAACTTGTAGATCTGTCATTTTCAGCGTGCGACACTGGTGCCCACCAAGTTTATAACTCAAGTTTAACATTGACCTTGAGCTGCAAACTATTCACCAGAGGAGGATGTGCCTGAAACCCCCGTTACCTGACTGTGAGTTCCTATATCCTCTGCCAGCTGCCCTATAACCTTGAGTACAGCACAGCGATTTGTACGGATTTTGATAGCATTTCTGCCACGTAAGCTGAAGTATCTGACTCTCATGCATTTATATGGAGTTCATTACTACCCACTCGACATCTTACAATCTTATGGTTCTATCCACCTGCATAGTATAGTCTCTCTTGCAGCCAGCCAGGCCCATATTCAATCTCCTTTTCCTCTCTTTTTGATCCTCAACAGCATCCCCCCTCCAAGACTATTAAAAGAAATGAGCTCAGGAACACCATTAGTAACATCACATGATGAAATTTAAATTTAAATTAAGAAATAATAATCTCTAGCATACTGTTAAGATAACTCCTCTGCTGAAAACCCTTCTTCTATCCTTGATGGGAAAAAAAATCTTTTCTTGTTTGTGAATCAAGTGTATTTCTGAGATCTTTGTTGTGTCTGCTGCTATTATGAGGCTGCTCTCATGTTAACAAGCGTTCCCAGAGCGCCTCGCGATGCAGAGAGCCTGCATCCATAGTCAATCAATTTTGCATTCGCTTGTGCAAGCAGCCACACACAGTACTTGTGTTCAACAGTTTTAACTTACCCCGCTGTTGTCATGACAACGCCATTATACATTGCCATTTGCCTTCAAAAGGAAAATCAGTGAGACACAATATTCAGTGTTTGAAAGCTGGTGAAATGCGTCTGGTAAAAGTCATCTTCAGTGTTACAGGACAGGGCTATAATGTTCATATCACACCGCCGCTATACAAGCGCCTGCATTATCTAGTTTTGCCATTGGCATAATGTTGGCATAATGCTAGCTATCGTATTCAATGTGCCTATTATGCTATCTATATGACAACAAAAGAACACTTATCTGATATCAGAAAAATACATCACAGCCCCATCGCTATACAAACGGCTTCAAAAAGAAGCAGTCTTTATACTATTATCAGCACCAAATCCACACGCGCGCACGCACGCACGCGCACACGCACACACGCACACACGCACACACACACACACACACACACACACACACACACACACACACACACACACACTCCAATTCTATTGGATGGCAGGGCTTCAGTCTTCCAACAGATGGGTTTTTATTACACAGTTTCATGTGCATCGGTGCCAGGCTTGCCCAATAAACTGGCATGTGCTTCGAACGAACCCCCTGGCGAATTCATGTGTCTTTTGAACAACAAGGGCCCTGGCGTGATATGCCAAGCCGTAAAAAATCATTTTAGCAGCGGGGTAGAGCAGCGATAGCTAGGGCTGCAGCCTTTCTAGCGATGATAAAAGGCCGGAGAGGCACCAGGCTGTAGAGAGACAAGCTGTTCTCGTCCAAGGATGCACGTCGTTGATGAATTGGGTATTTTCAATGTGAAAACTGTAATGACGAAGCAGTTTGTGCATGAATAACCATCCTTATCCCCTCTCCTCCTCAAATTATCAACATTGTGGATTTAAATATCCATCATGACATTTTTAACCACTTAAACCCTCTAGGCCTAGTAAACTGAACTTGAGTTGCCTTTTTCCGTCTATACCAAATCTCTTCGCAAAAAAATTGCTGATCTACAAGCTCACAACGCATCGAACGCTTGTAGCTTGTAGACATTCTTTGGCTATGTTCCCCCGCAGAATATGGACGCTGGGGTTCAAGTGATTAATCCTACATCTTGATTTTTAGATATAAGTCTAGTATGTTGTGCTGAATTGGTGCTTCTTTATTATTTTGGGGACCATAATAATAATAATAACACATCTATTGGCTGGTATGATTTCCCGAGGGTGCGTGTTGTTGTCTGTTACATGTGGGCAGAGCTTATGAACAGCAAACCACCATAGCTCAGGGCATGCATGAGCACCAGACTCTCTCTAAGCGTGTGAGAAGATTAGTCCTTAACCCGTTAAAGACCGGCGGGAACGCATCTCTGTGTCATTTTATAGATTTCTTTGGCTATTCAAAAAATAGCAGATATAACCTGGAATATGCAATCATGTCAAACCGGTGGTGTACTTATGTCTTTTTTTTGTTGTCTAATGTAATGTGTGTGTATTGTGGTGCTACACAAATTGTATGCTATAACAAATGTTAAAAATATTAACTTCAATAAAGAAACATATATATTTAAAAAATAGCAGATATACAAGCTCATAGCGCGGCACTATGAGCTTGTAGATGTGCTATTTTTGAAAAATCGTGAGAAATTCTTTGAATATATATTTTTTAAGGCGAACATTTGTAAAATATTTTGTTTCCAGGGACCCCCCAGAAGCAAAGATTTGAATTACAAATGTTCGCTTTAACAAATATATATATTCAAAAGATTTGCACAAATTCTGCACAGATTTTTAAAAAATAGCACATCTACAAGCTCATAGTGCGGCACTCGGTGCCGCACAATGAGCTTGTAGATTGCGCTATGAGCTTGTAGATTGCTATTTTTTTTGAATAGCCATAGAAATCTTAAAATGACAGAGATGCGTTCCCGGATTGAATGAGTTAACAACCTACTGCATGCTGCAGTCTGCCCACTCTATGCCCCTTCACAATCACAGTCTCTGTGATCCTAATTACATATAACACAGGAACAAACACTCTACCTACTTCAGATCATGCTGCACACTGTAGAAGGATGTATGTAATGTATAACCACCTGGTTACCAACCAGAAGAAGTTAGGCCTACTCCATGAAATGTATGTATTTTACTTAAAGGACGACTTCACCCATTTTTCGACCCATCTTCATATAATTGGTCCTCGCCAATGCTCATGATAAACTTTTTGTCTACTCGATACTATGTCTCAGAGGAGGGCTGTGTGGACGGTTCAGAAACCTGCCAACCGGTGACATCATCGATGGGGAATCCAAGCTACTTTCCAAGTTACTTAGATAAAACATACACTTCAGGTAGTTTTATACCTAGGCTATTTGAAAATAGCGCGTTGTGAGCTTGTAGATCTGCTATTTTGAAACATCTTAGTACTTTTACTTTTAGTACTTTAAGTACATTTGGATACCAATACTTTTGTACTTCTACTGCAGTAAATTCTTTATTCTAGACTTTTACTTGTAACAGAGTACTTCACCGAATGGGAAATTCTTGGCCCGAAACCGAATACCGAATATAGGAAACAGTTGACCAAATACCGAATATGATTATTTAAAAAGAAATATATATATTTTAAAAATAAATCATTTTTTGTACCATTGCTGTCATGGCTGTGCCTCTGTTGTAGAGCTACATGATTATGGCAAAACTTACAATCACTATGGGTCCATATTGAGATTAGCTATAAAACATATACATTCGGTATTCGGCATTAATACCGAATATGTTTGTTTGTTTTGGCCATATTCGGCCAAATACATTCGGTGGCCGAATATTCGGTGCATCCCTACTTTTTGTCCACCACTGTGTGCAACAAGCACGTGTCGATGTGTGCATGTACGTGCATAATTATGCCCAGGCAGATACTGAAAACTGTCTTTCAAAAATCCTTCCTTTCGCTATAGTCCCTGGTTACATGTATAGGCTGCTATGCGTGTTGTCAAGTTGGCAGTAAGTTACCCCACCTGGGACAGTTTGTCCACATCTGGCTGCTGTCCCTGACAGGAACATGGCGCTTGGCATTTCTGAGGTCCTGTAATTGCTCTTCTAGAGGCACTGTGGGGAAATGGCTCCACTGACTCTCCTGGATGAAAGTAGTCAGGTGCTGTGAGCATTTATGGAAAAGCTTAGCGCGTTAAGACCGGGGAACGCATTTCTGTGTAACCACTTTACACCATTATTTTATACTTTGGGGGCTATTCAAAAAATAGCAGATATACAAGCTCATAGCGCGGCACCGAGTGCCGCGCTATGAGCTTGTAGATCTGCTATTTTTTTGAAAAATCTTGAAAATGTGTTGCAAATCTTTGAATATATGTATTTTTTGGAACGCAAACGTTTTCAACTCAAATCTTTGCTTCTCTGGGGTCCCTGGAACACAATATTTTGAGATGGGGGTGGGGGGGGGGGGGGGGGGGGGATCCGTGGACAAATACATACATTTTGGGGGTCCTTGACATGAAGAATGTTTGAGAACCACTGATATATAGCAAGACATTTGTAGAATGCCCCAGAAGCAAAGATTTGAGTTAAAAATGTTCGCTTTGAAACATACGTATATTCAAATATTTGCACACATTTTCACGTTTTCCCCCAAAAAATAGCAGATCTACAAGCTCGTAGCGCGGCACCGATCTGCTATATTTTAATAGCCCAAAGAAATAAATAAAAATGACACACAGATGCGTTCCGGGTCTTAAAGGGTTAGGCTTCATTCATAGCGCGTAGGACATCATCCACAGGCAGGATTACACATACACCCTGAGGAGATATAAATTATTCATGGTGAGATGCAGGGTTTGTTGGACACTGGACCAGTTTCATGGATATGATAAAAGAGCAAGTAAATAAACTTTGAAGAAAATGTTGTGCAGAAAGACGAAGGGAAAAGTTTCCAAAATGAACATTTTGGCAACATGACTTTGCAGTTTAAATAAGCTACCAGGCCTTGCACGAGGATGAGGTTTATGTCCTTGACATTTTAACTTTGATATCGCACTGGGTTTGGTGGTATCTGAATTCTGGCAATACACAATGCAGAAATACTCTGTGACAAGTAAGGTCCTGCATTCATAATTGTCACTTGAGTAAAAGTGCATAACTATTGGCATCAAAATATACTTACAGGAAGAAAGTAAAAGTACTCATTATGCACAATGGCCCATTTCACAATCATATTATTGAACTGTAATTAGTTATGGATTAATGTATTCATACATTTAAAAGGTAGGGTCAGTGATATTTTTTTATTATATTTTTTTTGTTAAAAAGGTTAAAGTACTATATTCTGATAGTAATCATTGCTACAGAGCGTTTGTTCCGTCACAGGGGTCTCTCCAGCTCTTTAGTAAACAGAATATAGTACTTTTTTTTTTGACACATTTTAAGCCAATCAGGAGAGAGCACTGAAAATGCATTTTCTGTATAATAAAGAGCTGGAGAGACATGGGAGACTCTTTTTACTGAACAAACACTCTATAGCAATGAGTATTATCGGAATATAGAGCTATTTAACAGCTGTTTAACGTGACTTCATGTGCTGCTTGATGTGCTGCTGGATGATAATACATCATCATCCATCTGTTAATGTATGTTTTGAATTATTCAACAAAAGCTGTCAAATAATTGTGAGTAAAAGTACAGTAAAGTATCATAAAACTAAAGTAAAAGTACCCCAAAATTGGACTTGACTTGCACGTATAGTTTATATCCACCACAGCTGAATTCCATGCATAGAAATTATGAAATATTTCATAATCTGACGCTGAAAACCAAAGCTTTTTGAAGCTATAGGGATTGTATACCTTTTGGATATTTCAACAATGAAAACGTTAAAACGGAGCTGGTTGTGCCCAATTGATTAGACTATAGTCTAATGAATATAAATGGTGCAATGTGTGTTAAGTGGAACCGGTGGGACTTGACAGAAGCCGTGAGCATTTTTTCATCATTAGCGAGGAAAAGGTCCGGTAAACAAACCTAATTGAAAGAGGGATTTCGTGTGAGGAAAAACTTGAGTGTAACAATGCAATGAGGAGAGATTGTTTTGTCAAGCTCTCTGTGGGGGTCATCGTACTTTAAACACAAGAATGAATATAGTTTCTTTCTCTTACATTCATTCAGTAATTCCTATCCATTCATAGTTTCATTCTCAGAGACAATCTACAATGGAAATTTAACTTGGGACCTATGAAATGACTCAATATTGTGGCGAATAAATAAAACATAAACAGTTGAGAGAGAATTGGAACATTTTCAGAAGGCCTCCCCTTAATTCAGTGCAAAGAGAATACCCAACACCCATGGAGAAACTGTGTACCGGGAATATATCTTTAAACTTGTGATACACAGGACAGTGTTGAAGTGCGGGCCGTCCCAAAGTTTGATTGCGTATCATGGCTTTTAGTGCTCATACTGTTATCTGTACTCTGTTAGTGACACTAACATTCTCCCAGCTGCACAGTTTACCACCACTGATATATACCATTACATGATATTTGAGAAACTTATATCAGTTTATTGTGAGACCGAAGGTGTCTTATAGGAAAATTATTACTAAAGAATTTGACAATACTGCCTCCCCCTGGTCAGCTGGGGCGCCCGATGGGAGGGGAAAGGAACTGGTTGGAATAACGTGTTCCTTCCACACGCTACGTCCAACCGGGGAAACTCCCCCCTGTCAGGTGATAAGCGGCGGCTTGCTAGAAGCGGCTTAATAGCTCCTCATGCATTGAGCTTCAGTTCTGCGCTCTTCCTAGGCTGGCAGAGGGAGAGTAGCGCCCAGGATTACATAGGCAATTGGCACTGGGTGAAAAATATGGGTTACAAAATTGTGTGTACATTTTTTATTTTGTTTTACTTATATAAGTTATACCATCTTGAATATAAAGTTATGGGGTTGGCATAGGAACAGCTGTTGCTCACTGTTATTAATCAATGATAATAGATTACTGTACATGTTTCAAATGAACGTTTCTGTTCTGTTGGACTAAATAATGATATAGAAATACTATATAATTATGGTATTATTATATAGTATTGTTTTGTTTGACCAAAAATCTCACTTCACAAATTCAAGTAAAATGACTGCAGTGCTTTTCAGGATTAACAAACACAATGGCAAACAGAAATTATAATTTTTCCACACGCATCTGCAGATGAGGAATGGTGACATGGATTTTTGTCCCCCGTCTTCCCCCACAGATACACCATAATCCTTGAGTATACACAGCTCTAACCCTCAAGTACACAGACAAGCCTAATAGGAGTCTGAACAACACACATGCTAATTAGAGCGAAAGCTGGTTAGCACAAAGAGCCCTAGCAGAGCCTCCTGTCAGGCGATACAAGGTTGCACTATTTACCTAGTAATTGAATATAGCTATAGCTACTGTGCTGCTGTGCTTCCATTGCATAGGAAAAAAACAAACATGTCTGGTGGATATTTAGACGAATAGACAAAGAGGACGTCTTCTATTGACGAAATGCCGCTTAACCGTTTAAGACCGGGACTGCATCTGTCTATTTTTTTAATTTCTTTGGGCTATTCAAAAATAGCAGATATACAAGCTCCGAGTACCGCACTATGAGTTTGTAGATCTGCATTTTTTCTTTTTTTTTAATCGTGGACAATTTCTGCAAATCTTTGAATATATGTTTTAAAACGAATATTTTATCTCCGATCTGTGCTTCTGGGGGTCCCTGGAACAACATATTTTGAGATGGGGGTCCGCGGCCAAATACATATAATTTGGGGTGGTCCTTGACATGGAAAAGTTTGAGAACCACTCATATAGCGATACGTTTTTTCAGAAAACTGTTAGGATTTAGAAGACATTTGTAGAATTCCCAGAAGCAAAGATTTGAGTTACAAATGTTTCCTTTAAAAATGTAAACATATTCAGAGATTTCTTTTTTTTTAAATCACGATTTTTCTAAAATAGCAGATCTACAAGCTCATAGCGCGGAACTCGGTGCCGCGCTATGAGCTTGTATATCTGCTATTTTTGAATAGCCAAAGAAATCTCAAAATGACGTTCCCGGTCTAAACGGGTTAAAACATCGGAAGAATCGTCGTTCGTCCCAATACGTCCCTCTAAAATATATTTTGGTGTGAAAAATGGCATCATGGGCAAATAAGCATTATCATCAGGCTTCACCGGAGCGTCGTCTTGTATCATTAAAGTGCTGCTAAAGTGTGCGTTTGAGAGATGCCGTGCCAAGAAAATGCTAATGGCACATTACTCAAGTCATTACATCTATATACTAACCGAGGAAATTCTGTATGATGTTATTATTGTTATCTCTTTATGCATCCCTATGTAAACAACTCTCATGATGCAGCAAATGGTTTTTGGTGTCCTGTGTAAGCTCATTGCATGCTTAGAGCTTATAGGCATTACAACTCTCAGTTCTCTCCCTCTGCAGCTAAAAGATTTGTTCGGGCTTCTGGTGTCCTCTTGTGCTTAAACCATTGAAACCGCGCTATGAGCTTGTAGATCTGCTATTTATTTGAAAAATCGTGACAATTTGTGCAAATCTTTGAATATACTTTTTTTTTTTACTCAAATCTTTGAATATACTTTTTTTTTTTTACTCAAATCTTTGAATATACTTGCTTCTGGGGGGTCCCTGGAACAATATATTTTGAGATGGGGGTCTGCATATCATTATAGATATCATTTTGGGGGGCCTTGACATGAAAACGTTTGAGAACAACTGACGTTTTTTCCCCCAGAAGCTTTAAAAAAATAGATACTATATTAAAAGTTTTGCACACATTTTCACGATTTAAAAATAAATAAATAGAAGATCTACAAGCTCATAGCGCGGCACTCGGTGCCGCGCTATGAGCTTGTATATCTGCTATTTTTGAATAGCCCAAAGAAATCAAAAAAATGACACAGACGCGTTCCCCCGGTCTAAAAGGGTTAAATTATACCCTCTTTAACACAACAATCATAAATCTCCCAAATTATGGACACCTCCCTCACAATGTTTGCATTGGAAATGTGTGCAGGACCCATAAAAAAAAAGGGCACCGTTGTTGACAGCACCATTAGTACAGATGAATGTTTTGAAGTAAACCGGTGGTGATCCATTTCCAGAGAGGCCAGGCTGCCCTGCAGACATTCTGATTAGCCTTAGCTGCCACATATGTAATGACCTGCCACCGGCCGGTAATCCATTGCACAGCCACACGTTTGTCACCCTAGCCTTTCAGATAGCAATAGCCCTATCTACGGGGGGGAAAGGGGGGGGGGGGGGGGGGGGCTGGTGGAGATGCTGACCCAACGATGGCCTCCGTTTAGTTTGAACATGAGGTCAGAGTGTCTCCGGTTCAAAAGGCAATGTTTAAGTTAGCAGGTGGTTTTGTCTTTACAAACCCGACCGTACCTCCTGACACAAGGTGGGACTCGTGGGAGATAAATATTGTGAATATAGACATGTTCGTGAAATTGATTAAAAGCACTCATTTTGGTACATGGGGTGGCAGTGTGGCTCAGGGGTAGAGTGGCCGTTAGAGAAAGCCGGATGGGAACCGCGAGGTTCCCTCCCAGTTCAATCCCGGGCTCCCCCAGAAGAGTTAGTGCCGAAGTGTCCTTGAGCAAGACGCTGAACCCCTAATTGCTCCCGATGAGCAGGTTGGTGCCTTGCATGGTTTCCTCTGCCATCGGTGCGTGAATGGGTGAATGTAATGCACAATCTATGTAAAGCGCTATATAAATGCACCATTTACATGTAGTACAAGGAATAGCGAAAATAACTGATCTAAAAGCTGACAAAACGTCGCAATGCACAGGGTTAATGTGTTAAGATAAAATGTTCATTTTGAACTTAGTAAAGTTGAGTGTTTTCTTTATGTCATAAGCAGTGTGATGTTATGTGTTGTGATTGCTACAGTGCTGCAGCTGTATAGGCATTCAATTCACATCCAGATTGTCAGCCATTGATTGCAAGATGCTTTCTGGATCTAACCCCAGCTCCTTTTGTCCAAATTGAATGAGCTCCTTTTCAGGGTGCCATCTAAAAGAGCCTTTCTAGGACCACGGCACACTGGGCTGGTTGGATTCGATATTTTCTGTAAACAGAAATCCCACTTAACGGTTGTGTCAACAAACTGTGACACCCTGCCAGTCAGTTTGTCCGCGTCTCGTTCATATTATCCCCTGAAATCTACAGGCCCCATCATATTCCCTAATGTCTGTTTCAAGTCGCCCGTGAAAAGCGAATTACAATGTGCAACGAAGTAAGAAAGCGCATACTTTGATTCGGATCATCTGATATGATTGTCTGTCATAAATTAGAGAATGCTATGTGCAAGTAGTCCTTGAGATACGGAATTACACAGCATGTCGCTTTATGTCACTTCTTAAAGATTGCATTCTTACACCATTTACTTTGTTGTAAGCGCAGTCAATTTTAGATCTATGGTCCTCCTTCTTCTTCTTTTCTTTGCAATATCAGATGGATGAGAGCGATGAAAACTGGTGGATGCAAAGAAGACTAATTTAACCCATTAAGACCGGGAACGCATCTGTGTGTCATATTTAAGAATTCTTTGGGCTATTCAAAAATAGCAGATCTACAAGCTCATTGCGCGGCACCGAGTGCCGCACTATGAGCTTGTAGATCTGCTACTTTTTGAAAAATGTGCGAATCTTTTAATATATATTTCTAACATTTTTTTTCTCTGTTACAACTTCTGGGGGGTCTCTGGAACAAAATATTTTGAGATGGGGGTCGACGGCCAAATAAATATCAATTTTGAGAACCACTGATTATAGCACATATTTCTCAAAAAACTGTTAGGATTTAGAAGACATTTGTAGAATCCCCAGAAGCAAAGATTTGAGTTACAAATGTTCCCTTTAAAAATATATATATCTTTAAAGGTTGGGTAAGGGATTTTCTTTGGTTTCTTTTGGCTCTCCAGCTCTTTATAAAACAGAAAATGCATTTTCGTTTCAGTTTCATTTCCAATATTGTCCAATCAGGATAGAGAACTCAATCAGGATACAGATTAAACAAGTGAAATTGGAAGTGATGATACTAAGAAATGAGCATGCAAAATTAGAACTGGAACACTATAAAAATGAAGTTTAAAAATGGGTACTTTTTCCTGATTGGCTGATTTTGACACCTACCGGAAAATGTATTTTCTGTTTATTAAAGAGCTGGAGAGACGGGGAGACTCCTGTTACTGAACAAACACTCTATAGCAATGATTACTATCAGAATATAGTGCTTTAACCTTTTAACAACATACTTTTTGTTTTAACCCAAAAATATCACTTACCCTACCTTTAAAGACCCACGATTTTCCTCAATTTTCCCAAATAATTGCAGATCTACAAGCTCATGCGTTCCTGGTTCGAATGGGTTAAACTCATCAAACTACACTGTTCTAAAGGTGCATTTAGAAAAATCGAAGAATAACCGTATAAGCAATTAAGAAAGGGGGGGCAGTAGTAGTAAAGGAAAGACCCCCATCTCTATATACAGCACCGTGTGGAACCCGTAAGGAAAAAAAAGGCTCTTCTGTTGAAAGATGCTGCAATAAAACATCAATCCAAGGCAGTTTCCCCACGGGAACACCAAGACAAGTGGTGCTGTGCTGAAAGGGAACCCAGCGAGCGGGAGACAAGAAGGAAGAGGAAGGAGAGAGAGAGAGGGAGAGAGATACTGTCGAAGATAAAGAAACAGCGTTACGGAATAGAGATTGATGAGGTTGTGGGAAAACAGAGGAAAGGTTAGAAGAAAAGCAGATGGAAAGACAATGCCAGAGGAATGGTGGTGCTGGGCCTGGCCGCATGCAGCCAGCCATCGACGGAACGCGAGACATGCGGTTTGACAGGAAATTGATCAAAGTGTGGGGATTCGATGGTGCATGCATACCAACACAGGCTATAGCCATGTCATGTCATCTGAGAGGAGGGCAAGCTTAACCCATTAAGACCGGGAACGCATCTGTGTCATTTTTAAGATTTCTTTGGCTATTCAAAAACCTCTAGATCTACGAGCTTGTAGATCTGCTATTTTTGAAAAATTGTGGAAATGTGTGCAAATCTGATAATATATACATATATATATATATATAAAAAAATGTACTCAAATCTTTGCTTCTGGTTCCGGGTCCCTGGAACAACGTATCTTGAGATGGGGGTCCGCGGCCAAATACATATCATTTTGGGTGGTCCTTGACATGAAAAAAGGGGACCATTTCCCCATGGGGACCATTATAGCAACATCATTTTTGTTCAAAAAACTGTTAGGACTTAGAAGACATTTATAGAATGCCCAGAAGCAAAACATTCGAGTTACAAATGTTCGCTTGAAACAAATATATATATATACAAAAATACATTTTTCAACATTTTTCAAAAAAATAGCAGCTCTGCAAGCTCATAGCGCGGCACTCGGTGCCGCGCTATGAGCTTGTAGATCTGCTATTTTTTTTAATAGCCAAACGTACAAAATAACGGTTTAAGTGGTCACACAAGATGCGTTCCCGGTCTTCATGGATTAATTGGCCCAACTTACATTTTGCACATACCTGGAATGCTCTCCCCTGCATGGAAGTGGGCCATGCAGCTTTACTGAGCAGCACCCAGGGAGCAGTGTTAGAGATTTAAGTGTCTTTGCTCAAGGACACTTCAAACACCATGCCCGGGAGGAGGAGGAGCCGGCCGGGATCGAACTTGGGGAACCTCCCAATTCCCAGGCAACCGCAACCCGCTCCACCTCAGGAGCCGCTCGCTTGCCAGAAGGTGTAATAATAATCAAACTGCGGTGTTATTTTGACACAATGTGCCAGTGGGGGGTAGCACTCAGGGTAAATCTGGGCTTATACCCAATCATAAACCAGAACAAGGGGTGTCAAACTCATTTTAGAGTGAATTTCCAATAAGCCACAAGCTCTCCAGTTTGTTGTGTCCATGTCCAGCAATAACAGCATACAGTACAGTACTCCAACCTGTCTATTAACCCATTAAGACCTGAGACCGATTCGACTAAACGTCTTCTAAATCCCGACAGTTTTATGAAAAACGTATGTTTCTATATCAGTGCAAAGTGTAAAATGATGCTTTTTTTTAGCTCAAATGAAAAAGTGACACAGATGCGTTCCAGGTCTAAATGGGTTTAAAATCCTCTTAGCAGACCTTGTATTGAACTGTACTTTCCTGTGCTTTTTCCCCCCAAACTGCTAATAAAATATTCAAATCAATCAATCAATCAATCATGTACAGACAAACGGGTGGAATGATAGACAGACTGATGGACAGTTGGTTGGTCAGATTGATGGACAGTCAGTCAGTCAGTCAGTCGAATAGACAGACAGACAGACAGATCTTGCGATACAAAGTCGAGCACTGAGCTATACCTGGGCGTATATATTTATACTGTTACTGTAGATATAGATATTTCTATGTTCACAGAACGGTCAACGCCTTCCTGGTGTCATCCCATGACAACTATAGGTCAAAGGATTATAAATTATATAAGATATAGCCCAGAGCTGGCCCTAGCTGGGCCATATTGAAACAAAGTAAGGTTTCATAAATTGCAGAGGGTTGACATTATAGAGTGGTCAGGCTAGGTTGAGCTCCACCAGGCTTCAACCACTGTGACACTGCTACAGGTTTGTAGCTGCAGCCCGAGGCTCTGAATTCACACCTGGATAACAACGCTGTATATCTCTCCTTGTCTTTGTGCTTTGGTCTGGATGGCAAATAATTCACACAACACTCTCTCTGCAACATGGGGAGGAGTGAGGGGAATTCTGTCACAGTACGGGAACGCAGTATTTTCTGGAACAGTTTTCTGAAAACCGTATGTTGCTATAATATCAGTGGTTCTCAAACTTTTTCATGTCAAGGATCACCCAGAATTACAAAATGACCCCCACCCCCACCCCCACCCCAGAATCAAAGATTTGAGTTACAAATGTTCCCTTTAAAAAAAAATATATATATATATATATATATATTCTAAGATTTGCACAACCTTTCGTGATTTTTCAAAAATAGCAGATCTACAAGCTCATAGCGCGGCACTCGGTGCCGCGCTATGAGCTCGGTGCCATGCTATTTTTGAATAGCATGGGGAGGAGTTTTAGGGGGAATTCTGTCACAGTAATGTCACTTAACCCATGCAAGCCGGGAACGCATCGACAAATGTCTTCTAAATCCTAAAACGTTTTTCTGAAAACCCGTATGTTGCTCTAATATCAGTGGTTCTCAAACGTTTTCATGTCAAGGACCACCCAAAATTATATGTATTAGGTCGCGGAGCAGATCTACAAGCTCATAAACCTGTCCTATAGCATATATGCTACAGGTTTTTGAGCTTGTTCATATGGGCCATTTTTGCAACTTTTAGGTAGGGCATTAATTGACAAAAAAATATAAAAAGTTAAAATGTGGAAATAAGAGGTTTCTGTCTGATATGAAGAAGCATTAAAATGATTCCTTTGTGTGTGTTTGTTAAAATGATTCCTTTGTGTGTTTGTTATAATGTTTCCTTTGTGTGTTTGTTTGCACCTTTAATTAAAGCAGTGAAGTGAATCGACTGCTCCAGATTCCTCTGGAGGAATTCAGTTGTTGAGAAGTGGGCGACAGTCAGAACTCATCATTGTGATGGCCTCTAAAATCTCCTATGTGAGTGTGTACATGCGATGCGACGCGTTGTGAGCTGGTAGATCTGCTATTTTTTGGGGTACTTTAAGTACATTTTGATGCCAATACATTTGTACTTATATACTCAATACATTTTTAATTCTGGACTTTTCTTTGTAACAGTATTTATATATTGCACTGCAGTATTGGTAGTTTTACTTAAGTAAAAAATGTTAGTACTTTTTCCACCACGGATTTTTTGTGGTGGGCTACCTAATTTTTTTCCTTTTTTTTAATCTCTAATTGGGCCTCTAAAGCAATGCTGTCATTTTACAGACAGAGAAGCAGGCTGAGTCTCTATAAATGCAGTGTTGATTTCGTCGAATAAAAGTATGACGAAAAATGTTCGTCGACCACCTTTTTTCACTAACGAAAACTAAATAAAAACTAAGCTAAGCTAAGATGACTAAAACTAAGAGAATAAAAAGAAGACTATTTTGTCAACAAATAAAAAATAGACTAAAATGTTAGTGAGGGACTAGTGGAGAAGAAATCCAGTAGAACTAAAAGACAAGTAATTTTTTGGTTTGGTTGCGCTCGGGTGTTACGCTATGAAAATAGCAGATCTGCAAGCTCACAACGCGTCGCGCTGCGACGCGTTGTGAGCTTGTAGATCGGCTATTTTCAACATGCAACCAAGTGTAAAAGCCATTACAACGCCATCAAGGCACCGCCGAAATACATTTTAGTCGACTATAATCAACTGTAGATTTAGTCGACTATAATCTGATGATATTTAGTCGACTAAAACTAGACAAAAACTAAAACATTTCAGATGACTCAAATATATGACTGAAACTAAATGGAATTTGATTCAAAGGACTACGACTAAAATTAAATCAAAATTTGCTGTCAAAATCAACACTACTATAATGGCAGGGGTAGTTAGAGGGATAGTCATTTTTGTGGGCCTTAAATGCATTCATTGATAAGACTGCCTCTGACTGCAGATGAGTCTGTAAAAGAGTAAAAGGGGAGATGGAGACAAGCCAGGGCTGTGATTAGACCGAGTGATTGATTCACCTGAAGTGAACCACCGATGTAAAAAAGCTCTGAACAAAAATTTCCATAATAGGACCAACTGCAGATATTCCTCTTCTCGCTATAAGAGCAAAAAGATAGCAATCACATATCGTCGCTGTTAAGGTGGAAACCTTTTATGTCCAAAGGCGTTGCTTTTCAGGAAATGAAAAAAAAAAAAGTTTCGCAATGGATCGGATCCAATGTAGTTATCATTTAGTCACAAGCTCCTGTTAATACTTTTTTAGTCGCGATGTGACACACGCTGTGAGCTTGTAGATCGGCTATTTTCGATACTTTTGCACGACACTCTTGTACAGTGGTGGAACAAGTACTCAAATGTATGTAAAATGTAAAAGTATCAATACTGCAATGTTGAAACACTCTGTTACAAGTAAAAGTCCGGAATTCTAAATTTACTTGAGTAAAAGTACAAAAGTATTGGCATCTAAATGTACTTAAAGTACCAAAAGTAAAAGTACTCATTATGCATAAGGTTTAGTAATAAAAATCTAAATCTAAAAAGTTACTTATGTTTTTAAATGATTGTGATTGTGCAGTGTAATATTTTCCTCTGAGATATAGTGGAGTAGAAGTAAAAGTATTGAAAATTGGAAATCCTATAATACATTGCAGATAAGTCCCGTCTTCCGTCATCATTCATTCATTCACTTCCGTTATCATTGTTTCCCTTCCATTAGTCTCGTGTAGCCAGACAACTATTCCACAATCTCTGAATGCTATATAGAGTCTGGAACTACAACTCCCAAAATCCGAGAGAGGAAACTGGCACTTCCGTTCACGAAAATATATTTTAAAATATCTTTACATTTTACTTTTTAATTTCCATTTCTGCTAAGCAGCAAGCTAAATACACTTAGATGATTTGTATTTATATTAGGATAAGTTTGCGACTGTAAGACGAAACGGAAATGGAGAGGAGGCTCCACATCCGGTTTATATTCTAATCATGATCAGAGCTTCCGAGTCCCAGACTGTATGACCGGAAACATTTGAAAATTGTGGGAGGCAACAGTCTGGCCATGCGAGACTACCCTTCCATTAACACAACCACTAGCCTGGTAAACCCTCCCTCCGGAAATCTCATTTCCATTTGATTTCAGGAGTGAGTATGGCATGATCGCCCATTCTGCAATATTGGCTGTGGGCTGGAGTTGGGCGGGAGTAATACCGTTGACTGACAACCCCTTCAGCCAATCAGCAGTTCATTTTTACCACCTCCAGACTAATGTGACGCAACGGGACTTTTGAGACGGTCATGTCCAAAATAGGTTGCCTTATTCGGATACATGCGGGTCACTGCCTGCCCCTGCCGGTTCTCTACATTTTTATTTTTTTGATAGGCTCTGTCATGATTAATTGACCACATATATGAAGTTAAACAACTAAATTCTATCCAAACGATATCTTAAGTAAATTCCGTGCCTCAAAAAAGAAGTTTGAGAGCGTTTTAAAACCGAAAGTAAAAGGTGTAGGCCAACTGTCGCTGTCAATCACAGAACGATGAGCGACGACGCTGATAGGCTCGTCCATTTGGTGAACGGGCTAGAAACACCCAGACAAGCCTTCAGGCCAGATTCCTTCCTGAAAACAAATGGAAATAAGATTTTCCGCTTTACCAGGCTACACAACCACAACATATCACTGTCACTAACCACACAAGCCACAACGTGCGCGATTAATTGACACGTGCCGTAGGCTACTTTTCATTGATCACCACACATTTGCCTCCTCGGAGCATAATTAATTGCGAACAGCACAAACTGACAACATTTCGGGTACACCATTTTGTTCCCTTTAGCGTGAGCACCGCCGAGCCAAACCCAAACCTACTGTACATGACGCAGCCGTTATTGAAATCTCCCCACAACAACAACACACGCGACCACTTCGCTTCAACCCGCGCCGTTGCTTTCACTTTAGTCATGTCTCTATCACACCACACTCACGGTAATATGTCCGTCATTCACGTGCCATGTACTGTACATCCCAAAGACAACCAACACCACGCAGCCGCTTTTGTAATCTCCCCACAACAACAACACATGAGTCGGCATCTGGGTTGCCACGTTGGGAAAAGACAAGCAGACAGGTCAGTGTTGCCAGATGTGCGCCAGAAACAAGCAACCACCTTCATGAAGAAAAAAAAACCCAGCCGAAAGGGTCCGCGATGTTTCACGGGGGTCCCGATTTCTTTTTAATTACATTTTTTTTTTTTTTTACTTTTTTTGGGGAATTTTTTATCCCACGATTTTGGTACCCCAAAATAAGCGCGCCCTCGCTAGAGCCCCGTGCGCAGCTAGCACAGTACAGTACTTGAGTTACTTTACACCACTGCTCTTGGAGCATTAATTGAAGATAAAATATTTTTATTAGAGCTACGAGGTTTCTGCCTGACACTCAGCGAGTCACGACGATACATAGAATATACTGTATATAAATATAAAGATATATAGAACTGACTTAGATAAGAATCAGTTAGATAAGAATAAAAATGAATGTACCATCACTCTGTCCTTTACTAGCTGAGGAGAAAATTATCTTGGGATTGATTTTCAAGGGTAGCCCAAATCCAGGTGTGTTAAAATCTTAAATTAAAATGTTGTCATTTGTCATTGCTGCTCATTATTAATAATTTCAAACATTTCTTTGTGTGGAAATAATATGATTAAGCATGTCATTGTGTGGAAACCTCTTTGGCTGCCTGCAACATGATTCTTGCTACCTCTATTGCGACAAGCAACAATGAAATTACAAAAGGTGCCCATTTCAGTCAGTTTAAAGACGGGGTACCGTGATTTTCAGTGATTCCCCCCCCCCCCCCTAAAACATAATCATCAGGTATTATGGTTATACTAGGAGGAAGATTTTTTTCAAAAAAGTGTACAGAAATTGTTAAAATTATGTTTTTATGTGGACACGCCTCCAGTTAATTAAGTATACCTGGTTCTCACCTTAGCACCTCCTCCACCACCTTAGCACCACCCACCTGTCCTAGTCCCTCCTCCTCCTCATGCCCACACCTGTTGTGTTATGATAATGAGGGGGAGGGTATTTACTATGTCACTAGAGCACTGTTTTTCTATTGGCACATTTGACCCTCAAGGTTTCAGCATCCAGGTAGAAACTCAAAATAGTCAGAGAAGACATTAAACACCATAAAAACACCACCAGGGGGATCAATGAAGTTCAACCTCATAGACACATGAAAAACAGAAAAAGTGCAAAACCATGGCACCACCTCTTTAATATACTGTACTATATCAGGTTTAGTTTAGAACTTATCTCTCGACAAGCCCTTCACTACCTGTTTTACAGGCCTGGCCACTCCTGCCAGCCACAGCCTGGGGCGGGCCGAGGCTGAGGCCGGGGTGGGAGGAGGAGGATAGACAGAGAAAGTGTGAGTGCAGGATGAAGTGGTTAAAATGTTGCCCTTCCAGGTGGAAGCCCCACCCACCCTCCTCCCAGCTCTGTGCAACCATAAAAGCAGGCAGTGTCAGCAGGACTACACTCAGAGGATTCTTGACTCTCCTTTTGAAGCTCATTCAGCCTCTGTCCTCCTCCTGCAACACAGTCAACAATCCTGGGCTGACCATGAACTACGGCAAATCCTCCACCTTCCATTCCAAATCCTATGCACGTGAGGCGTCGCTACGCAGCACCCCAGGTCTCGGAATTGCTTCTAGAAGCGTGTGCTTTCGTGGTATGGGTGGTGGTATTGGTATGGGTGGTGGTATGGGTAGTGGTATTCAGCCTCTGTCCTCCTCCTGCAACACAGTCAACAATCCTGGGCTGACCATGAACTACGGCATAACCCCCACTTTCGGTTACAAATCCTGTGCACGTGAGGCGTCGCTACGCTGCACCCCAGGTCTCAGAATTGCTTCTAGAAGCGTGCGCTTTGGTGGTATGGGTGGTGGTATTGGTATGGGTGGTGGTAGTGGTATGGGTGGTGGTATGGGTGGCTATGGCGGTATGGGTGGCGGTATCGTGCCCGTCACAGTCAACCACAGCCTGCTGGCCGCACTGAACCTGGAGATCGACCCCAACATCGCCTCCTTCATCGACAAGGTCAGTTCCCATTCATTCTTGTTTAGTTTAGTTTGGTTTAATTAGCACATTGTTGTATAAAAAAATAGAAACAATACATAAAGTGGCCTTCGGAGCTCAGTGTAGCATGTGAGGTGAGTCATAGCTAGACAGGAGATAGGTACATTTTTGGACAGAGAGTAGCTCTGCTCTCTGTCCCTATATTTTGTTTTTCAAGGAATTCAAAGAATCTGCCGTTAGCCCCGCCCACCTATATTAATAAAGGCGAGAACGCCCACAATTCAACGTCAGACATTCCAAAGACAGAGAATGGGCATTTGAGTTGCAGACAGCGAGAGAAGCAGAGGTCTGTGTCACAGCGCCTAAGGCCTAGCCCCACCCCTTTCCACACACACACACACACACACACACACACACACACACACACACACACACACACACACACACACACACACACACACACACACACACACACACACACACACACACACACACACACACACACACACACACACGAGTTTCAATGTTACTATGCATCCCAGAAATATATAGCTTACATGGATTAAAGTTCTCCATAGTGGCGACGGATCCGTCGTGAGGATTATTAATGCGGCTATTTATGAGATCAGTGCAGATATGCAAAATAAATAAATAATGGGGGTGGGGCGTGGGGTATGTGTGTAGCGATAGCCGTGGTGTGAATGACATGACCGAAGTCGTCAAAACGCAACATAATACTCGCAACATAATACTTGCTGTGAAGTTATGGTGGAAGGAGCAAGTGGAGCCTGTTCTACACACACAGGGGCCCTCATTTATCAACGCGGTGCAGCCCAAATAATGAGCGTACGGCGAGATCACAGCACCTTTCTACTATGTTCAAAATATACAAGCGCTTTTGCGTCGGGACTGGAGTCCCGTGGTCATCTTTTCATGGACAGTGAGGTCTACAAACTTACAGTAGCTTGTCCTATGGTATGGAGTTATGTCATAGAGAGTTATATAGGCTACAACCTGGCTGGAGGTGAACTGCCCATTCCTAAGGAGTTTTTGCCAAGGGGGCGGGGGGTGTTCTTTCATAACAGATAGGCTATACTCTTTAACATTCGGTTTTAAAATGAGACCAATGCGTTGTAATTACGCTCCCAAAACCATATCGCCTGTTCTCTCATAGTTTAATGTTAACAGCCGATTGATACATAACCAATCTCATGCGCACTGCTGTTAAATACCAAAACACTCGCCCCAAAACACAGTTGCCCCGGGAAAAAACGGCGGTAGGCTATTCACCTGGCATTCTTAAACGTAACCTCAGTAAAACGGTGCCAAAACCTAACATTATTCCTAAACTTAACCTCAGTAAAACTATGCCTAACCCTAAACTAATTTCTAACCTTATCCTCAAGTAAAACTAATACAAGAAAATGGGGGCAAGTGTGTTTTGGGGCGAGTCTTCAGGTTTTTTTTTAACAGGCAAAAAAAGAAAAGCCACCGGGAAGATAAATTGGAACGTCGTCTGTGTGGACTGTGGAGCATGTTTATGGATATAATCTGCGGGGACAGACGATATAAAGTCGGCAAAATGTTTGCCATGTCTGTCTGCAACACAGCAGAATGCACATGTACACGACGCAGTCTGTGATTACTCTGATGCGGCGGGGGGAGCAGTGTGCTGACTGACACACATGGCTAATATGAGTACCTACGAGACCCGGTCAGACCGGGTGTATTTGGATTATCCTCGGTTCGTTTCGGAACGGGTCCAGTTTTCCTCGGTCCCGTTTCGGGCCGGGTCCAGTGTTTTAGAATGTTTTGTCGGTTCCGTTCGGACCGCTCTCCCTCGCGATTGAGATCATTGTATGTTTTTTCCATGCCTTCAGCGCCTGTAATATTATTATGATTATAATTATGTGTGTATTTACTGCTTATTTAGGATTATACCAGTGTGGTAGGGGTCATAAAAAATCCTTAAAGTCTTATCAGGAAAGAGAGAGAGAACCAGGCCACCTTGGGGGGTGGGCATGATCTCTGGTGGGAGGCAACATCCTTTGTGTGGGTCTGTGTGGCAGAGGCACTGAGAACTCAGTTTCTTGGAGTCCCTCAACAGATCAGTAGTAAGTAGAAAAGCCCTTGATACACAAACATTAATGGTCATATATGCTGATATGTTTATTGTTGTGTGAAGATTCATGTCGGTAATATTGTATTATTGTTTCTGTGTTTCAATCTTTCTGTAGGTTTAAAACCTGGCTGTCTGTCTGTCTGTCTGTCTGACCTGACTGCCTGACCTGGTTAGATCTTGTTAGTAGAATCTGGGTGTGTTAATGTATGTTTGTATTTGTGTTAGTAAATAAAAACCATCAAAGACACAGGTTTGTGTAGGTCTGAGTATTATCTACTTCACACCGATTCAGGGACTCCGGCCTTTTGCGAGGGCCGTTAGCCGACCAGTCGCACAAAGTAGTGTGCGTCGGGTTGAAATTCGTACAATCATTTTGTTATTAAAGAAAGCCTCTGCGCTTTATTAGCCACACACACACACACACACACACACACACACACACACACACACACACACACACACACACACACACACACACACTAATGCTTCTGGGTGTACTGCGTGCGTTTAAAACAAAGTCTGCTTCACAACTTTGTCTGCTGCCGACAGAAGGGCTATAGCTTACTTTATTCCTAAGATAGCAGACCTACAAGCTGACAACGCGTTGTGGATGCGACGCATTGTGAGCTTGTAGGTCTGCTATGTTTTTAAAACATAATAAATAAAAAAATAGCACACTGGATTAAATGTATATTCGTGACTACTAATTGAAGCCGAGGCCGAATTGGGCCAAATCGCATGGATGAGCCCTGACAGCACATGGTTGGTGCTACAGACTCCAAATTTCGCACACAGATAGCTCAGACCTTTGCCTACGATCTTAGCTAGGCCTCGACCCGACCCGATATGCGGTTTTCCGGAACCAACGCGAAAGGTTCGGAATGTCCATATGCGGAGTCCTGACTACTTAATACTAATTGAAGCCAATGGACGCCGAATCCAAATTGGCCCGAATCGCATGGATGAGCCCTGAAAGCACATGGTTGGTGCTACAGACTCCAAATTTCGCACACAGATAACTCAGACCTTTGCCTACGATCTTAGCTAGGCCTCGACCCGACCCGATACACAGTTTTTCGGATCCGGCACGAAAGGTTTGGAATCTCCGTATGCGGAGATGACTGACATCGGGCTGTTCCGGAGCAAGCGCTGACTCATTGTGACATCACTTCATAAAAGGCATCACATACACTAGATGAGTCAACAAAAAATCTCTGAGTGTGGCATAAACTATAGTCTTTCTTCCTCTCACTCCGAGGTGACAGATGAAAGTATATAAGCCGGCTTCTAAGCTAAGTCCAGCACTCTTGACAGACCTCTGCATATAGTCTATAAGCAGCTCTCGGAATTGCAGGAGCAGGCCTTCAAGACATCGACTCAAGTCCTTCTTTATATAAAAAAACTGGAGCAGGAAAAAAGAAAAATGAAACAAAGAATTACAAAACTCGATTGGGATGCGAAATGGAAAGCTAATAAGGCTGTTGCTGGGGATCAGATGAGACAGTCAACATCTGCTGGCCAGACAGGAGGAGCAGACGGAGGAGGAGACAGTGTTCCTGGGGAGCAGATGGAACAGTCAACATCTGGTGGGAAGACAGGAGGAGCAGACAGAGGAGGAGACAGTTTTTTTGATGAGATCGGTGATGAAGAATTAATTAACTGTGCTGCTTTTACTGAAGAAAACAAGGATCAGTCAAGATCTGAGTTGGATGAGGTGCAGACGGGGGAGACAAACATAAGACAAGCTAAATCAACAGCACAAGACCAACAAAAAACAAGTTCTCCAAAAAAACTCAAGCTGAACTCTCCCGCTACAAAAAAGAAAAGAGCAACAAAGCGTGGGACTGGGATGATGACTTGAATGATGCAGATTTATGCAGGCTGCATATTCTGCTTAAAGAAGAAACAAACAAAAAGCGACAGAGATATATGCCATATATGGGCATAAAAGGACACATACAAACAGATACATAGATCCCCATATATGGGCATGAAAGGGAAACAGACAGACAGATCCAGAGATCTCCATAATAAAGTCAAAACGGGTCCAATGACAACAGGTATAATGGGGTTTGCATTAAAGGGGGAACCGGCACTGTGTCTGCAACACAGTCGAAGGCACAGACAGATACAGAGATCTCCATTATGGGCATAAAGGGACACAGACAACCAGATACAGAGATCTCCATATATGGGCATAAAACTATGACAACAGGTATAATGGGGTTTGCATCAAAGGGGGAACCGGCACTGTGTCTGAAACACAATTTCGCACGCAGATAGCTCAGACCTTTGCCTACGTTCTTAGCTAGGCTTCGACCCGACCCGATATGCGGTTTTCCGGAACTAACGCAAAAGGTTTGGAATCTCCGTATGCGGAGATGACTGACATCGGGCTGTTTCGGAGCAAGCGCTGACTCATTGTGACATCACTTCATAAAAGGCTCTGACATCACATACGCTAGATGAGTCAACACAAAATCTCTCTGAGTGTCCATATATGGAAACATCAACGTGCTGACCTCAGTATGACATCAGACCGTACACAGATGATGACGGGTTCATCTATAAAATAGATGAACCCATCATCATATTATAAGAGGACACTCAATGCAGCTGCTGCAACAGCAGCAACAACAGATAACCCTGATCGGGACAGTCAGCCGGGAAACAGCCACAAAGAGAGCCAGCGCTGTAAAAGTTTTCATTGTGGATAATGACAAGGGCATTACTGACAACATTGTTTATAGCGAACTCCTTTAGGATAATGGGCATAAATGGACACACACAGACACAGAGATCTCCATATACGGGCATAAAAGGGACACACCCAGACACATACAGAGATGTCCATATATCACAGACACAGATAGCTCCATATATGGGCATAAATGCACACACAGATGGGCATAAATGGACACAGGCAAACAGATGGCCAAAACGGGTCCTATGACAACAGGTATAATGGGGTTTGATTTAAAGGGTGGAGCATTCATTCCCTATTTACATCGTTCCTGTGTAGGCCGGTCCCCGACTAGACCCTCGGCCGCCCGAAGGGCTAGACCCTCGGCCGCCCGAAGGGCGGCCGAGCTTCTAGTATAATATAATGACACAATCCAGGTCCAGGGTCTTCAACGTTTTTCAGGTCAAGGACCCCTTAGCTGAGAGAGAGATCAAGCAGGGACCCCCAGTAGGCTACAAATAGGCTTGTATAAAACTGTGTTGCAGACTTTCTTTCGTTTAGGCTGTTTCTGTAACCTCAAGAGGACACATATGGAACCAAATGGACCCCGACGTGAAATAGGGCGCTAAATTCGCCTATAATAAATGTCAGAAAAGATCAGCATTCATTTTATGTTCTACTCCTAGTGTTGGTGTCACTAAATAACAAACAGTCCCTAACAGCATACATTTCCATTACAAATGAGGGGCTAAATACATATAATACTCCCCCCCCTCAATTACAGTACATTTAGGGCATACAGAATATTTGAATACATTTAGGAGTAAATGACAGATTTCTTTGATCTAGACCTCTCCCATGCTCAGTGTTGCCATGTCCTGTAATTATAAGCGACATGCCCTTGTTTTTCTGTGAAGGTACTTGTAAAGACTGGTGGTTGGGCTTTGCCCCTGTTTCTAAAACGTTGTTGATATTTGGCATATCATTTATGGCTCATTTTATATTTATGTTGATAGCTTGTAGATCTGCTATTTTCTACTACCACCACCACCACCACCACTAGTAATAATATCAATAACTAGAAAAAGTGCTCCTCGCAGCACAGGTCTCCACCAGGTCAGGTAGGTTATTATGGCCTCCTGTGGTGCTATAATAGGCCAATGTGAAAAGGGTGGCATTTCTTCTTAGGCCTTTTTACGGCAAACGGACACTTCATTCATGATTTGAGGCATTTTGTTCCAAAAATGTGTATTGCTAAGTTGTATGGATTTAAACTTGTAACAGAGTATTTCTATATTGCAATATTGGTACTTAACTTAAGTAACCACTTTGAGTACTTTTTCCACCACTGCCAAAATATATCGCCTATACATAGTAAACTATAATCAGGGGTGCACATAACTGGTGCGCAGGTGCGCATGCGCACCGAAAATAAAAAATGCGCACCACATCAGACGACGCGAGACGCTTTTGCGTACCAACAGCTGGGACAGGAATTTCCAAGCTTTTATTTTTTAGCAAAACTAAAAAATAAAAGCCTGGAGATCGAGACTAGGAATTTACTTCCTGAAGCCACACTCACACAATCACGCTAAAGCATGCGTCGGCCCCATACACAGCCATTAGGCGGAGGGGGAGAGGACGCATGCTGCACGTGATTGTGTGAGTGTCTCGCATCGCCTCGCATTGCCTTGCTGCGTGCACGCAGCCAGCAGCGGCTGTTAGAGGCACTCGTCACCGATGATGAACGCACCGTGATGGTGCAAAATAAGCCGTGAACGTCCCAATCTGGCGGATAAAAGCAGCGCAGCACAGGGCACCAACCTTGGGGGCTTCACCAAACGGTGTGAGAGAAACAAAATCGGCGAAAATCGGCGGAAATTGCAAGCTGAGCGTCCTTTTTTTTTTCTTCCTCGAACAGCTTATAAAATTATAATCTAACATTTTATTAAAATAATTAATTTAATATATCTCTGCTGTCCAGCAGGAACCAGCTACCTCCAAAACACTCATCTTTTTAGTTAGCTGGTTCCTGCTGGACAGTGACAATATAATAAATGTATATATAATATATAACATATGCCAACTCTCTGTCCACCATGACATCATTCTTGATGTCATTCTTTCTTGTTTAAAGCTATACACACACACAGCATTTTCCATGGCATATACACAGTCTGGATATGTTATGAAATGATATGGTTGTGGACAGGGTGTGGCTGTCCAGAAAGCCCATCCCTATGATCAGGGGTGCATATACTGTAACTTTTTTGGTCACCTGGAGATGTTACTTGGTGCGCAAAAAATAAATGGTAAATAAAAGGTCCGGTGCCCCCCGGCGCTGTTTTGTCAGCGGGGGCGGGGGCGGGGTTTGGCCCCGCTTTGGCAACGCGGGGGGGGGGGGGGTGCGCGAGAAAAAGTACGCTTCACCGGTGCGTCCTAAATTCTGCCGATTTTTTTCTTCTTCTCGCCGTTTGGTGCCCTCCCCAAGGTTGGTGCCCTGTGCTGCGCTGCTTTTATCCGCCAGATTGGGACGTTCACGGCAAATTTTGCACCATCACGGTGCGTTCATCATCGGTGACGAGTGCCTGCAACACAGCCAGCAGCTTGCTGCTTGCGAGTCGTGCGACTGACTGTGTCAGGATTCGAGGCCACACTCACACAATCACGTGCACTGCAGCATGCGTCCCCTCCGCCTCCTCCCCATGGGTGTGTATTGTGTATGGGCGTGCATCACCGTGCATGTGTGAGTGTGGCTTCAGGAAGTAAATTCCTAGCCTCGATCTCCAGGCTTTTATTTTTTAGTTTTGCTAAAAAATAAAAGCTTGGAAATTTCTGTCCCAGCTGTTGGTACGCAAAAGCGCCTCGCGTCGTCTGATGTGCCGCGCAGAATTTATTTTGGCGACGCATGCGCACCTGCGCACCAGTTATGTGCACACCTGCCTATGATGCTATCTATGAAGATATGAAGGTAAAGGTGTGGTCTTTTTCCCGTGTTCTGCTGCTCGTTCAAAGTTAACACAGGAGCATACCATCATCTGACACGCCCTTCATCTCCATTGAAGTTCAAGGCCATGAAGTTCAAGGCCAACTACTCTTTTCATTCCTCTGCCTTTACTGCTTCAACCTACCAAACTTTTATTTTAGAATGACAGTGTTTGCCGTGTGACAAACTGACAATGTCTCCTCTCTCTCCCTCTCCTCTCTTATAGGTACGCTTCCTGGAGCAGAAGAACAAAATGCTGGACACCAAATGGAACCTGGTGCAGGGACAGACCTCCACCCGCTCCAACTTCGACAGCATGTTCGAGGCCTACATCTCCAAACTGCGCAGACAGCTGGACGGGCTGGGCAACGAGAAGATGAAGCTGGAGGGAGAGCTGAGGAACATGCAGTGCCTGGTCGAAGACTTCAAGAACAAGTGAGACTTGATGGCGTGAATATTGTGTATATAAAGAATGAAATAAAACGTTTTTTTTTTTATGATGGCCAGAGAGCGAGCATGCTAAGTGGGTCCCTTGTGTTTTGAATAGGTATGAAGATGAAATCAACAATCGTGCATACGTGGAGAATGACTTTGTGCTGCTGAAGATGGTAAGGATGAGGAATGGAGCAAGACCCTCCCGCCATTTCCTTCTGCAGTATGAAAGAAACTAATAAACTACATGGTTACTTACATATATTTTTTAATCATTTTGTCATAAATTCTCTTTGCAGGATGTCGATGGCGCATACATGAACAAGGTGGAATTGGAGGCCAAGTGTGATAATCTTCAAGATGAGATCAACTTCCTCAGGGCCGTCTACGAGGATGTAAGTACTAGTATATAAAACTAGACATAGTCATATGTCTGTTGAATGTGAGACATCACCATCCATGGAACTGCAGTACAAATCGATGAATGAAGACAAATTGTAAAACATCAATTGCTTGTGTAGGAGCTGCGTGAGCTTCAAAGTCAGATTAAGGACACCTCAGTCATCGTGGAGATGGACAACAGCCGCAACCTGGACATGGACTCCATCGTGGCTGAAGTGCGCGCTCAGTATGAGGACATCGCCAACCGTAGCAAAGCTGATGCAGAACAGTGGTACAAGACCAAGATGACCAAGGTGAGCAAGGGACAAGAAAGAAGAGATATCAAAACTAAATGGTTTTAACAGTATTAAGAGACTATGTTTTTTCTGTAAAAAAAAAAAAAAAAGCTTTCCAACTTTTTCCAACACTTTCCATGTCTATTTTATTTGTCTACGCCAGGTTGAGGAGATTCAGACAACGGCTGGACAGTATGGTGATGACCTGCGGCAAACCAAGTCCGAGATCTCAGAGTTGAACCGTATGATCGCCCGTCTTCAGAATGAGATTGAAGCGGTCAAGGGACAGGTAGGCATACATTATAGAACCTCTTTGAGTTGACCATTCTAACCGATTGTTAGCGAATGACGCATGGAATCAGCGTGAACTAATTTGTAAAAGGCAGCAGGGGGTTAATTCCACTGTCATTTGTGTGCAAACAGAGGGCTAGTCTCAAGGCTCAGATCGGGGCTGAGGAGCATGGTGAGATGGCAGTGAGTTACGCCAAGCTCCGCATCAAAGACCGGGAGGACGCTCTCCAGAAAGCCAAGCAGGACATGGCCCGCCAAGTGCACGAGTACCAGGAGCTGATGAACAACAAGCTGGCCCTGGACATCGAGATCGCCACATACAGGAAACTGCTGGAAGGAGAGGAGACAACGTGGGTGGTTAGAATTGAGCACTTTATACCATTTCTGGCCTGAAACGTTTAGTTAACTCATCCAGTGCCACATGACGTCTAAGACGTCACGTGGCCTGACGCCCCGTGCGCCACATGACGTCTAAGACGTCATGAAAAAAAAATGTTTTTTTTTTTTTTTGGAAAACATGTTCAGAACACAAGATATGATCATTTGAAGATTTCTTGCTCCATTCACTCTTTGTTTAACTTCTAACTTAAAAAGGCTGTATCCTGGAGACGAATATTTGAAGTATTCTCCCATATGTGTGGAAAAGCAATAACTCCCTCTTTCCACACAGCCATTTTTGGCATAACTTCCCCTGACTGTACAGTCACATCTCCACAAGCAAACGCTTTGGCATTTGCCTCCTTATTAGCTCGTAGACTGATTCTCTTAAATTGGAAGTCCGATAAAGCACCCTCTTTCTCGCAATGGCTAAAAGAAGTCTTGTCTTTCCTACCTCTTGAGAAACTCAGATATAGAGTGCATAGAGCCCGCAACAACTTTATTTAAGCTTGGAGTCCCTTTGTTGATTTTGTTGAAGAATTTTCCTTTAACTAAAACTGTTCAGTTAATTATCATTATTATTTTTGTACATATTTTATCTGTGTCCGACTTGTGATGTGAAAAACTGTCCCTGTTATATAGAATAAGGAGAGGTATCTCTGTCTAGAATTGTGAAAATTGTGTTTTGATTGTAATCTTGTCCCACTGCTTTGTTTTTTTTGTTTTTTTTTGGAGCCTAAGGGGGGAGGGGGGAGGGGTTATATGTGTTTATGTAATCTTGTATGTTATATCAACGCGATCTCTTTTTTGTATAAAATGCTATACATTTGTACGTGTATATACGTGTATGTAACATAAAAACTGTAAAATAAAGTTGTAAAAAAAAAAAAAAAGTCTGTATCTCGGCTCCTAAGCACTTTTTTTTACAATGAATTTTAGCTGTGGCACTCAGAGCCAAAATTCCATAAATAAGCTGGGCACTGAATGAGTTAACGACCAACAAATTAAATCCTAATTATTTTGGATAATAATAGTTGAGTCTCATCAGTACAGACAGTGCTTCAAGCTCAAAAGGGCCACTTAGCTTCAAAGGTGAGTGGGTGCGTATTATACATCATATAGCTAATATAGAGATTGCTGGCTTTTCAAAAGACAGTGTTACTTGAGGACAGAAGGAGATCAAGTTCTACCAGCTTTGGTTTGGCAAGGTAGCTGGTGGATTCCATTAAGGTGATCAGGTATTCTCTGTTGATGAGAATGTCCAAGGCATGCACATGTACAATGGAAAAAGACACAACCTACAAGCTACACTGATTTATTAGACATAATAATTACATGTTAATTACATGTTAAATGCTTCTCACGGAAACATCAAGGATAAAATGCCAACAAGGAACAAGGAAACTTGAGAGACAAAAAAAGATATGTAGGCCTACATGACGAGTGATTAATGAAGGGCATGCTAGGATTGTAATTGAATGCAGTGTCACAATAGTTTAATGTAAAGGCACCTAACTTTGATCAGACGTGAGCTAACTTTTAGGTTGGAGGAGATCCTAGGCTGTGGATGGAGGGTTACCATGGATTATGATTGTGGAGTGTTATCGTCTCCGCCAGGCCGAAAGGCATGGCGAGAGAGTATGTTTTACCCCCTGTCCGTCCTTCCATCCGTGTATCCGTCCGTGTGTCCGTCCTGTCCGCGCTGCGAAACTGTGCACACACAGTCCCTCAATGCCAATTCAGAACCTCTGCCCTAAAGTTTTCACATGGGCCTGTTATAGCGCCACCAGGAAGCCGATTTGTGCAAAACCCACATTACTCCAGATTTTATCCAAACGTCATGCAAATCGGTACACAGTATGTCTATAGTCCTGAGATCAACACAGATCTGTCCGATTTCCATCCTGATTGGCTAAGGTTGGCTTCCAAAGTTTGCAGGATCATCAACATATCCGTACATAGATAAACATGTCCGTGGCAAGACTTGTCTTTTTTTCCTTTTTGTGTTTAAAGAAAAATATATATAGCCTACATATGTTTCATTATAATGTAAAAACATATTCTAAAATACACAAATGAATCTTTAAAAAAATTGTTTGAATGTCGGTGACTCATAAAGTGTCGGGATGACATTCTCATTAATATGTTGCAGGAGATTTGTGGTATTGTATGTTGTACCCGTACATGATTGCATCATATGAGACAACAAGACAACAAGATTCCCCGAAAATGTCAAATCATCCGTTCAATCCTTGTGGGATACTAGTATTTATATTTTTTAAGACAATGGATTAATAGTGTGTGAGGTGTGCCAGACAATGAAACAATTAAAGTCAACGGTAATGTGTGACCACATGTGGAAAATTGTGCAGGAAAAGAGCAAAAACAGAAGGCATGTCATCTGTTGAGAAGGAGCACCGAGGCAAAGGAGGGCAGAACTGGACAAGTAAAGTTTATTTATGTCAGTTGAGAGAAAGCGTTTCAAAGTGTCCAATAATGCTAATAATAACCGTAGTAACACTCCACATAATCAGGAATCATAATCCATGGAAACCCTTGATCCAGTGCCTCACCATCAGACCGGGTGCACCCCCGCATTCCTCAACCCCCCCACTTATACACACCCCCATTCCGAAACCCCCCCCCCCACCACTCCTACACCCCCCCACTCCGAATTTTTTTTTCGGAGTGGGGGGGTGTAGGAGTGGGGGGGGTTTTGAAAATTTGAAGTTAACCCTGCCATTCCGAAAAATAGATATAAAAAAATAGACAAAGCATTGGCAGATTCTGCCCCAGAGGTAAAATAAAAGTGCGGTGGGAGCGCGCCCTAACAGTATTTATATATTGCACTGCAGTATTGGTAGTTTTACTTAAGTAAAAAATGTTAGTACTTTTTCCACCACAGATTTTTTGTGGTGGGCTACCTAATTCTTTTCCTTTTTTTAATCTCTAATTGGGCCTCTAAAGCAATGCTGTCATTTTACAGACAGAGAAGCAGGCTGAGTCTCTATAAATGCAGTGTTGATTTTGTTAATAAAAGTATGACGAAAAATGTTCGTCGACCACCTTTTTTCACTAACGAAAACTAAATAAAAACTAAGCTAAGCTAAGATGACTAAAACTAAGAGAATAAAAAGAAGACTATTTTGTCAACAAATAAAAAATAGACTAAAATGTTAGTGAGGGACTAGTGGAGAAGAAATCCAGTAGAACTAAAAGACAAGTCATTTTATGTTTGGTTGCGCTCGGGTGTTACGCTTTGAAAATAGCAGAGCTTGTAGATCGGCTATTTTCAACATGCAACCAAGTGTAAAAGCCATTACAACGCCATCAAGGCACCGCCGAAATACATTTTAGTCGACTATAATCAACTGTAGATTTAGTCGACTATAATCTGATGATATTTAGTCGACTAAAACTAGACAAAAACTAAAACATTTCAGATGACTCAAATATATGACTGAAACTAAATGGAATTTGATTCAAAGGACTACGACTAAAATTAAATCAAAATTTGCTGTCAAAATCAACACTACAATAATGGCAGGGGTAGTTAGAGGGATAGTCATTTTTGTGGGCCTTAAATGCATTCATTGATAAGACTGCCTCTGACTGCAGATGAGTCTGTAAAAGAGTAAAAGGGGAGATGGAGACAAGCCAAGGCTGTGATTAGACCGAGTGATTGATTCACCTGAAGTGAACCACCGATGTAAAAAAGCTCTGAACAAAAATTTCCATAATAGGACCAACTGCAGATATTCCTCTTCTCGCTATAAGAGCAAAAAGATAGCAATCACATATCGTCGCTGTTAAGGTGGAAACCTTTTATGTCCAAAGGCGTTGCTTTTCAGGAAATGAAAAAAAATAACGTGTCCCTAATGGATCGGATCCAATGTAGTTATCATTTAGTCACAAGCTCCTGTTATTATAAAACCCAAAGACACACTTGACCACTTCCACTTTCAAAATCTTTCAAAAATAGTCGCGATGCGACACATGCTGTGAAGCTTGTACAGTAGATCGGCTATCGGATACTTTTGCACGACAACGATTACTCAAGTAAAAGTATCAATACTGCAATGTAGAAACACTCTGTTACAAGTAAAAGTCCGGAATTCAAAATTTACTTGAGTAAAAGTACAAAAGTATTGGCATCAAAATGTACTTAAAGTACCAAAAGTAAAAGTACTCATTATGCAGAAGGTTTAGTAATACAAATCTAAATCTAAAAAGTAACTCAAGTTTTTAAATGATTGTAGTGTGGAGTAAAAGTGTAATATTTTCCTCTGAGATATAGTGGAGTAGAAGTTAAAGTATTGAAAATTGGAAATACTCCACAAAGTAAAAATACCTAAACATTTTAATTAAGTACAGTACTTACGTTACTTTACACCACTGCTCTTAATTTAAGATAAAACATACAACATTTTTTATTTAGAGCTACGAAGTTTCTGCATGACACTCAGCGAGTCGTTACGATACATAGAATATATAAATATATAGATATATAGAAATAACTTTGATAAGAATCAGTTAGATAAGAATACAAATTAATGTACCTTCAATCTGTCCTTTACTAGCTGAAGAGAAAATTATCTTGGGATTGATTTTCAAGTGTAGCCCAAATCCAGGTGTGTAAAAATCTTGAATTAAAATGTTGTTATTTGTCATTGCTGCTCATTATGAAATCATTTCAAACATTTTTTTTGGGTGGAAATAATATGCATGAAGCATGTCATTGTGTGGAAACCTCTTTGGCTGCCTGCAACATGATTCTTGCTACCTCTATTGCGACAAGCAACAATGATATTACAAAAGGTGCCCATTTCACTCAGTTTAATACTGTACTATATCAGGTTTAGTTTATTTATTTATTTATTTATTTATTTATTTTTATCTCTCGACAAGCCCTTCACTACCTGTTTTACAGGCCTGGCCACTCCTGCCAGCCACAGCCTGTGGCGGGCCGAGGCTGAGGCAGGGGTAGGGGTAGGGGTAGGGGTAGGGGTAGGGGTAGGAGGAGGAGGATAGACAGATAAAGTGTGAGCGCAGGATGAAGTGGTTAAAATGTTGCTCTTCCAGGTGGAAGCCCCACCCACCCTCCTCCCAGCTCTGTGCAACCATAAAAGCAGGCGGTGTCAGCAGGACTACACTCAGAGGATCTTGACTCTAGTCAACAATCCTGGGCTGACCATGAGCTTACACAGCCAATCCGTTGGACCACGTGAGAAGCAGCTACGCGCCATCACAGGTTTCAAATCTGCTTCTGGAAGCGTGAGCGCTAACTTTGCTGGTAGGGGTGGTGGTATGGGTAGGGGTGGTGGTATGGGTAGTGGTATCGTGCCCGTCACAGTCAACCACAGCCTGTTGATCCCACTGAACCTGGAGATCGACCCCAACATCTCGGCAGTCCGCACCCATGAGAAGGACCAGATCAAGGGCCTGAACAACCGCTTTGCCTCCTTCATCGACAAGGTCAGTTCCCAATCATTCTTGTTTTAGTTTAGTTTATTTAGCACATTGTTGTATAAAAAAAATAGAAACAATACATAAAGTGGCCTTCGGAGATCAGTGTAGCATGTGAGGTGAGTCATAGCCAAACAGGAGATACAGTAGGTGCATTTTTTAAAGCTATACACAGACACAGCATTTTCCATGGCATACACAGTCTGGATATGTTATGAAATGATATGGTTGTGGACAGGGTGTGGCTGTCCAGAAAGCCCATCCCTATGATGCTATCTACAGTATGAAGCTATGAAGGTAAAGGTGTGGTCTTTTTTTCGTGTTCTGCTGCTCGTTCAAAGTTAACATGGCAGCATATCACCATCTGACACGCCCTTCATCTCCAATGAAGTTCAAGGCCATAAAGAAAAGGACATGAAAAGTCACATTCAACACCGTACAACTACTCTGTTCATTCCTCTGCCTTTACTGCTTCAACCTACCAAACTTTTATTTTAGAATGACAGTGTTTGCCATGTGACAAACTGACAATGTCTCCTCTCTCTCCCTCTCCTCTCTTATAGGTACGCTTCCTGGAGCAGCAGAACAAAATGCTGGACACCAAATGGAACCTGCTGCAGGGACAGACCTCCACCCGCTCCAACATCGACAGCATGTTCGAGGCCTACATCTCCAACCTGCGCAGACAGCTGGACGGGCTGGGCAACGACAAGATGAAGCTGGAGGGAGAGCGGAGGAACATGCAGGGCCAGGTCGAAGACTTCAAGAACAAGTGAGACTTGATGGCGTGAAATTGTGAATATAAAGAATGAAATAAAACATTTTTTTTTATGATGGCCAGAGAGCGAGCATGCTAAGTGGGTCCCTTGTGTTTTGAATAGGTATGAAGATGAAATCAACAAACGTGCATCAGTGGAGAATGAGTTTGTGCTGCTGAAGAAGGTAAGGATGAGGAATGGAGCAAGACCCTCCCGCCATTTCCTTCTGCAGTATGAAAGAAACTAAACTACATGGTTACTTACATATTTACGGGGCCAGAGCTCAGCTCTGGACCTGTTTTGTTATTGGCAGTATTCTGTCACTTCTTCTGCCACTTTTCGCAGTTCTGGCTGAACCGTGCTGTCGCTTTTTACGAAACTCGGCCATATGGTAGATGGTCATGAAAAACGATCAAGAAATAATTCTCACAATCTTTCGTCCAAAGGTGGCGCTATAGCACTCAATTGAAAATGGCAACTTTGAACAGGTACAACTCATGCCCTGTTTGACCTACAGCCATGAAACTTGGATACACATATGCGTATCCTCATGCTGAACAACTTTCACCCTCTGACTTTTGACCTCTGACCTTTAGATCTCCCACCATTTTGAATTATATGAAAAACAGTCATTGGCTCCTAACTTCTGCATTTTTTCACTTATGGAAAATCCGTTGGAAATTTTTGTAGGCAGAGGTCCAAAGTTCAAGTCTTAAACGTTTCGTGCAGATTGCTCAAAAATCCCAGGAGGAGATAGATTTAAACTATTACAGTGTTATGAAAATTATTCATCTGTGCCTAAAACATACATGCAGACTCACATTTCTTTGAAACTTTGCAGAAATGTACAGGGTCATTCCAAATATCACTGAAACCAATCTTACTCCAATTGGCCAAAAGGGGGCGCTATAGCAATTTTTTGAAAAGGCAGACTTTAAACAGGCATAAGTCATGCCTCGTTTGGCCGAAAGTCGTGAAACTTGCTTACACATGTGCCTTGACTCATGAGGAACACACGTATCGATTTGACCATTAAGCTCCGCCCTTAGATTTTCCGCAATTTTGAGCAGTTTGAAAAACACTTAAACCCAGGATTTTTCAGCTATTTGCGTGAAACTGTATCATCTGTGTGATCTGAAGGCCCCCCTCAACCCCCCATCCCCCCATCCCCCAAGCCCCACAGCTGGTTGCTTACCAACAAGAACCAGACGATGCCCAACCCCCCACCCCCCCCAACCCCCACAGATGGCCGCGTACAGCGAAACTGAGGCTTTGATGGACGCTAACACCTCAACACCCCCCTCCCCCCCCGACACTGCTCCTCTCTGTGGACTCTCAGTGGACAGACATCTTTTCATTGAACAAATGAAAAAATCGTTTGGCGTTGGCTTGCACATGATACACCTCAATGTGAATTCCCTTGTAGGAGACAAGCTAACTCAAATCAAGCAGATGTTTTATGATGGTAAGGTTGACATTTTAACTTTATCTGAAACGAAACTTGATCATACGATAGATGATACTGATATTGAGATTGAAAACTACAAACTTTTCAGAAAAGATAGGAACAGAAACGGGGGCGGTGTATGCATGTATGTACATAAAGACAATGTCTGCATCCTTCGCGAAGACCTGAATGATGCAGACATTGAAGCTGTGTGGGTCGAGATCATTTTTGAAAATGCTAAACCTGTGCTAGTCGGTACCATATACAGACCTCCTAACCAGACTGATTTCTATGATAGACTTGATGAATGTTTAGCTAAAGTGGACAATGAGGAGACAGTACTTCTTGGTGACTTTAACACTGACATGCTCCGTAAGGAAGCGTCAGTGTTTAAGTCATTCAGGGGGTTTTGTAATCGGCACTCACTCCACCAGCTGATCACTCAGCCCACAAGGCTGTGTGTTTCCACTCAAACTATCATAGATCTCATTCTAACAACGGACAAGGACAAAATCCTCAATAGTGGTGTTTCTACCTGTGGCATATCTGATCATAACATGATCTTCTGCACCAGAAAGAAACGTAAACCTAAGACCGGTTACCACCAAACAGTCACGATCAGAGACCTCAAAAACTACAAGAGTGAGGACTTAGATCACAGACTGGAGGAACAGGATTGGTCCGACGTACTAAACAGCACACAGGTAGACGAATCTTGGCTTGGTTTCAAAACCAAATTCATTCAAATTTTGGACAGCGTGGCTCCCATGAAAACCATCAGGGTCAAAACCCGCTCGGTTCCATGGATGAATTCGGATATCCTTACTACCATGAAAGTCAGAGACAAAAAGTGTTCTGACTATCATAAAAGTAGGATCAAACTTGCCAAAAGCTTCAATAAAGGTCTCGAATCCCACGTAGCGAAACTCAAAAAAGAGAAAAACATGCTAAGAAACAAGGTCAATGGCATGCTGTTGTTAGCAGAAAAAAGCTACCTCGATGGCAAAATTGAGGAAAATCAAAACAAACCACGTGAGCTCTGGAAGCTATTCAACAACCTACTAGGCTGCAGCAAGAAATTGAAAACCAGGTTTACAAACATAAACCTCAAGGTGAATGACACTCTCATTTCATCCAAACGGGAAGTGAGTAAAATCCTCAACATATTCTTCACGACCGTGGCCTCAGTTAGTTGAAAAACTACCCCCTCACTCTGGGAGTCATGGTGGAGAGTATGTTGATTCATTTTACGATAAACAGGGTGTACGCAAAGATGATTTTAAACTCTCCCCTGTGTCAACAGATGAGGTGTTTAAAAAATTGAGTGCACTCCAACAACACAGAGCCACAGGTCCCGACAACATCCCCGCTAAATTTCTAAAAGACTCAGCCGCCTCCATTGCCCCAATCATTACCCACATAATAAACCTCTCCATCATACAGGGACGGGTCCCTAACGACTTCAAAAAAGCAAGAGTGACCCCTCTGTACAAAAAAGGAAACCAATTAGACCCTGGCAACTACCGCCCTATTTCTATTCTTAGCTCCATCTCGAAAGTCATGGAAAAAATAGTCTATGAACAGGTTGATAAGTACCTTGCCGAAAAAAATCTAAATTACGAATTCCAATCTGGTTTCAGAACAAACCACTCCACTGACACATGCCTTCTCTATTTGAACGACTCTATCAAACAAGATGTCGACAAGGGCAAATATTGCGGCATGGTCATGCTGGACCTCCAGAAGGCTTTTGACACCGTTAATCACCCAATTATGATCAATAAGCTCAAAGCAATAGGCTTTGATGACACGTCGGTGAACTGGATGAGATCCTACCTGGAAGGGAGGGAGCAAGTGGTGGAAGTAAACGGCACCCAGTCCCCTCCCCTCCCAGTGACTTGTGGTGTTCCTCAAGGAAGCATACTAGGACCACTACTGTTCCTGATATATGTGAATGATATGTCTTCAGCTTGCGACTGCAAACTGTTCCTGTTCGCAGATGACTCGGCTCTGCTGGTCTCGGACAGGGACAGGCTGCAGGTTGAGAAAACTCTCAGCACTGAACTCAACAAGATCTGCATCTGGCTCTCCGACAACAAACTCTCATTACACCTGGGTAAAACCGAATCCATCCTCTTTGGGTCCAACCCTAACCTTAGAAAGGCTGAGAGTTTCACGATCAAAGTGGGTGAAAATGTTATCACAAGAAAGGAGGAAATTACCTACCTGGGTTCCATCTTGGAGGCAAACCTCTCAGGTGACAAAAACGCTGAAAAGACGATCAAAAAGGTCCACAAAATAACACGGAGGATGTGGAGACTTGTTCGTAAAGTCAGTAAGAATACTCTGAAGATTCTTGTAGGGGCCCTCATACAAGGTCATTATGATTATGCATGTACTTCATGGTATCACAACACCTCCAAGGCCCTAAAAACAAGGCTCCAAACATCCCAAAACAAACTTGTAAGGCTACTTCTTGGCCTCAATTACAAAACCCATCTAACCCCTGATCATTTTACTAGGCTTGGATGGCTTAGGGTTGAGGACAGAGTACAGCAACTTGCTATGGGCCTGGTCTTCAAGATACACCACAACATTGGGATCCCCCTGTATTTGTCAAAATACTGTTAATCAAGTCCATGATCATAACACCAGAGGCAGCTCCACAAACCATGTTCAACCCAGATTTGGCACAACAAAGGGAATGAACTCTTTCTCATGCTATTCATCTAAAATGTGGAATGCCCTACCAAAAAGAGTAAAGGAGTGTAAAACCCTACTCACTTTCAAAAATGCCCTAAAGATACACCTTCAGGAGGCTGCAATTCAAAAATGGCCCCTGTCCAAGTCCTAACCTACCCCATGTCCTAACCTAACCTACCCCCCCCCCCTCTCTTTCTTTTTTGTACATATTTTTCACCCTTCATACCAGTAACCTGTAAACTGATTGTATGACATTCTGTATAGTAGTGTGTATATCTGTCTGTCTCTTATATGTCAACATGATTTGTGTGCATGCAGGATCTCATCTTAAACAAGCTAAGTGCTTAATGAGCTATCCAGTTTAGTAGACCTTGTATTGCGAATTTGTACTTCCATGTACTGTTATGTACTGTCATGTACTGTTCTCATGTCTTACTAAATAAAGTACATCAATCAATCAATCAATCTCCTTTTTCACAGTTACTTGTCTGTTGGGCCAATGGCGTCTCCCTTAAATGAATGCCTCACAATCTCAAGGTTGCCAGTTCAAGCCTCACTTGATGCAGACTTCATTTAAGTTGAATTGCAAACAACATGACTGTATCAATGAATACATGTGCAAATGGTAAAGATAACTTGAAATGCTTATTTGAGAGTACGTTTTTTCAACGTATGACATACTTCATTCTGAAAATAGCTGATCTACAATCTCACAACTTTTCATGGTTTGTGAGCTTGTAGATCGGCTACTTTCACTAGTTTTGGTTCTGAGGAGATGTACAATTTCTTCATTGGTAAATGGTTTGTGAACGAGTGATCTTAGTGTTAGTGAAACAGGGGCTTGGTTCATGAAAGAAGGCAAGAGTTTATGATCTTCAACAGACAATATCAGCCTGGACAAAGCTATAGCACTATAGGTAGTGTTGCAGCCTATTACAGTAGTCTGAAGGTTGAGAGTTCGAATCCTGTTAATGGCAGTAGGTTGAGATGTCCAATCAAACCATTATGTTTCCATCTCTCTCTCTCATCAATCTATTGTTTCCATGTCACTCTCTCTCTCTTCAATCTATTCCGTTTCCATGTCTCTCTCTCTCTCTATTCACTGGCCCCGTATTATCGCTGCTTGCAGCTATATATTTTTTTATCATTTTGTCATAAATTCTCTTTGCAGGATGTCGATGGCGCATACATTAACAAGGTGGAATTGGAGGCCAAGTGTGATGCTCTTCAAGATGAGATCAACTTCCTCAGGGCCGTCTACGAGGCTGTAAGTACTAGTACATAAAACTAGACATAGTCATATGTCTGTTGAATTTGAGACATCACCATCCATGCAACTGCAGTACAAATCGATGAATGAAGACAAATTGTAAAACATCAATTGCTTGTGTAGGAGCTGCGTGAGCTTCAAAGTCAGATTAAGGACACCTCAGTCATCGTGGAGATGGACAACAGCCGCAACCTGGACATGGACTCCATCGTGGCTGAAGTGCGCGCTCAGTATGAGGACATCGCCAACCGTAGCAAAGCTGAAGCAGAACAGTGGTACAAGACCAAGGTGAGCAAGGGACAAGAAAGAAGAGATATCAAAACTAAATGGTTATAATTGTATTTAGAGACTATGTTTTTTCTGTAAAAAAAAAAAAGCTTTCCAACTTTTTCCAACACTTTCCATGTATATTTTATTTGTCTACGCCAGGTTGAGGAGATTCAGACAACGGCTGGACAGTATGGCGATGACCTGCGGCAAACCAAGTCCGAGATCTCAGAGTTGAACCGTATGATCGCCCGTCTTCAGAACGAGATCGAAGCGGTCAAGGGACAGGTAGGCATACATTATAGAACCTCTTTGAGTTGACCATTCTAACCGATTGTTAGCGAATGACGCATGGAATCAGCGTGAACTAATTTGTAAAAGGCAGCATGGGGTTAATTCCACTGTCATTTGTGTGCAAACAGAGGGCTAATCTCGAGGCTCAGATCGCTAAGGCTGAGGAGCGTGGTGAGATGGCAGTGAGGGACGCCAAGCTCCGCATCAAGGACCTGGAGGACGCTCTCCAGAAAGCCAAGCAGGACATGGCCCGCCAAGTGCGCGAGTACCAGGAGCTGATGAACGTCAAGCTGGCCCTGGACATCGAGATCGCCACATACAGGAAACTGCTGGAAGGAGAGGAGACAAGGTGGGTGGTTAGAATTGAGCACTTTATACCATTTCTGGCCTGAAACGTTTAGTTAACTCATCCAGTGCCACATGACGTCTAAGACGCCACGTGGCCTGACGCCCCGTGCGCCACATGACGTCTAAGACGTCATGAAAAAAAAAAAATGTTCAGAACACAAGATATGATCATTTTAAGATTTCTTGCTCCATTCACTCTTTGTTTAACTTCTATCTTAAAAAGGCTGTATCTCGGCTCCTAAGTACTTTTTTAGCCGCATGCTGAAAGCTAGCGGCTCTACAGACGGCACTAGTCCTAGTCCGACACCTGAGTGACACCTAAGTGTCATTGGCTGTCCTGGCTGTCCTTCACACTTCCCGCCAATGGGGAGACGGTCCATTGCAGCACCCGCCTCTCCTCCTTTGACACCTATTTGTCATTGGCTGTCCTGGCTGTCCTTAACACTTCCCCCCCTTTAAGCCAATGGGGAGACGGCGCTTTGCAGCACCCGCCTCTCCTTCTTTGCAGCAGAGAGAGAGAACACCTGATTCGGATGCTATCAATGCATGGAATGGGAGATTATCACGTTCTATCAGACCATTGAATGGGCGAAGTAGGCGACCTACTAGCTACCCCGCGATTTATCAGACCATTCATTGGGCGTAATCAGGAGCTACTGACCTACCAACGGAGATGACTTAAATAGTTTAGTTTCGGTTTTGGTTTTGGTTGTTTTGGTTTCGGACCATGACGGAGGCGCGCAGTCTCAGGCGAGCTGGAGCCCCGCGACGGGCCACCGAGGGAGCTAAAGCGACCGAGTTGCCGTCCGGAGCGGTGCGACGCTCGCCTGTGCCTACTCAGCGCCGTTCGAGTTATGTACCGATACGCACAGAATCGTAAATATTGTTGTGGGGACTGCTCCGCCTCCGTCGGTAGGTCAGTAGCTCCTGATTACGCCCAATGAATGGTCTGACAAATCACGGGGTAGACAGTAGCTCGCCTACTTCGCCCATTCAATGGTCTGATAAAACGTGATATTCTCCCATTCAATGCATTGATAGCATTCGAAGCCGGTGGAGAGAAAGGGAGAGAGCTTCAGGCAGGAGGGTTAGCCTAAATGCTAGCGTGCTTCATTAGACCTAGTTTGGCTATTAAGTTATTATTTGGCCATGTTCACACTGACTTCAATCTTAGCTATTGTATGGAAGACCCGTGTGGTGTCACAAAATGTTGCCACCACTTATATAAAAAACATTAGAGCGTTAATCTGCGACACTATGTTGCCAGATTTGGCGAGAGAAACAAGCAATCCAAAAAACAAGTAATCAGGTCTATGAAAAGATTGGGGCAAAAAAAGCCTGCCGCATGCGGCTTTATTATGACTTTGGTCATTTCTTGTTTTTATAATGAATTTTAGCTGTGGCACTCAGAGCCAAAATTCCATAAATAAGCTGGGCACTGAATGAGTTAACGACCAACAAATTAAATCCTAATTATTTTGGATAATAATAGTTGAGTCTCATCAGTACAGACAGTGCTTCAAGCTCAAAAGGGCCACTTAGCTTCAAAGGTGAGTGGGTGCGTATTATACATCATATAGCTAATATAGAGATTGCTGGCTTTTCAAAAGACAGTGTTACTTGAGGACAGAAGGAGATCAAGTTCTACCAGCTTTGGTTTGGCAAGGTAGCTAGTGGATGCCATTAAGGTGATCAGGTATTCCCTGTTGATGAGAATGTCCAAGGCATGCACATGTACAATGGAAAAAGACACAACCTACAACTACAAGCTACACTGATTTATTAGATATAATTAATTACATGTTAAATGCTTCTCACGGAAACATCAAGGATAAAATGCCAACAAGGAACGAGGAAACTTGAGACAAAAAAAGATATGTAGGCCTACATGACGAGTGATTAATGAAGGGCATGCCAGGATTGTAATTGAATGCAGTGTCACAATAGTTTAATGCAAAGGCACCTAACTTTGATCAGAGGTGAGCTAACTTTTAGGTTGGAGGAGATCCTAGGCTGTGGATGGAGGGTTACCATGGATTATGATTGTGGAGTGTTATCGTCTCCGCCAGGCCGAAAGGCATGGCGAGAGACTATGTTTTACCCCCTGTCCGCCCTTCCGTCCGTGTGTCCGTCCTGTCCGCGCTGCGAAACTGTGCACACACAGTCCCTCAATGCCAATTCAGAACCTCTGCCCTAAATGTTTCACATGGGCCTGTTATAGCGCCACCAGGAAGCCGATTTGTGCAAAACCCACATTACTCCAGATTTTATCCAAACATCATGCAAATCGGTACACAGTATCTCTATAGTCCTGTGATCAACACGGATCTGTCCGATTTCCATCCTGATTGGCTAAGGTTGGCTTCCAAAGTTTGCAGGATCATCAACATATCCGTACATAGACAAACATGTCCGTGGCAAGACTTGTCTTTTTTTCCTTTTTGTTTTTAAAGAAAAATATATATAGCCTACATATGTTTCATTATAATGTAAAAACATATTCTAAAATACACAAATGAATCTTTAAAAAAATTGTTTGAATGTTGGTGACTCATAAAGTGTCGGGATGACATTCTCATTAAATGTAGGGTAAGTGATTTGCTTTGGTTAAAACAAGTGTTAAATAGCTCTATATTCTGATAGTACTCATTGCTATAGTGTGTTTGTTCAGTATTAGGAGTCTCCTTGTCTCTCCACCTCTTTATTAAACAGAAAATGCATTTTCGTTTCAGTTTCAGTTTCATTTCCAATGTTATCCAACCAGGACAGAGAACTCAATCAGGATATAGATTAAACAAGTGAAATTGGAAGTGATGACACTAATAAATGAGCAGACAAAATTGGAACTGGAACACTATACAAATTAAGCTTAAAAATGGGTACTTTCTCCTGATTGGCTGAGATTTTGACACCTACCGAAAAATGTATTTTCTGTTTATTAAAGAGCTAGAGAGACAGGGAGACATCTGTTACTGAAAAAACACTCTATAGCAATGATTACTATCAGAATATAGTATTTTAACCTTTTAACAAAATACTTTTTGTTTTAACCAAAAAATATCACTTACCCTACCTTTAATATGTTGCAGGAGATTTGTGGTATTGTATGTTGTACCCGTACATGATTGCATCATATCATAACAAGACAACAAGATTCACCGAAAATGTCAAATCATCCGTTCAATCCTTGTGGGATACTAGTATTTATATTTTTTAAGACAACGGATTAATAGTGTGTGAGGTGTGCCAGACAATGAAACAATTAAAGTCAACGGTAATGTGTGTGACCACATGTGGAAAATTGTGCAGGAAAAGAGCAAAAACAGAAGGCATGTCATCTGTTGAGAGGGAGCAGGAGGGCAGAACTGGACAAAGTAGTAAAGAAGTAAAGTTCATTTATGTCAGTTGAGAGAAAGCGTTTCAAAATGTCCAATAATGCTAATAATAACCGTAGTAACACTCCACATAATCAGGAATCATAATCCATGGAAACCCTTGATCCAGAGCCTCACCATCAGACCTCCTCACCTCTGATCAAAGTTAAGCACATTTGCATCAAACTATTATGACACTGCATTCCTTTCAATCCTGCCATGCCCTTCATGACTTTGTCATCAACATAGCTAGTAAAGTACCTGTTCACCTTAATGGAAACCACGACTCTTAAAGTTGACACACAAAAAAATAGTTTAGCTGGAAGAACTTAATCTCATCCTGTCCTCAAGTATGGCCCTGTTGCTCCTGCGATGTAAGATGAAAGCACTGTACTGTGCTAAAGCTCTGTACTGATAAGACCCAATTATTATCACCAAAGTTATGCAAACGCATTTTTATATGTTTCTACATTATAATGAAAAAAATATATAGGCTATATCTAGAAATCTCTCTCTCTCTCTCTCTCTCTCTCTCTCTCTCTCTCTCTCTCTCTCTCTCTCTCTCTCTCTCTCTCTCTCTCTCTCTCTCTCTCTCTCTCTCTCTCTCTCTCTCTCTCTCTCTCTCTCTCTCTCTCTCTCTCTCTCTCTCTCTCTCTCTCTCTCTCTCTCTCTCTCTCTCTCTCTCTCTCTCTCTCTCTCGTAATATGTAAAGTAAAGATGTTACTTTTTAAACAAGTAATATGTAGTAAGTAATATATTACTGGTTTTGAGAACCTTTTCCAACACTGATTATTTATCACCAATCATCACCAGAGAATAAAAAAATAACGTGAACATTAAACAAACCTTTACAACCCAATCAACTATGAAATTGACTAACTTCTCTTTTCTTCATTCACAGGTTTCTCCAGTTCTAGCTCCGGCAGTGGTGGAGGAGGATTCGGCTATGGTGGTGGCTATGGAAGCGGATGGCTATGGAAGTGGTGGTAGCAGCTATGGAAGCGGTGGTGGCATCACCAAATCTTCAGTGACAACCACCTCCAGCTCCAGGCGCTACTAAAACCCCTAAAAATCTGCGGTGCTATCCCATACTCTAAACCATCCCAGTGAATGAAAGGTTGAACATCTAGTGATCCTAAGATTATTTTTTTTTCAAATGTATCACTCACACACACACACACACACACACACACACACACACACACACACACACACACACACACACACACACACACACACACACACACACACACACACACACACACACACACACACACACACACACAAAGCGATGACAAGATAGTGGTTGCTAGGTGATGCGCAGTAATGGCAACAATAAGAGCAGGGTTCCAGACATCAGTCATGATGTGATGCGAGAACAGAAACATGAAACAGATGTCTCTTTACATGGGGAACATATCAGTGTTTCCCCTATATGCATTAAGCAATGGCGGGCCGCCACCCCTTAAATCTGGCCACCACAGTATGACTTTTTCAAAAAAAAAAAAAAATATATATATATATATATATATATATATTTTTTTATATATATATTTTTTTTTAAATCATGGACGTATCCGTGATTGGCAGGCAATGTGTTAAGTAAGAAGTGTGGGTACTTCCTCCACCACTGTCTTTTTTGTTATGTATGACAGTTATACTACTTGGTCTAATAAAAGTATATTTTCCTGAATCTGGATACAATTCATATGTAAGGTCCGCTAGCCGCACACGGGGCTCTAGCGAGGGCGCGCTTATTTTGGGGTACCAAAATCGTGGGATTAAAATTTCCCAAAAAAAAGTTTTTTAAAAAAATTAATAAAAAAAAAAAAAATACATGGGGGACCCCCTGGGGGTCCAATCCCAGGGGGTCCGGTTCCTATTGTACTTTTACTCCACTACAATTATTTGAAAACTTTAGTTACTAGTTACTTTGCAGATATAAATGATTACATTATAAAACACTTAACCAAATTAGCCCTACTTTATACCTAGGCTATTTCAAAATTGCCGATTTACAAGCTCACAACGTTTTTCTTTTACTCAAGTAAATGTTGTATTCCGGACTTTTACTTGTAACAGAGTACTTCTACTTTGCAGTATTGATACTTTGCTTAAAGTAAAACATTTGCGCACTTTTCCCACCACTGCTGGACACAAGGCTCAATGACAAATATGGTGTTGTGTGCCTTTTATAAGGAAGCGGAGCATTTTCTGTGGATAAAATGGATTTGTATTAAATGCTATTGCCATCAAAGAACAATAGCCCCAGATAGACTTAGAAAGCCAGAAAACAAATGCAATGATAAGCCAGCAGAGAAATGAATGGAGACATAATATTCACAATTGTGGCAGAGGTGTTAACAGCGTGATAGCTGACACAACTGAGGGAGAACGAGGGAGTCAGAGTGTAATTAAAATGGAGCGTTTGCCTCTCCGTGCCACCGAATATAATTCAAAGATCTTTCAAAAGCCTTAATCCATAAAGACCGGGAACGCATCTGCTGTGTCATTTTAAGATTTCTTTGGGCCATTGAAAAATAGCAGATCTACAAGCTCATAGCGATGATCTTGTTTATCTGCTATTTTTCAATAGCCAAAGAAATCTTGGCAGACATGTGGTCCTGGATTCAATGGGTTAATCACTTGTTTGCTATGAGAAACACGTTCTTGCTTGGCTGTGACCATGAACAACATGAATTAGGGGCCGATGGAGGGCCACACAGTGCCATGAATCTGTTGCAAAACATTCCATCTGTCTGCATACCAAACAGCACATTTAGTGCTGTATGAGCACAAGTAGATTCCTTCACATAATTGGAGTTAATCATGGTTGACCCTGTCACTTCATGCTGTGTAACTTTTTCAATTAAACATTATTTTTTGATATCATCTTTTACTGGTATCAGGGTTCCCACACAACACATTTTCAAAACGTTTCCATAACTTTTCTAAAGTATTTTACACCATTTCCAGGACTATAGAAATCATACAGTGCAATGATGAGACTTTTAAACCAGTGTGCCATCAATGCCCCAAGACAGACTCGAGCGAAGGTGTCACGTGACAAAAAGAACAGATCTACAAGCTAACAACGTATCGAGTAACACTGCATTTTACCCATCTTTCACGTAATGTTAGACAAAAACAATGTATTTTGTTGCTGTCGGGCAGAAACCTCTCATCTTTACCCTTTTGTGTTTTATCGTAAATCATACAGCATCACACAAGAGCATCAAAAGTAGCAGATCTACAAGCTCGAAACGCGGCGCGAAGCGGCGCGTTTTGAGCTTGTAGATCTGCTACTTTTGCCATTTTAGAATTTGAATCCTGGACATATGAGGTTTCCACCCGACAGACACGATAGCCAAATATTTTCCAAAACATTTGATTGATTTCAAACCTTTTCCAGGCCTGGAAAACTGTTTTAATATAATTTCAAAATATTTCCAGGAATTTCATGACCGTGGGAACCCTGTGGTTTACTTTTCACAATAGACATTCCACATAAATATGTTTTTTGACAACTTCTCCAAATACTATTATTAGTCGCAAGCGTCTGGCACTGATGACAAAAGCATAGGACATTATACCGGGAAAAGTTAAAACTTATCATGTATGGCAACATTGTTGTGTTCTAAAAATTACCTCGGCACTAGGACCCTGCAGCATTTGTTTTGGAGCAGTACCGTACGTCTGTGTTTTTTATTTAGAACTGAATTCTGGGAATCACAGTTCCAACAGATGGAGCTACCAGAGGTGTCGCCAAAAAGACAACTGAAATGGACGTTACACAGTGTGGGACTTAAAACCGCTGTGAAAGTGGCAAAAAAATAGCCAATCTACAAGCATATAATGCAGTGGTTCTCAACCAGTGGTCCAGGGACCACTAGTGGTTCCAGGTGGTCCCCAGCTAAATGATGGAGAGTTGCTAACCAAATGGATCCTTATAGATTTTTAACTCTTGAGAGTTAAATTATTGTTAAACTTCTGCATTACTTAATTTACAAGAAGTCTACACAATTAGAATGTAGAAGAATTGTTGAAAAAGGTTGAAAACCACTGATATAATGCATCATACTGCAATATGTTGTGAACCTTTAGATCTGATATTTTCAAACAGATTGACATTTTGGAAAAGGTTTTCAAATGTCCGACTGTAATGACATGGAGAGAGAGGGAGAGGGAGAGAGAGGGTGAGAGATGGAGAGGGAGAAAGATGGAGGGGGAGAGAGATGGAGAGGGAGAGAGAGAAGGAAGGATGTTGTGCATGCATGAGGTCCGACCAGAACTCGCTCAGTGTATAAGAGACAGTAGAGAGAGACCTTTGACCTTTGCTATAACCAAGCCTTTATTGACATTCTGTTAACCACTCAAACCATCAGTACATTACTGCTCATCCAAGAGCATTCCACACAAAATGGAGAGAGACAGAGATGGAGCGAGAGACGGGTAGAGGGAGAGGAAGGGAGAGGAAGGGAGAGTGAGAGGGGGAGGGAGGGAGGGAGAAAGCGAGAAACGGGGAGAGAGGGAAAGAGATGGGTGGAAAGCTTGTTTTTAATACAGACGCTCTACTGTTGATCACATTATTTGATAACATGTGCATGTTTAGTGCTCTAGTCTCCTGTAGCCAGACCATCACAGATTTCCGTCTACTGATATGTCTGTGACATCTACATTCAGTCAATATGGACTAAAACTGAGTGGAAACAATTCGTAAATTAAAAAGAGAGGAAACTAGAAAAAGTGCTCCTCGGAGCACAGGTCTACACCAGGTCAGGTACGTTATTGTGGCCTCCTGGTGGCGCTATAATAGGCCAATGTGAAAAGGGTGTAATTTCTTCTTAGGTCTTACACGGCAATCGGACACTGCATTCATGATTTGAGGCATTTTGTTCCAAAAATGTCTTGCTAAATTAGACCTGCTGGTGGCGCTATATCAGGCCAATGTTAAAAGGGTGACATTTCTTCCTCGGCCTAGTGCGAATGTGTGTGTGAAATTTCACGGAAATCGCAGGCATTAGATGTACCCTGTTTTAAAAAAACTGGCACTTGATTGTTAAGTACAGTACTTGAGTAAATGTTCTTAGTAACTTTACACCACTGTCCGTGGTCCTACAAGAACACACTGTAAGAGCAGCTGACAGACCAAGGGGTCAATTAGGAGTGGTGCTTTTTTGTCACTGCCAAGGAACTCTATGTCCAGCTGCACCATGTGCTTAATATCCAGTGGAATGCTGCAGTCCAACAGTGAAGTACAATATATATGAGAACCTAGGGCTGTGTTGTGGTCAGCTAGCTACAAATATAGAAAATTCATTTCTTCCTTCCCAACCACAGAACATCAGTCATACAGGCAGTCCCAGCCTAAGAGTGCACTGCCACTGGCCGACTTGCACGCAGGTAGGGGGTGTGTGTGTGTGTGTGTGTGTGTGTGTGTGTGTGTGTGTGTGTGTGTGTGTGTGTGTGTGTGTGTGTGTGTGTGTGTGTGTGTGTGTGTGTGTGTGTGTGTGTGTGTACGCATGTTCTCAGCTTTCACAATAACTTGCAGTATATTAGGATGCTGAGATTAATCTTGAAGTACACAATGTAGCAGCTGTGAGTATTCCACCCCTCCTCCCGATACTTGGCAATGGGACAGCACAACTTCACACTTTTATAACTTCAAAATCGTTTTCAATAAAATTCTCTTGAGTTGCAAATGATATATATGGCTGCGCTACCCCCCTTTTATTTGCTAAAAAATATTTGCCAGAATGCCATATACTTTGCCGCATGACTGTGAAACAGGCTGACAGCCAAGAATATTAATGCGTTGATATCAATTGACTCTTCGACCGTAGCCACAGCCTCAAAATACCTATTCAAAGAATGCTGATACCATCACTGACCTGGTCTAACAGGTCACTGACATTTATTGGCAACTTAACCACGGAGGAGTTGATTGTGATTGCTGATATGTATCCTCCTCAATGGGCCGTCTATTCATCTGTCTCTGCACACAATATTCCTTTCTTGCATGTTTCCACAGACTGGTTGAAGGACACGTCCATTTCATGGGTCAATTCATTTTAATTAGCCCTCATGTCAATATCACCGGGGAGAAACATTGCATCGCTGACAGGCAGGGAGAACGCTAATTAACATCAAAGATCATTGACACCCACTCAGACGAGGAAGAACTGAAGTTTGGCAAACCAAATCAGATGAGCTCTATGTGCTTATTGAGAATTTTACTGCTGGGAAAAATAGAATTGATACTATTTATTGTCAATGTACACATACAGTATCAGTCTGTTTGATTACATTGTAATAACATTTGAATCGCTATTAAAATGTGCATACCTTCATCTGAAGACTTTATTAGAGTGAAATACTGTAGTGTTGTCAAAATAATGGAAACTTCAGAATAAATATGTTCTTGACACATACAGCTCTGAAGGATGCTGGTTTTTGATTTGGTCGTATACATGTACAGTACATGTATGTTCTGCTCACATGTCCCACACATCATGGGTGATGTTACCGTATCAATACTTAACAATTAACTATTCTGAATGATTAATCGTGTCTTTGTAGCTGTTGAAATGCATCCTGTACATAGTCCTATGTTAATTTGTGTGGATCGTGTCATTCTCGTTGCTATTAAAGCTAATGAATGGGCCACTTCACGAGGAAGAACTTCATGTTAATGTTTCCATTATTTTGACAAATAGCTTCCCATTCCCCCCCGTGCCACCCCTCGGTAATAAAGTATCAATCAGTCTATTTGCCTACAGAAGATGGAACACTTGAACACCTCACATTATGCTGACGGAGCGATCATTCAACCACCGGGATTCATAAATCCAAGAGCCCAGAAGTTCTAATAATTAAAGACATCTGAAGGGGAAAAAAAGCTCTTGACTTCAGCACAAGGCTGTGTTTGGAGGGTGAAGAAGGAAGGAGGAAGACTGCGGTTAACCCATACAATCCGGTGGACGCATCTCTGTCATTTTAGATTTCTTTGGCTATTCAAAAAATAGCAGATATACAAGCGAGATATATATACGAGTGCCGAGCTATGAGCTTGTAGATCTGCTATTTTATTTTAAATCGTGAAAGGCTGGCGAGGGGAGTGTAGCGCCCCGGATCACTTAGATAATTGGTGAAAAAGGGTTACAAAATCGTGGGATAAAAAAATGTATTAAAAAAAAAGAAAATCGTGAACATTTGTGCTTGCTTCTGGGGGGGGGGGAGGGTCCCTGGAACAAAATATTTCACAAATGTTCGCTTTGAGCTTGTATATCTGCTATTTTTTTGAATAGCCCAAAGAAATCTAAAAAATGACACAGATTCTTTTCCCCGGTCTAAATGGGTTAAAAAAAGCCCTAGCAGAGAGCATCCTCCTATGCCGCATGCTGCTGCACCTTGCGTTCCAGATCACTGTCCCCTGTCTAACCTCATTATCTCAGCGCGCCATGGCAATTTGGCACCGACTGATTTAGATTAATACCAAGCTCAGTGCACAACAGCTGCACCCGGTCCACCACTGCCTTAGCAGCTTTATTCCTCTGCTAGCTGCCTTGAATTTCAATGACGGCTAGACGACAGACAGAGCTCACTCAACATTCAACACAACGACATGTGGGCTTGTTACAAGCTGACGGTCGGCGACTCATCTCGGTTGCCTTATTAACAAGCAAGCAGTGAGCACCCAAAGTGCATAATCTGATGAATGGCCTTTAATTGAAAAGACCAATGTTTTAATTACAACTTGCTTGGGAATTATGTGCATTTACTCTTCTTAAGGTTGTTTCAAGATCATTATACGTACCGTATAGCAACGTATATATACTAGGGCATTCATCGAATATTTGATTATTTGATTATTATTATTTTTTAAATGGTATTGACGACTCGACGTCAGGCTCCTCGCCCGACGCGTCGACTTTTAGGGGACAGCCCTAGGCACAACCTCACATATAGTATGAAATGATTTGACAACAATCAACCATGAATGGATTAGGAAACCCACCAACACCAGAGCTCACAGCTGCGTGTCTGCTGTAGAAAAGCCACTGAAAATTAAGAAAAATCGAAACCTTTTTTTTTTCTTAGAATAATCGACTTTGATGTACAGTGGTCGAATAGTAGTTTGATAGTCGAATATTCGACTATTCGACTATTCTGTTAATGCCCTAATACAGGGGTTTTCAACCGTCCATGAGGGGGTTCCAGGGGGTCCCCAGCCAAATGAATAGTTAGGAACCAAATTGACCCTTATGTCTGTAACTCTGAGTGTACAAATGGAACCGGGTCCATTTGGTTCCATTGTGTACACTCTCAGAGTTAAATGAACACTGATGATGGTGATAAAGTGTCGATTGGGACCCCCAATAAACCTAAATGGTTGAGTCCCTGGCATATTTTTTCAAATAGGGGTCCGTGGGCTAATATGTGTCAATTTGGGGGTCCTTGACGCGAAAAAGGTTGAAAACCACTGCCCTAATATATATATACTGTATATACACCGATACTACACAACATACTGTAGGTAGTTGGCAATTCACATCAGCCACATGCTTTGGTAGTTTTGCTTATGCAATTCCTGATATTATTAACAAGCAGTAGAAATGTCCTCGAAAAGAAAACAGAAATAATGCATTGTGTATCAGTCAGCACTTAACTTAAATGTCAAAAGGAAATGGCTTTCAATGTAATGGAAGCCAAAAAAACAAACAAAAAGCTAAAACAGCAATACGATCACTATGGGAAAGACAGACAATGTTCATACAGTAGTTCATTGATAGCAAGTCTGTATAAACAGTCATGCTTGTGTTTTCATGTGTGTTTTCAGTTTTTTAATGTGTGAAATAATTAATCGTTCAATTATTCATTCAGTCATCAAGAAAGTAAGATTTGAAACTTATCTCTGTGGGGAAATTTGGTTGTTGTATAGAAGCCCAATTGAATCTTATAATAGCCTGTGTTATAAATTCCTCTTTAGCTTGTAGGCAGAGACAGTTGACACAGCACAAATTATTTCTTGCCGAACAACACGGACCAAATTGAATCTCTGGTCTCTTTCTCCCCTCAGATCAAGCCTTTCTGGGAAAAAAAAAAAAGTTGTTTATTGTACAATCTCATTCCCCGTCTATACTTTCACCTCCTCCTCCTCCTCCTCCAACGTTTGTCAAAGGAAACCTGATTTAAATGCCTTCTGACTGTACCATTCCACATCCCCATGATCCTTTCCTCTCGTCGGTAATGGCTCTGTCTCAAGGCGGCGCGGCCTCCATTAGTGACACTGATTAACCCCGCGGTGTCTGGCCGATCACCACCTGATGGGGGCCGGTCTGACGATGGGGTCTGGGATACAGGCCCCCGGTATAGCAGAAAGACCCATCCAGAGTGAGCTTGTTAATGCATTAGAACCAGGAAAGCATAGACTGTGTATATAGATTTCTTTGGGCTTTTCAAAAATAGCAGATATACAAGCTCATAGTGCGGCACTCGGTGCCGCACTATGAACTTGTAGATCTGCAATTTTCTTTAAAAATCTGAATATATATATATTTTTAAGGCCAACATTTGTAACTCAACTCTTTGCTTCTGGGGTTCTGGGGAGGGGGGGGTCCTAACCTGACTTTGCCAAATGGAAGAAGCTTGCGACACACATTTTGTTTCACAGCCTACTTCAATCTGAGACTCCGGTAGCAGAATCGATGCAAGACGGCGTTTCATTTTTTTCAAGCTACTTGGCAGGTGATTGGATGATCCCGCCCCTAGCAGCCGCTGATTGGTTTGTACACGCAGCGACCGGGTAGCTTTAAACATTTTCAGATGGGAGTCCGCGGCCAAATTCATATATTTTTGGGGGTATTTGACATGAAAAAGTTTGAGAACCACTGACCATAACAACATACGTAAAAAAAAAAAATGTTAGGATTTAGAAGACATTTGTAGAATCCACAAAAGCAAATATTTCAGTTATAAATGTTCGCTAATATATTCAAAGATTTGCAAAGCACCGAGTGCTATGATCGCTATGAGCTTGTAGATCTGCTATTTTTGAACAGCCAAAGAAATCTAAAAATGACACGGATGCGTTGCCGGTCTTAATGGGTTAAAATGTATGAGTTTTATCACGTCTTATTGAGGCTACTCTTCATTTGCTGATTGAAACGGAGGTGTAATAAGTGTGCCGCTGAATGAGATTCGGTATTTGATTTTCTCAGGAGGTGTTGGCCCGCCTGCCAATTTCTGTGGGTGCAATTGGTGCACCTCAAATGTGTCCCCTCAAAATGAGTAGACTGGACCGGCTGATCTGAAAAACCGAGGTGAACCTGTGTGCTTATTGACAGGGCCGGCGCGTCCATACAGGCGACCTAGGCGACCCCCTAGAGCGGCAGTTTAGGAGGGGCGGCAAAAAGTGTTGGCAAAAAAATAATAAATCATATTGTTGAACAGTTAGTGCAAGTAAAACCAGTCCGTACCAAATAGACCACCATCAGTGCTGCAGTTTTGAGGAAAGAAGGTGAGAAATGCGTGCTATCTTTTGCTATATGCAGCTGTTGATATTTTATTAAGCCAAAAAAAGGACAAAAAATTCGCGCGAAAGCCAGATGTGATGTTGTACCCATTCCAACCACCTGGCAGCCTTTCGTCAGGAGGTCTAGTATCCAGTCGCGCGTGCTTGAGTGCGGAACTCGGAACTTCGCCTCATTCCTGACCGCATCACTGGCGTGCCGATGATCACGATAACGCCACTCACCGGCTCTGCCCTGCGAGACTCTGTCTGCTCAGCCCAGCTGATTTTTATATTTTGATTAGGTGTGCTGTCATGCTCGTTTGAAGCACGGGTAGCTATTTCAGCCAATCAGATTGCTTCGTTGGAACTACCCGTTGTATAATCTGGCTTGTTCCACTGGGCTGTCCCTCTAGCACACTGGTTCCCTAACGTTTTAGCTCAAGACGCAAAAGAGAAATGAAACCTTTGCCTGGGACCCTAACTAGTGAAAATACCAGATGCGAGCTTGCAGATCTGCTATTTTCATTACTTTGTTATTATTTATTGAAGGATTTTTTAATTTTATTTCTGAAATACTCGAATCGTTTTCAATTGATTTGTTTAAACTTTTTTAAATCTTTTGCAATAATATATACATATTTTTTTGCCACTGGGTACAGATGGGGCTGCTGGTTAAAAGAGTGCGGTTGAAGCCATGCAAAATCTCTTTCACTGAAATCCAAGTTTCTCAGTGCATGTTGTTATGGCACATTAACAGCATCATTTATCCAAGTTCCTGTGGTGATGGGTGAGTGACAAAGCAGCAGGAAATGGATATGCTGGAGGCTTCTAGCCGCAAACCTGCACACAGGCGGCTGAGGATATTTGTTGTTTCCTCACTGGATGTGTGTGTGAAAGAGAAGAGCTTCTGCTGTGTTATGTCCTGTGTAAATATCGACTGCAGATGTGTGAATGACTGTTATGTATGCATATTGGGCTAGCACTCAGCATGATCGTGTGTGTGTGTGTGTGTGTGTGTGTGTGTGTGTGTGTGTGTGTGTGTGTGTGTGTGTGTGTGTGTGTGTGTGTGTGTGTGTGTGTGTGTGTGTGTGTGTGTGTGTGTGTGTTACAACTATAACAACGATAGATGTTGGTCAAAAAGTTTGGGGTCAACAAAATCATTAATAGTGTCATCATATATTTCTGAATTCTAGCTATTATGGTCACTTGCAGTGGGGGCTGCAGACAGTCTATCACCACATTCACCAAGTACAGTGACAACTACTTTTTTAGAGACTGTCTCGCACAAAAAGAAAGAGGCAAGAGTGTATGATGGTTTTCATTTCATTTCATTTCCTCAGATGGCCGGCAGAGAGATGGAGTATCCTGTGATTTTCAATCAGAAGATACAGTGCTGCGGAGTTCCTTGGGACAATGTAGAGCCAATAATTGAGATGAATTCAGAGGAAGGAGCGGTAGTTTGGGGTGTGGAGTCCAGTGGTGTACTCAACACCCCAGTAGTAAGTGTAGATATACTCCTGGTCAAATATTACTCTACTACAAGTGAAAGTTGCTCTGTCAAATTTGTACTTGAGTTAAGGTACTGGTTGTACTTCCATTTAAAAATACTTAAGTATTCAAACGTACATTCTAAAAATACATATATCCAAAAGTAGAAATTACGAAGTGCATTTTCTTTTTAATAGCAATGCATTGCTATATTGAAATGTAAGAAATTCAAAGACTTTCCACAAAATGTTCAAAGAATATAGATAGTGAAAATAGCAGATCTACAAGCTCACGGCACATCGCATCGCAACACGTTGTGGTTGTAGATCTGCTGTTTTTACCATAGCCTATTTGATATACAGTAGGGCTTCAGTGGTTAATTCATAATGTAAAATTTCCCTTCCTAGAAATGTAGTGGAGTCAAATGCATAGTTAATGAGTTTAATTTATATTTTGTAAAGTGAAACCAGAACCTCCCAACCCTCAACCCCAACGTGAGAGAACAAAATAATATCCCAAACGTATATATAATGCTTTCACCTGCAGGGAGACACAGTACTGTACATACTGTACAGCATAATATTTTATTTTGAGTGCATAATGAATTGAGGTGGTTGACCTGCCTTGAATCGGTTCAGTCGGTGTACTTTTGAATTAATTAACATGGCTGCTGTAGGGTAACGGCACTGGGAAGAGATTCACTCTCTGATCATGAGCAATCATTTTAATTGAAGCACAACTTTTCAGCCAGAGTTTCTTTTCCAATGTGTGGAAGTACAGTAGGTTTAGATTTGAGTGGAATGGAATCAAAGAGGACAGATTAACTCACTCACTTGGCAGAAATTCTACGCCCGAAATGACCTTTTCAACAGCCTGGACTGGTGGAGCAGTGAGCTCATAAAATTCCATGCTGAAGACCATTGAGTTAAGGACAAGGAAGTTGTCGCATGAACAATTTCCTCTATTCGTTGTTGTGAGTCATTCTCTAGCAAAGAACAGTAAAAAACTGCATGCTCCTGATAATAGAGCGCTACTTTTCATTGTTCATATAGATTTAAGGAACATTCTTTCACACATGACAAGTAACCTAGAAGTAGATCTTTGCTTAGCGATGCATATTGTATTGATAAAGTACCGGTATGTATAATTGTCAGCCACTGCCATTTGTGGATTTGATTTGATTGGCCAACTCGCCAAAAGTCAACAAACTAGAAATTGGTAAATTCAGATATACACCTGTACGTTCAATATCACGACTGCTTCTTTCCTCAATCTCTCTGCGTTCTGCCATGGTAGAGCGATTCAATCGTGACGTTTGCATGCTGCTATGCTCATGTGTGGCTGGTGAGTGTTAGACAAGAAAAGGGGTACTGCCAACCCCCTATACTCATGAACTTAGACATGCTTGACTAGCCCTCATTGACTGGCCCTGCAGAACACAAGCAGCTCTGCAGTGTTGATTTCGTCGACTAAAACTATGACAGAAAATGTTTGTCGACTGCCTTTTTTCACTGACGAAATAAAAATAAAAACTAAGCAAATGATGACTAAAACTAAAACTAAATATAGTGACAATTTCGTCAACAAACAAAAACTAGACTAAAATGTTAGGGAGGGACTAGTGGAGAAGAGATCCAGTAGAACTAAAACAAGTCATTTTATGTTTGGTTGGGAAAATAGCCTATCTACAACCTCACAACGCGTCTAGATCGTCTATTTTCAGCATGCAACCAAGTGTAAAATCAGCCATTACGACGCCATCAAGGCCCAAAGACACTTTGTAGGTTTAAATATAAGAAGAGAAGCAAGTGTCTCAACTAGACACAAGGATTATTTATTAAACATGATGCAACTGCACTTAATTTTTTCTTATACATTCGACCTATACTGTATGTTCTAATACTGTATCAGTGTTTCAGGTCTCTGAAAGACCGTACTTGTTAAGTTATTATAACTAATAACAATTAACATGAATATATACTTGAACCTACTGTAAACAGCTGAGCGCATAAGCACAGACAATAACGGCAAAGAATAGACGTGTCGTCAGAAAACAAAAGTGATAAGTGACATTGAATTTAAAGTTAATTCAAGCAAACGTAATTGACTTCACACAATCAATAGCAACATGAGAGAAACTTTATAGTTGGAGCAAAACATTATTTGGTGATCATTATTCATTCTGGAGTACACCCAATTCAAATTGGCAGTTTATATGCATTGCATGGCTCATATATTATATTCATCATCATGCAAGACTGCTTATTAAAAATGGTTTCCTGGTTTAGGCACCCATAATCTGCCTTTACAGTGCATAGGATGAGAAATTACTTAAAATGAAACAGAACTCCATTATTAATATTTACCAAATAACTTTAGTCAACCCACAAATGTTATCTCTTCCCCCCAGCCTTCAGAATACGGGACAACTTGAAATTGAGGGTTCGTTGTTGCACTGTTTTTGTGACACATTAGTCTGAAGATTGGACGTTAAAATTGCATTTCAAATGGGCTGCGAGGCTAATGGCTTTCCTCCTATTGAATAAATTCCAAGTTGGACGTATACTCACTTGCATGCTAAATAGAAAGCAACAGCCATGTCCTCATGCTCGTTATCTTGAAAAAGAACTTCAGCTGTTTAATGCATTGATCATCGTTCTTTTGAACTCAATCCAGCGAGTGATTTGAAAAGTTTTTTTCAAAAGGGGGCACGATAATGAAGCCAGGTTCTGAAATGTGTTTACCCTCATAAAGATTCAGAAGTCAGCTGCTTTCTCTGTACTTTTGCACCTTCTTCATTTTTGTGGCCGTCTCATATTTTATGTATGAGCCAGATTAATTCTTTCTTAATTCACCCAAACTAAAAAAGCCTGGTTTAAAACTCATGCTGTGATTTGTCGGACTATGCTGATCATTTTATATCCCCATCTCAAAAAAAGAAATATTGCATTATTCAAGGGGCACCATAAGGGGCCAAGAAGAAGTTATGTTCATTTGGATTTTCTTTAATACGTTTGGCCCCATTGGCTGGTGCATTTTCTGTGATCTCTCCAACACAGAATTACATGGTGGTGGAATTGAGAGGTGCAAGGTGCGCGAGAGTGCTTCTTGCTAATGCCCTGGAGAGTTGGCCCGACTTTCTTTTATCTCAAATGAGCAGATCAGAGGACTTGCTGATGGATTGCTGACTGGCTGCAAGAGAGATTTTCAGCACGGCTGGATGTGCTGGAAGACATGTTGCAAGCCTCACACACTTGCATACAAATTATTTTTTGAGCAAGCCGGCAGCTGCATGAATGTTACATGAATGTATACTGTCGTACAACTAAGTATAAATCAGGTTTTCCCCAAGACTAAAGGCTAATTTATACAGTGGTTGTACCTTCATAATGTCAGGGGTGGCACCCCTCTGGCGCCTCTGTGGTACCACCTACTTTTGTGGTACCGCTTTTTTCTCTGTGGTGCCACTAGATGGCGGCAGAGAGCAACTAATGCCCAGACATAGCCAGGTTGTGTCTATTTGAGACAGGGCTGCTTTCAGTCAACAGATAAAAGCTGCAATTGAAGCTGAACTTGTTGAGAAGTGAAACAAATAATTGTATGGGTTATATTATCAAGATGTATTTTGGTAAATTGCACTCAGTGGGCTACTAAATATAACCCTCAGGAATGAAAGGGTGAATGCATTTCAAAGTGATTGTTATTTTTATTTTTTGTAAACATAGAAAATAATGCAGTCCTTAGGATGAATTCAAAAGCAATTGTTTCTTTAAACACAACTGTGTTCCATGGTGGAAGAAGTACACAGACATTTTACTTAAGTAAAAGTAGCAATACCACAATATAGAAATACTCTATTACAACTAAAAGGCCTGTGTTCAAAATGTTACTTAGCCTAAGTAGCCTAACTAGTAACTAAAGTTTTCAAATAATTGTAGTGGAGTAAAAGTACAATATTTGCCTCTGCAGATGTAGTGGAGTAGAAGTAAAAGTACAGTAATACTCCAGTAAAGTAAAATACACCTCAACATTATTCATTAATTTCTAGGCGCCCCAACCTGGAATCAAACCCTGCTCTGCAAATTGTAAGGCCAACCTCTACTCCACTACACTACTGGTACAGTGATAAGTCTGTGGGGTCAGGACATGTCTCGTTCTCTATGTTCTGTGCACTACTCCTTGGAAAGTCAGATAAAAAGCTTGCAGCTCCCAAAGCTGCTACTGTCTGAGAGCAGTAACTAGTAACTATAGTAGTCAACTAAAAGCATTATAAACTACTGTCCGGCACAATTATATTGTTTTAGAATGTGAAACAGAGTTAAATGAACACAGGAGAGTATAATGTACTAACTAACTAAGGACCCCAATTTAAACAAGCCATATGGCTTTCTTATTCCTATTTAGCAGCCAGCTTCCTATTTAGTCGACCTTGGATTTGAACTGTACTTTCATGTGCTTTTTGTCTGCAAACTTCTAAATAAAGTATTCAATCAATCAAAAAACTTTTCATGGTTGGAAAAACAGAGAGAGAATGAGAGTTTTCATCTGAAGAATTGCTGGGATCCACAGAAAATCTCTGCTATCAGTCTGTCTGGCAACAACATGCAAATTAACTGGTTTAGCACCTTGGCCAGGGTCTCTTGTTTGTATAGCCACACTTCATTGTCATCACAATGGACTTAGAGCCCAGGAGTTGTGGCCTCCCCCCACACACACACAAGCACACTTTTTCAATTGCAGTTTGTTTTCATTTGATTTTAAGTGGATTTGCTAGTTTCGTTTTTAGTTTGTGAAAAGGCTTAGTTTTAGTTGAGTTTTTAAATTAGTTTCAGTGTTAATTTTAGTATTATTGTAAGGGTAGTCAGGGGCAATATTCAACAAGCTCAGAATAGTGAAAATGGCAGATCTACAAGCTCACAACACGTTGCATTGCTACAACTGCTGTTGTCATCGGCTGTGTGGAGACAGAAATGAAAATTGATTCAGATTTGTTGCTTCATCATTCTGAATCAGCTTTGCTTAATCATTCATCAAAAGTTATGGAAGCTCTAATGAAGGAACGGGACTCAACTGGTGACGTTGACAGAGAAGCGTCAGAAAGATTCATCAGACTTACAAACATCCCATCAGAGAGAATTTGATGCATTTGGGGTTGACCTTAAAAATGCAGTCGATGCCCACTGAAGACAGAGAGAAAAACTCTAAAAATGTAATGAAAACAAAGTGCAATTGAAAACATGTAGTCAAACAAAAATACAAATGTGTGCGTGTGTGAGGATAAAATCTCTGTTGATTTATCTCTGAGAGGGTAGCCTAAAAATGTATGTATCCACTAGTAAAGTTACTCTGGTTTGGTAACAAACTGTAAAGTGCGTTATAAATAAAAATCCATTATTATTATTATTATTACTCTCAGAAAGTAGCAGCTTTGGGAGCTGCAAGCTTTTTATCTGACTTTCCAAGGAGTAGTGCACAGAACATAGAGAACGAGACACGTCCTGACCCCACAGATTTATCACTGTACCAGTAGTGTAGTGGAGTAGAGAGTGGTCTTACAGGTTACAGAGCAGGGTTTGATTCCAGGTTAGGGTGCCTAGAACTTACATGTGTACAATGTTGAGGTGTTTTTTGACTTTACTGGAGTATTACTGTACTTTTACTTCTACTCCACTACATCTGCAGAGGCAAATATTGTACTTTCACTCCACTACAATTATTTGAAAGCTTTAGTTACTTTGCAGATATAAATTGTTATATTATAAAACATACATATTAACCACTTTAGCCCTATTTTATACCACAGCCATTTGAAAATAGCCGTTCTACAAGGTAGATCAGCTACTTTAAAACCTTTTAGTACTTTTGGTACTTTAAGTATATTTTGATGCCAATACCTTTGTACTTTTACTCAAGTAACATTTTGAACACAGGCCTTTTAGTTGTAATAGAGTATTTTTATATTGTGGTATTGCTTTTACTTTAGTAAAATGTCTGTGCACTTCTTCCACCATGAAACACAGTTGTGTTTAAAGAAACAATTGCTTTTGAATTCATCCTAAGGACTATGCATTATTTTCTATGTTTACAAAAAATAAAAATAACATTCACTTTTAAAGGCATTCACCCTTCCCCTGTTGGTAATAATGTACTGTAGAGTTCATGGACTCACATGCGCCACATGGTGGCCGTTCAGCCACACTACACCTTAAAAAAGGTGTCAAATGTGGCACCACCAAGTAGTAGTGGCGCCTCTGTGGCACCACAGAGGCACTCAGATGGTATTACTGCCATTCTCAAGTGCTAACCACTGTACGTCATCAAACGGCCATGGTAGGTAGGACAACATAAAAAAAAGAAAGAAAACATTCAGCTGAAAATCTTCAGCTTAAAACGTGTTGAGGCATTATGGGTGGCAGTTATTTTTAATCCGCTGGGTATTTTCAAGCTAAGGGAGGCATGCAGCAACTGGGTTTTAGGTGATAAAATGAATAAAAAATAGATAAATGACAAGTAGCTATAACTATTAAAAAAAACGACAAGATATGACAGAGTCATATTATACCAGGTTCCTCATTTCTCTCACTAAACATGGCAAAGTTTTTAGATCCCATATTCTGAGAGGACATTGAGCAACAGCGCCACTTAACATAGAGTTACATACAGTGGCCGAACACAGTATTGTGGGTCGTCTTTAGATCCCATATTCTGAGGATAAGGATAAGGATAATTCCTTTTAACAGGTCGTTCATGAAAGTCCTTGCGGTCTTGTTTCCAATGAGAACCTGTGAGCAATTAGGGGTTAAGAGTCTTGCTCAGGGACAAATTTCATTTCATCGACACATATGCTGACCTGGCCTGGAATCGAACCTGGGGCAACCAGGGTCTCTGGCTCCCTAGGCGGGCTCACTAACCACTCAGCTATGGCCGCCCCTAGAGAGGACACTGAGCCCTCATTGGCTAAAAGACCAGCCAATGAGGAAAAAGTCATGCAAAAGTCAGGACTAGCGAGTGTATATGTACTGTACACCAGGTATTGCAACCTGGTAGAAACATATGCTGCTGACCTGCTTCATCTGCTGTAGTGTCTTGTACTATTTACATCGATATTGACCATGAACCAAGTACTGTACGGCATCCAGTGGTGTAAAGTAACTAAGTACATTTACTCAAGTAAGCTCACAACACACACGTTGTGAGCTTGTAGATCTGCTATTTTCAAACATTTTAGTACTTCTACTTTTGGTACTGTTACGTACATTTTGATACCAATACTTTTGTACTTTTACCCAAGTAGATTTTGAATTCCGGACTTTTACTTGTAACAGAGTACTTCTACATTGCAGTGTTGATACTTTTACTTAAGTAAAACATTTGAGTACTTTTTCCACCACTGATGGCATCAGGGTGCGCGCGTGTGTGTGCGTGCATGTGTGGTGCTGTTGTGTTGGTTGGAACGCACCATGGTCGGCACACTCCCAACGTCAAACTCTGCGTGTGTGTCAGAGTACCCGAGTACCCGAGGGAGTGCGGTGCCCGTTGTGAAGTCAGCCGAATCAGCGGTTCTTCCAAAAGATATTGGTAAGATAAAATCCCTGATTTTATCAATCGGTGTCCCTTTTATGCCCGTAGGCAGTGGTGGACAGTAACAGAGTATATTTACTTGAAGCAATGTAATTAAGTAAATTTTTTGAGTGTCTGTACTTAACTTGAGCATTTGTATTTTTGTATACTTATGACTTTCGCTCCACTATATTTCAAAGACAAATATGGTACTTTTGACTCCACTACATTTCTACAAGGGAAAAACGTACGTTACGAATCAACCACTTAAGCCCTATTTCAAATATAGTGGAATATCATAACTGCAGTGTCGCGGTGCGGAGCGGCAGCCACTTGACACCATGGTTATGATTGCCGTTCTGTGGATTCGTCTATAGATCTGCTATATTTACAATTATTTATATATTTTGAAAATGTCTAGAAAATCTGAATTTGTTTGGAAATGTTCAATACAGCAATGCATTGATAATGAAAATAAATCACTTTGTAATTTGTTCTTTTGAATACATGTATTTTTTTTAAATTGGCTCCAGCTCCCAGCTTGGCACACCTGTTACCAGTTCCCTCATCTATCTCACCTGCCTGCCATCAGCTCATCACCTCCAGTCTATCCACCTGTTTCCTAAGCTTTTCACTGTGTTCCACTTCCTGTCTTTTGATCCAATGAAATCCAATGAAACCGGTCAGATGACTAATGATATCCAATGAAATCCGACAGGAAGTGGAAAACACACAGCCAAGAAACAGGTGGATAAAGCCATGGTCTTCTCTCCACGCGATGCCAGATCGTTTCACAACCTCACGTGTGTTGCAACGCTTTTTGCCAGCTACTGTAATTCAGTCCTAAATGTTCCTAGTGCCTTAGTTAGTTTCTCAACCTGTATTTTGTACTCCTCGTGACTCACTCCTTTCTCCTGTCCTACAGTGACCTTCCTCACCTGCCTTGCCTATAAACACCCTTGGACTTTGACTTTGTGTTGTGTCTGCATTTGGGTACGCCAGTTGAACTCAACTAATCGTGACAACAATCTGGCCAGAATGGACCCAGCAGATATTGTCAGGGTGAAGGAGGCCCTTGCTCATCAGGGACAACGCCTGGCGAACCACGAGCAGCTGCTTCAAAAACTTGCCAATCAGTTGACACAGGTCTCCAGCCAGCTAACTGCCCTCACCAATGCGCAGCAGCAGCCAGTTCAACCACCTGAAGTTGCCAACCACCTGAACTGTTCGTGCTGCAGAGCCACGCATCCCTCCACCTGCCAAATATTAAGGAAATCCAAACACCTGTCGTGAGTTCTTAACTCAGATTCAGCTTGCTTTTGATGCTCAGCCATCTCACTATGGCCGTGAGGCAGCCAAGATCGCTTATGTCGCCAACCTGCTACAAGGGCCTCCCTTGAGTTATTTCAATGCCCTCCATGAGCAAGGATCCCCTCAGTCCAGTCCTTTTCTGAGCTATCCACTGAACTGAAGCGAGTCTACGACCACCCCATACGAGGACAGCAGGCAGGTCAGCAGTTGCTGAGACTCCGTCAGGGGAAGCGCTCAGTAAGAGAATTTGCCTGCGAATTACGGTCCCTTGCAGTGGAGTGTGGTTTGAATGACCTCGCCCTACACTCCGCTTTCCAGAGTGGCCTCAGTTGGGCCATTGGGAGGGAGATTGCTCTTAGGAAGGAGCAGCTCTCTCTTGACGAAGCAATTACAACAGCTATCAACATCTCCGACCAGATGGCCCAGTGGCAGGCTGACCCAGTTCCTCCTAGGTCATGGGAACCCCCCCATCGGGGGAAGCTACAGAACCATGCCATGCGAGCCCAAATTCCCTATGCCTGCAGTCCCCCAGATGAGGAGCCCATGCAGGTGGGCCGGGCCCACCTTACTCGTGAAGAGCGCCTTCGCCGGGTGTAGACTGGGGTGAGTATCTATTGTGGGCAACCCGGCCATTTCCGTGACGCCTGTCCTTTGCGGCCAAAAGAGAAGGCGGGAGTTCTGGTGAGCCAAGCTATCTCCTCCCCCAAACCCCCATGCCAAATGCAGTTCTCTGCTACCCTTCGTTAGCAATCCCAGTCCCTGTCACTGCTCGCCCTGGTGGACTCGGGTGCAGTTGAGAATTTCTTGGACGCTGACGTCGCCTCCCAGATGAACATTACCATCAAGCCTCTTCCCTCACCTCTGCAGGCAAATGCCCTGACTGGTTGGCTCCTTGCCCGAGTCACGCACCGCTCCGAACCAGTGCACCTCCTTGTCTCAGGTAATCATCTTGAACAAATTCAATTCCACATAATCTCCTCCCCTAATTTTCCTGTAGTCCTTGGCCAGCCCTGGTTAAGACTTCACAATCCTCCTATTGACTGGGCTGCGGTTTGTAAGTATGTTAATGCCTATTTAATTGAAGTTTCACTTAAGTACTACTTCGTAAAAGTACACTTTTCATCAGTGTATTTATAGTATATGGCTGAAAAATATACTGAAAAAGGCATTACTTAAAGTACACTTAAAGTATACTTAAAGTTTGCTTTAGTATACTTTATTAGTATACTAATTACTATACTTTATAAGTATACTATTTATGAATATGTTCCCGGATGCTATTAGTAATATACTTCTTAACATTATACTTCTAATATATAGACAACTTCCAAAATAAGACAATTTAAATGTAATTTATAAAAAGTACAAAAGAGTATATTAAGTATACTTCTGAAAAATATATTTAGTATATAATTTTTTCACTTGGGATGGTTTAGAGTATGGGATAGCACCGCAGATGTTTTTTAGGGGTTTTAGTAGCGCCTGGAGCTGGAGGTGGTTGTCACTGAAGATTCGGTGATGCCACCACCGCTTCCATAGCCGCTACCACCACTTCCATAGCCACCCGCTTCCATAGCCACCACCATAGCCGAATCCACCTCCGCCACCACCGGAGCTAGAACTGGAGAAACCTGTGAATGAAGAAAAGAGAGGTTAGTCAATTTCATAGTTGTTTGGGTAAAGGTTTGTTTAATGTTCACGTTATTTTTTTATTCTCTGGTGATGCTCGGTGATGAATAATGATGTTAAAAGGCAGAACTTACCTCCAGAGCTCTGTTGCACATGAATGCTAGCAGACTGTGGACCAGCATTGAGCCTGTTGATAGAGCAGATATGTCTGAGCATACAGTAGTATTTCATTCAACAATTCAGGCAGAATAAAAAGGATAATAAACTTTACATATTTCAGTTGTACTTGTATTGTATCTGAGACTGTTTTTGCGGTGTGCGATAGAGCTTTCCTAAATATTTCAGGCCATAAATGGTATATAGTGTAAAACCACCCACCTTGTCTCCTCTCCTTCCAGCAGTTTCCTGTAGGTGGCGATCTCGATGTCCAGGGCCAGCTTGACGTTCATCAGCTCCTGGTACTCGCGCACTTGGCGGGCCATGTCCTGCTTGGCTTTCTGGAGAGCGTCCTCCAGGTCCTTGATGCGGAGCTTGGCGTCCCTCACTGCCATCTCACCACGCTCCTCAGCCTCAGCGATCTGAGCCTCAAGGTTAGCCCTCTGTTTGCACACAAATGACAGTGGAATTAACCCCCTGCTGCTTTTACAAATGAGTTCACGCTGATTCCATTCGTCATTCGCTAAACAATCGGTTAGACTGGTCAGCTTAAAGAGGTTCTATAATGTATGCCTACCTGTCCCTTGACCGCTTTGATCTCGTTCTGAAGACGGGCGATCATACGGTTCAACTCTGAGATCTCGGATTTGGTTTGCCGCAGGTCATCGCCATACTGTCCAGCCGTTGTCTGAATCTCCTCAACCTGGCGTAGACAAATAAAATATACATGGAAAGTGTTGGAGAAAGTTGGAAAGCATTTAAATAAAGAATACAGAAAAAAAGTAGTCTCTTAATATTGTTTAAACCATTTAGTTTTGATATCTCTTATTTCTTGTCCCTTGCTCACCTTGGTCTTGTACCACTGTTCTGCATCAGCTTTGCTACGGTTGGCGATGTCCTCATACTGAGCACGCACTTCAGCCACGATGGAGTCCATGTCCAGGTTGCGGCTGTTGTCCATCTCCACGATGACTGAGGTGTCCTTAATCTGACTTTGAAGCTCACGCAGCTCCTACACAAGCAATTGATGTTTTACAATTTGTCATCATTCATCGATTTGAACTGCAGTTGCATGGATGGTGATGTCTCACATTCAACAGACATATGACTATGTCTAGTTTTATGTACTAGTACTTACAGCCTCGTAGACGGCCCTGAGAAAGTTGATCTCATCTTGAAGAGCATCACACTTGGCCTCCAATTCCACCTTGTTCATGTATGCGCCATCGACATCCTGCAAAGAGAATTATTGACAAAATGATTTAAAAAGTAACCATGTAGTTTAGTTTCATTCTGCAGAAGGAAATGGCGGGAGGGTCTTGCTCCATTCCTCATCCTTACCTTCTTCAGCAGCACAAACTCATTCTCCACTGATGCACGTTTGTTGATTTCATCTTCATACCTATTCAAAACACAAGGGACCCACTTAGCATGCTCACTCTCTGGCCATCATAAAAAAAAATGTTTTATTTGATTCTTTACATTCACAATTTCATGCCATCAAGTCTCACTTGTTCTTGAAGTCTTCGACCTGGCCCTGCATGTTCCTCAGCTCTCCCTCCAGCTTCATCTTGTCGTTGCCCAGCCCGTCCAGCTGTCTGCGCAGGTTGGAGATGTAGGCCTCGAACATGCTGTCAATGTTGGAGCGGGTGGAGGTCTGTCCCTGCAGCAGGTTCCATTTGGTCTCCAGCATTTTGTTTTGCTGCTCCAGGAAGCGTACCTATAAGAGAGGAGAGGGGAGAGGAGACATTGTCAGTTTGTCACGCGGCAAATACTGTCATTCTAAAATAAAGGTTTGGTAGGTTGAAGCAGTAAAGGCAGAGGAATGAACTGAGTAGTTGTACGGTGTTGAATGTGACTTTTCATGTCCTTTTCTTTATGGCCTTGAACTTCAATGGAGATGAAGGGCGTGTCAGATGGTGATATGCTGCCATGTTAACTTTGAACGAGCAACACGAAAAAAAGACCACACCTTTACCTACATAGCTTCATAGATAGCATGATAGGGATGGGCTTTCTGGACAGGGCACACCCTGTGCACAACCATATCATTTCATAACATATCCAGACTGTGTATGCCATGGAAAATGCTGTGTGTGTGTGTATAGCTTTCAAAAATGCACCCATCTCCTGTCTGGCTATGACTCACCTCACATGCTACACTGATCTCCGAAGGCCACTTTATGTATCGTTTCTATTTTTTTGAGTGGTGCCAACCAGTCCTACATTTGACTTTGTCCGTGTGTCCGTGTGTCCATATGTCCGTCCGTCCGTATGTCCGTCCGTATGTTTGAGCACGGCTGATTGGTCAAGCTTCACGTGACACGTGACAATATGTTGTCACGTGTCACGTGACAACATATTGTTGCTGATTGCAACACAAGGATGCAACCAGTTACACTTTCAAAGGCACCACTCTCTTCACACTGGGTGTGATTTTTATACAACAATGTGCTAAATAAACTAAGCTAAACTAAACAAAACAAGAATGAATGGGAACTGACCTTGTCGATGAAGGAGGCAAAGCGGTTGTTCAGGCCCTTGATCTGGTCCTTCTCATGGGTGAGGACTGCCGAGATGTTGGGGTCGATCTCCAGGTTCAACGGGCTGTGGTTGACTGTGACACCTGTGATGGGGTGGACACCGCCACACAGCATGCGTGGCGCAAGGGTGGCACGGTCGATTCTAGTACGAGATCCGCAACCTGCGTAACTGATACTACAGTATCCAGAAGCACCTGTGGTGCTGCGTGTGGGCACCCCACCACCAAAATAAGATTGGGAACCGGGTCTGCCTCCGCGGAGACTCATGGTTGCTTCTAGGATTGTCGACTCTTGAAGATGATTGTGTGTAAGCAGGAGGAGGACAGAGGCTGAGTGAGCTTCAAAAGGAGAGTCAAGATCCTCTGAGTGTAGTCCTGCTGACACCGCCTGCTTTTATGGTTACACAGAGCTGGGAGGAGGGTGGGTGGGGCTTCCACCTGGAAGAGCAACATTTTAACCACTTCATCCTGCGCTCACACTTTCTCTGTCTATCCTCCTCCTCCTACCCCTACCCCTACCCCTACCCCTGCCTCAGCCCCGGCCCGCCCCAGGCTGTGGCTGGCAGGAGTGGCCAGGCCTGTAAAACAGGTAGTGAAGGGCCCTTCACTACCTTCACTACACCCTGCCTCCGGTCTGGCTGTAGGGGTAGAAAAGTTGAATGAAAATATTTAGAATTTTTTTTTAAACTAAACCTGATATAGTACAGTATTAAACTGACTGAAATGGGCACCTTTTGTAATATCATTGTTGCTTGTCGCAATAGAGATGGCAAGAATCATGTTGCAGGCAGCCAAAGAGGTTTCCACACAATGACATGCTTAATCATATTATTTCCACAAAAAAAAATGTTTGAAATTATTTCATAATGAGCAGCCATGACAAATAACTACATTTTATTTCAAGATTTTAACACACCCGGATTTGAGGCCACAGCTGCTAATCACAGTGAGAACAGAATAGTGAGGTTTACGGTTGTTCTTGCTTGGATGCATTTCTTGAAACTCTAACCTCGTTCTCTTAATTCGAGCAAACGCAGGTGTCAATTGGGGACATGCAAGAGGTGTTCAAGTGCATGGTGGTGGTGCAGGGGTAGGGGATATGGGATAGGGGTAGGGGATAGGGTAGGGGATAGGGGTAGAGATAGGGGTACACAGAGGATTTGTAGCCAGGGAGGAGAACATGGACGCCCAATGAGAGTAGGGTAGAACTTGACTGTTATGTTTTCCCCAGGGGGGTCGATTGGATGTGTAGCAGTGAACAACATGAATAAAACTAAAACAACCATACATGAAATAGCTACGTAATGAACATCTTTTCTGTTCAAGGTTCAAGGTCGTGCTTTATCGTTACATCTCGTGTACAGGTACACAAGAGTAAAACTTATTTTGGTTCGGCTTCCTTCAGACAATGCAGCGGCATAAGTAATAACAATAGAATAAAGAAAAAACGTGAAAAGATTTAAAGAAAGAGCGCAAAAAGAGCAAAAAGAATGAAAAGAGCATCATCAAATCAAATCAAATGTACATGTGCATAAAAATAAAGAAAAAACACTTGGTATGTTGTATACACCACCAGCATTTTTCTTTTTTTCTTTCCAAACCACAACGCTTAAAGTTGACACACATAAAACTAGTTTAGCTGGTAGAACTTAATCTCTTCCTGTCCTCAAGTATGGCCCTTTTGCTCCTGCGATGTAAGATGAAAGCACTGTCTGTACTGATAAGACCCAATTATTGAAATCCCAAACATGGAATATACTTGGACCATGCCACATTTAACTCATTCAGTGCCCAGCTTATTTATGGAAGTTTGGCTCTGAGTGCCACAGGCAAAATTCATTGTAAAGAAAAAAGTGCTTAGGAGCCGCGATACAGCCTTTTTCAGTAAGAAGTTAAACAAAGAGTGAATGGAGCAGAATATATCTTGATATCTTGGGTTCTGAACATTTTTTTTTTTTTTAACAATTTTGGTCATGTCATTATAGGTTAAAAAGTTACTGATCTACAAGCTCACAACATGCTGTGATGTTGTGAGCTTGTAGATCGGCTTTCCCCCCCAAATAATATTTTATTTATTTATTTGATAAGTGGCTTGTTTAAAAATGTGTAGCGCCCTGAAATAGAGTAGACAATATGGACAGGACATGTCTTGCCACGGACGTGTTTGTCCGTGTACGGACATGTTGATGACCCCTGGGAGGGCACTTGACATCACTGCATCAGGTGAAAAGTGAGACTAAAACTGACTGATGGCAGCCAGCTCATTTAAATTCTAATTATAAATAATAATTATGATTGTTGAAATTATAATTATTTGTCAAATGTTCGTCTTGATAAGGGCCACAGATGTTTGGCAGGCCATAACATTTTTTTATTTATTTTTTCAAATGGGTCTTTTGGGAAAAGGGCAATTTGAGGCAAAAGGGCAGGTGAGCCGACCCCCCCGCCCCCCCCCCCCCCCCTCTGCACGTGCCTGATGTGGAAAGCAAAACATCGGACATATCAGTTTTAAATGTCATGTTGTATTTGATGGGGAGGGTTAGGGGTGTCAAGATTTCACGATACAATACATGATGTTGGGCATATGATATCGATATGCTATATTATTAATGTTCTTTTCTCATGCATCATCATCATTGGCCATCATCTTTAGTTTAAAATAACTTTATAAAGCACTAAAAAACAATTACAAAGTGCTTTGTACACTCAAATAAATACATTTGTGCAAGCTTAAGGGAGAAGTGAACTTCTCACTACCTATTCACCTGTTTCCTAGACTGTGTGTTTTCCACTTCCTGTCGATTTCATTGGATATCATTGGTCATTAACCAGTTTCATTGGATTTCATTGGATCAAATCGACAGGAAGTGGAAAACACACAGCCTAGGAAACAGGTGAATAAACCCATTGTTTCAGAGGACAGATAGACACTAATATAACAAATATAATATAATATAACACTGCATAACTATAAGTTCCACAAACCTCATATTTTTGTCATCTGGACTTTACCAACCAAGTGCAGCCTAGTTATTTCCAACAACTCAAAAACAAATCTATAATACCAGATACAGTATAATACCATGTAAACAATCTTAGATTAGATGTAGGCCTATTTGAGAGTGCAGAGGAATAATTGCTTTGATGCGTGTCACATTAACGAGCGTCAACGAGCATCAGCTGACACACAACACCTCCCCTCTGCAGTACTTTAAACTGAAAGTGACTGCAGTGGAGTCTGTTTCATTTCTCTCCAAAATACCTTGAATACGATGGAAGAAATGATTAATAATTACTGTGATTATGATAAGATTTACATTTCATATCATACACCATTGATAGTGTATGAGATAGAGTTCTTATAGGAGTAAGAACTCCTATAACTTTCACCGGTTTTAATTAAAAAAATAATTAAAAAAATATTACGATACAGTACGACATCATGACAATACCTATCGTCACATTTTAATACCACTATAGGCTATATCGTGGGACAATATGTCGTGACACTCACTCCTAGGCGGGGAGGGTTAATTTTTTTTTTAATCACTTGGGGAGGGTCATTGATTTATTTATTTTTTGTCTAAGGGAGGGTCATGGCATTTTAGATCAAGGTACATTTTCTCCAGGGGTACCCTTCTTTAAAAATCGACCTGTCCCTTACGATAGAAATTCTGAGTAGAAGAGATTACTAATAATAACATTGTTATGTTAAAAGGGGGACGGCTCAGCAAAACATTACTCTATATCCAATAAAAGGTAAGGCTACATGTGGTTGCACATGTCGATCAACCCCATGAGTTGTATTTAAGAAATAGATTGTAAAGCCTATTCATTCCTCTTTTAACCAGTTTCTTTTAATGTAACGTTTTATAATACTTCAATGTATCCACGATAGGGGTGAACAGTTATCTATGCCGTGAATATATTTAGAATATATGATTAGTATTTGACGCAAAGCTACAGAGAAAGCAGCTGACTTCTGAATCTTTATGAGGGTAAACACATTTCAGAACCTGGCTTCATTATCGTGAACCCTTTTTGAAAAAACTTTTCAAATCACTCGCTGGATTGAGTTCAAAAGACGGATGATCAATGCATTAAACAGCTGCGCTATTTGCCTGTGTGTGTGTGTGTGTGTGTGTGTGTGTGTGTGTGTGTGTGTGTGTGTGTGTGTGTGTGTGTGTGTGTGAAACAGGTGTAAGCTTTTCTCATTATTTACATCCTATTATACAACTATAAGTAAGTGAGCAATATTGGAAAAAACAACAACCGTTGCCTTTGTTGGCATGTGTGAATGGGTCCTACCTCTAAATTGTGTATGTATGTGCGCGCGCGCGCGTGCGTGCGTGCGTGTGCGCGCGCGTGCGTCCTGTCTTAACACATGGGCATGTGTATGTGGTTATTTGTCTGTTATATGTAGTTAGTACACAATCACACACAGAGTCTGTGTGTGTGTGTGTGTGTGTGTGTGTGTGTGTGTGTGTGTGTGTGTGTGTGTGTGTGTGTGTGTGTGTGTGTGTGTGTGTGTGTGTGTGTGACAGGCCGACAGGCAGCAGGCCATTAGTGTCCATTGTTCATAAGCCTGGTCGCCTGGTGGAAAAAGCTGTCCTGGAGCCTGCTGGTCCAAGACTTCAGGCTGTGGTACCATGATTTGCCAGACGGCAGGCTGGCATGGCCAGACGGCAGCCTGGCAAATAAGTGAACATAAAAGTTTTTGCCTGGATTTAAAAGTATAGTCATTGTTGGCACAAGCCTGAGATCCTCAACTCACATAATAACTAAACACTCCCACACACACACACACACACACACACACACACACACACACACACACACACACACCGTGTTCTGTTTTAACTCTGGGAACAGTTAGTAGACTTCTCAAAGGTTCAAAAAACAAGTCGGAGATGTATATTTGCCCTAAACATTGAGGGATTATAGGCGATCACCACCAATGCCTGCCAAGCTGGGTTGCCTAACAGGGCTGTGTAAGTTGTGGATTGCTGTCGGGATGATCAGTGTTGGTATTTAGTATGTTACTGCACAGTATACTATGAGATTGATGACACTTTTCTCTGTAAATGTTATGCTTAAAGGAGTAGAGTTCACCCAAAAATATACTTATTTTCTATCAATAACACACCCCATGAAGCCTTAAATTCATGGAGAATGTTTTTTTTTTCTCGCATACTTCAGCCAATAATTTGATGACCAGCGGAAAGATGCTAATGTATCAGGTAGGAGACTCAAAGGAGTCTCTTTGAGTCTCCTACCGGAATTACACGAGGTCATCAAAGTATTGGCTCAGGAATGCGTCAAAAACAAAACAAATCTCTATGAATTCAAGGCTTTATGGGGTGAGTAATTGATAGAAAATAAGTAATCTTTAAGTTGATATTTAGTTTACTTTTATGCTAAAGTTAGCTGTCACTGAACTCACTGTGTATTGTTTTGTTTAGTGGGTGTCTTATGCAACCAGTGGGCCCTAGTACTCCTCCCCGTTTGAGCTACAGTCTCATTCATTCCAGGCAAAGCACAGTGGCTCTCATAATTTCATTTGTGCAACATTGCTCTGTGACTTATTACTTCTATTCTCTAATGGTTTTAATACGTTCTAATGCCTAGGAGCCACCCGCCAAACTGACAAGGCTCTTGGCTTGAGATTGTTTTTAAGTCATAAATGCATGCAGATGTATTTTAATTGTATGGGGGGGGGGTTGTACTATAACTCTAACATGTGAATATGTTGAACTGAAACAGTTCTTTTGTTATTGTAGGACATTTTGCATGGATATAACCTGCTTTTGCAGTGCGGCGCAGCTGCTATTTTTGTTGCCACTTGTGTTATTTATTAGAGCATAAATTCCGAGGCGCTTTACTCTTTTTATCAAATACAGCCGTCTAGACAAAGTGGTTTACCGTGGGCATAGATCTAAACTGAGCTTATTGCGGGGTGAGCATTCGAGACCTTGGTGTCCTTGGGTCATTTTTGTTTTGTTTCTTTTCATGTTGTATGCTGGCGGTTTGCTCATTTATGCCTGTTGGCCTGTATCTATAGACGACAGACTAGAAAAGGTGTTAATAAATTATGTGTACTCCAGCCTCTGCATTCAATTGAATACTCTTCTACGGCAAGAGAAATATGGTGGGTCTGTTGATACTACTACCACCCGACTGCAACTGGTTCTTCTGTGCCGTCTGCTATTACGTTACTTTTCTGGTACAGTAGGTTCAGCCTACACCTTTTCGGGTCACTAACATTAGTAGACTTAACTGTATGTATACTGTATATCTGTTCTGTTAAATGGACCTAAATGAATAAATAACTAGCTGACACAGTTAAACGTTCATTACTCTCATGGCATGCTGGTATGAGGCTTCTCAATCAGGTATTAAGTTATGCAGATCTTCGACCTGCTGTAACTGACGTGAATCTCTGTATTGTTTTGTATATTGGATGCCGTTTGCAACCTGTGGGCCCTCCTCCTCCTTCCCACTGGAGCTATCCAGTCTCATCCAGTTCATCCAAGTAAAACACACTCTCGCTATTGTACAGTACCTGTACAACATTGCTCCTGCTATAAAGGCCATAAATAACATACTGTATAACTGCCCCTTCCCAACTTTTCACATATTGAATGCTGTGAGGTCAGGAGTGGAAGTGGTATTACCTTGCAGCCTGACTGCACCGTCCGTCCCACCGATATGCCCATATATGGGCATATATGGAGATCTGGCTGTCCAGAACAGCCGATGGGCATATGCTTTGAGCAGGGAAGGAATAAAGAGATCAGACTATAGCTCTTATTTGCATATAAAAGCCTTCATTAAAATATCCAGGGCTGAACAGAGTATGGCAAACATTTGCCATTTATATGCAAACAAGACCTACAGTACAATCTGATCTCTTTATTCCTGTGTGCGAGGCCTTCCCTGCTCTACTGTGACTTTTTGCCTCGACTACCCCACCAGTGAGAAAGGCGCAGCTCAACTTGTGCTAACTATATGCCCGATGTGCCCATATATGGGCAGACCAATCACACGCACAGATTTCGTGCACACTTCACGTGCACGCATAGAGAGATTTCACACATTTGTAGATAGATAATTACAAACAACCACTAATGCCTACAGTATCTCCATTCTTCATATGCCTGCCTTTCTCTGTGGTCTGTGAATAGTTAGGGTTATGGTTATGATTGGAATATTAAAGATAAGAACACAATATTAAACTAAACTTGATGCCATGACATTGTTGCACCAAGCACAGAAACATAAAAAACGAACTAGAACTTTTTTCAGGTTAGGCAGGTCAATAAGAACAAAATTGCAGAGAAAAATCATTGCAGAGAAAAAGAAGAAGTTTGGTTCAGCAAGTTGCTTGCACCATTTTCTAACTAGCAGAACACTTCGTCCTCTGGTCAAACACTCAATGTGCTTGTGATTGTATTGTTTAATTTCAGCAATTTCTCAGCATCATACCAGGGACAGTTTTGAAGAAAGGTTGGCTGGGGAAGATAGGAGGTAGAAAGCTCTATACTCCCTGAGGGACAACAAACACAACCAAATGACGATGAATTATTGGAGAGAGATGGCACACATGGTTTGTCCACTGTCTGTCGGCAGAAATGGCAAAATCTCTGTGACAAATTATGTCAAAGCAACGATGGTGGTTGATGTAAACAAACCCCAAAATCCATGGTACAATCACTGTTCCAGCAGTGTCAGTGGGCAAATCCAACGCCCAGAACCCAGAGCGAAGCCACATCAACTATAAAGCGGTTTCGTCCTCGCCTAGCCCCTTTCGGGACCCTGTTTACCTTTTTTGTATTTTGGAAGGCGGTATCCAGGGTCCCTTGACGCTCAAACCACTCTCTCTCGTACTCGCGGCTACCACTGTCTGGTCTCGGGCTAATAGCTCGTCACTTAGAAGTTGCAGAGATTTCTCAAAGGTACCCAGAAAAGCAATAGTAGCGCGCCCGAAAGCTGCATTCATCTGGATACCGCCTTCCCAAAATACAAAAAAGGTAAACAGGGTCCCGAAAGGGGCTAGTCCTCGCCAAACTTTGCTTGGCTTGGGAAGCCCTGTCCTAGGGCTGTCACGAGTACAAATTTAAGTTGACGATTGATTGTCACCCTGACCTTAAGGTGGACTAACCTTTAAGGTGGATCAGCTCTTCTCATTTAGTGTCAATCTCAAGCCAACAAAAAATGAATGAAATGATCATAGTTGTCACATTGACATTTAAGGTTTATGCACTGAGTAATATGGAAGAAAACATTCCATAGCACGGGTAGTCTGTATATGTATGCATGCATGTTCACACACCCCCGCCCCCGCACCACCACCTCACCCCACATACATGATATACCCCACCTTCACCACGACCCACATACCTAGACACACCCTAAGAGCGCCCCCCACTCTCCTTTTAGTGTCCTCATTTAACCCATTCAATCCGGGAGCGCATCTGTGTCATTTTAGATTTCTTTGGCCATTCAAAAATAGCAGATATACAAGCTTGTAGATCTGCTATTTGTAGATCTGCTATATTTTCGAAAAATCGTGGTGCCAATATTTGAATACATAAATATGTTTTTGAAACAAAACTTTGCTTCTGGGGGTTCAACATATTTTGAGATGGGGGGGGGGGGGCAAATACATATAATTTTTGGGGGTCCTGGACATGAAAACGTTTGAGAACCACTGATGTATATAGCAACATAAGTTTTAAAAAAAAAGAGAAGAGAAGATTTAGAAGACATTTGTAGAATCCCCAGAAGCAAAGATTTGAGTTACAAATGTTGTAACTCAAGATTTGCACACATTCTCTGGATTTTTCTAAAATAAATTGCAGATCTACACGCTCATAGCTAAGGAGGTTGTATATCTGCTATTTTTGAATAGCCAAAGAAATGATTACAGATGCGTTCCCGGTCTGGATGTCTTAATGGAGGTGATCATTTCTCTCTGATGGGTGCCCTGTCATCGCCTCTCATCACGGCGCTCCCCTGCTGCCACCCACACCTCCCTGCCTGTGCCACACTATCATTTTACCCTTCAGCAGTTTTCAATATAGATTGTTAACCCATTGAGAGCGGGAAAGAATCTTGTGTCATTTTCAGATTTCTTTGGGCTATTCAAAAATAGCAGATATACAAGCTCATAGCGCGGCACCGAGTGCCGCGCTATGAGCTTGTAGATCTGCTATTTTAGAAAAATCGTCAAAATATGTGCAAATCTTTGAATATATATATTTTTTTAAAGCAAACATTTGTAACTCAAAATATTTGCTTCTGGGGATTCTACAAATGTCTTCTAAATCCTAACAGTTTTCTGAAACACTTATGTTGCCATAATATCAGTGGTTCTCAAACGTTTTTTCATGTCAAGGACCCCCAAAATTATGTGTATTTGGCTGTGGACCCCCATCTCAAAATATGTTGTTCCAGGGACCCTAACAAGCAAAGATTTGATTAAAAAAAATGTTTGCTTTAAAATATATATATATTCAAAGGGAAAAAAAAATCAGGATTCTTCAACAATAGCAGATATACAAGCTCATATGAGCTTGTAAATCTGCTATTTTTGAATAGCCAAAGTATAAAATCATACTTATAAAAAAAGTATAAAATCACAGACGCGTTCCCCGGTCTTGACGGGTTAAAGCTCATGTGTTCTTTTTTTAGAGAGCAGGGAAGCACATCTTGGAACCGCTGTGAAGGCACAGCGGCGGTGTTTTCTGGTGAGCCTATCAGCCCTTTTCCCCGGGGTCAGTCCACTGTGTGTGTCAGGTCCACTATGTGGGCTTGGAATTGGGGCTGACATCATGGAGCGTAATTCTAAATGATTTTGGTGGCCATTTTTCCCTTGTTAGGTCTCTCCTCGGTTATGAAATACGCCTTCTTGAAGGATTGCTTTTTTTTCCGTTTCTTTTTTTGCTGCTCAGAAGCTCGTCTCTGTTCTTGTGGTTCATTTTAACCACATTAAGCCTGCCATCACTATTTTGGGCATGTAATTATAGGCAAATATTCTCAGAAATAGCCAAAGCCAAAATGCTTAATTTTATACTCTCTATATAGGCCGGTGTTCAGTTGTGTAGAGAAATAGCAGATGAAACGAGTTGTGAGCTTGTAGATCGCAGCTTTGATTTCGTTGACAAACTATGACGAAAATTGTTCCGTCGACTACCTTTTTTTACTGACGAAAACGAAATAAAAACGAAGCTCCGATGACTAAAACTAAGACTAAATATATTGTCAATTTCGTCAACAAATAGAAATTAGACTAAAATGTTAGTGAGGAACGAGTGGAGAAGAGATCCAGTAGAACTAAAAGACAAGTGTTCCACTGTAGATCAGCTATCTTCAGCATGCAAGTGTAATATCAGCCATTACGACCCCATCAAGGCCCTGCCAAAAATACATTTTAGTCGACTAAATCAACTGTAGATTTAGTCGACTATAGTCTTATGGTATTTAGTCGACTAAAACTAGACACATTAAAACATTTCAGATGAGTAAAATATGACTGAAACTAAATGGAATTGTATTCAAAAGACTATGACTAAAACTAAAAAAAATAATTGCTGTCAAAATCAACACTGGTAGATCGGCTACTTTCGTTGTATGATGGTGTCAGGCTTATGTGGTTAAAACACAGTGAAAGAGGCGTACTGCAACCTCTGGAGTAGCTCACATTCTCTTGGAATGTATTTTATCATTTTCAGCTAACATGAAGAGGGTCTACTGTGTGATATAGAGTCACTATTAGTTCATGATCAGGGTTGACAAGATGGTAACGAAGAAGGGTTTTCATGTGGCATGCCCGGAATGTTCTTTTCATCTTGCATTAAATGGATTAAGGCTTCCCATGCCATGACAGATTTTTGAATTGATTTATTCATATATTCAAATCAATGAACAGCGGGATCAATTTACAGGTGACTAACAGATGGATGTGTGAAAATGTGCCGGTGCAGGTAGCAGACAGCTAATTACGCGTTGCTCTCTCTCTCGCACGCACGCACGCAAAGTTTTGCACTTCACTAAGTTCACTTTAGTAAAGTGAACATATCTATACTTTTTTTTAAGCTCCTATATAGCTCCTACAGTCTGATAATTATATTAGTGCTACATTACATTACATTACAGTCATTTAGCAGACGCTTTTATCCAAAGCGACTTACAATAAGTGTATTCAACATAGGTAGGGAACGAAACTACTAATCACCAGAGGTCTTAAGTGTATTTCCTGTAAAAACAAGCAACCAAGAGTATACCTAGCGCTAAGGTAAAAGTGCAATATATCAGCTATCTACTTTCAAGCACATGAGATAAAATAGCCAAATCAAATGAGCACGAGCTAATCAATCCAATACAACAATAGTTCCTAAACTAGTTAACAACAAGTAGGCCAGGCAAAGAGGAAGGGTAGTGTTTCCTGAAGAGGTGGGTTTTCAGCCTGCGGCGAAAGATGGGCAGTGACTCTGCTGTCCTGACATCAGTGGGAAGTTCTATAGTGCTATTCTATAGTGCTATAGTTCTATAGTGCTAAGTGCTATAGCTTAAGCTGTGCTAAATATTGTGGCATCTACAGTAAATTGTTGACAGTTAATTATGTACTGAAACATGAATCACATGAAAACATAACATTTTACTGTAGCCAGAGGCCATAATGAAAGCATTCAATAGGATGTAACTATCCTCGTTATGTGTACTATTTAGGTACTGTATCTCTTCTTAGAATAGGCTTATATATATAGGCTTGAAAGACAGAGAGAATACCCACTCCAAAAGTCGCTGATTGAATGATTGACTGATTTACTTATTTGTTTACTTCGTTACTTATTTATTCTTTTTATTTATTTAAATTGTACATTTACACACACGTACGTACGTACGCACGCGCACAGATACAGGTGTTTCGTTTAGATAAATATCTAAACGAAACACCTGTATCTGTGCACGCATGTGCATACATATTATGTATGCACATGTGTTAGTGGCCGTGGTGGAAAAAGTACTCAAATGTTTCACTTAAGTAAAAGTATCAATACTGCAATGGAGAAGTACTCAGTTACAAGTAAAAGTCCGGAATTCAAAATTGACTTGAGTAAAAGTACAAAAGTATTGGTATCAAAATGTACTTAAAGTAGTAAAATGTTTGAAAATAACCGATCTACAAGCTCAAAACGCGTCGCATGAGCTTGTAGATCGGCTATTTTCAAATAGCCTATGTATAAAATAGGGCTAAAGTGGTTAATGCATGTTTTATAATATAATAATTTATATCTGCAAAGTAACTAGTAACTAAAGTTTTCAAATAATTGTAGCGGAGTAAAAGTACAATATTTGCCTCTGAGATGTAGTGGAGTAGAAGTAAAAGTATTGAAAAAAAAGGTAACGAGTACAGTACTTGAGTAAATGTACTTAGTTACTTTACACCACTGCTAAATGCCTAACTTGTCAATTTACACGCACGCACACACGCACGCACAAACGCACGCACACAGATTCAGGTGTTTCGTTTAGATATGCATGCACATGTGTTAGCGAGGGTCTTGCTGAGGGACATATAAGACATGAGTGGGCCGGGAAGCTTTCCGGTGACCTTCTGATTACCAGACGGCCTGTCTATACCCACTCAGCTATGGCCCGCCGCTTTGATGACACTTTAGTTATTCCAGGGATCCTACAGATGTTTTCAGTAAAAGATGTTTGGTCATTTTGAAATCTGGATTGAAACATTTAGACAGTGCATATTTTACAAATACAAATATTTAAGGGGTGAACGTCATCGCTGTACAAAACACTGGTGCTTACACGACACATCATCATAGTCTGATTGAAACCAATGCCTTTTAATTACTTTTTCTCCCTTGCGTTGCTGTATGTCACGATGAGGTGTAAAAAGTCTTTACACACATGACATTACAGTCAATTAGCAGACGCTTTTATCCGAAGCAACTTACAATGCAAGTGCATTCAAAATAGGTAGGCAAGAAAACTACTAATCACCAGAAGTCTTAAGTGCATTCTCTTCTAAAACAAGCAACTACGAGTATACCTAGCGCTAAGGTAAAAGTGCAATATATCAGCTACCTACTTTCTTAAAAAGATGAGACAAATAGGAAAATCAAATGAGCAAGAGCTAAAACAAGAGCTTGTACAAATAATTGACAACAAGTAGGCAAGGCTAAGAGGAAGGGTCAGGGTAGTGTTTCCTGAAGAGGTGGGTTATTCGCCTGTGGCGAAAGATGGGCAGTGACTCTGCTGTCCTGACATCAGTGGGGAGTTCATTCCACCACTGTGGGGCCAGAACAGAAAAAAAGCTGTGACCGTGTAGATCGGCCAGAAGGACCACTGAGCGACGAGGCAACCAGTCGCCCCTGAGGTGGCAGACCGAAGTGGTCGGGCAGGGGGGTAAGCCTCGACCACAGCCTGGAGGTAAAAATAAGCCGTTTCTTTCACTGCCCTATAGGCTAGCACCAGGGTTTTCAACTGGAAACACACAAATGACGTGTGACGAATACACAATACCAAAATGCACGGCGAATATTTCACATCATTCACATACAGTACAGTAGGCTGATGTATTTATTCGTGGTGAACATCAGGGGGCACACAATTGAGGCACTTTATCACTGCATAATAGTCACTTTCTAGATGTAGCCTATTCATGGCACAAACAACGCTTTGAGAAAATAAAGTATTTTGGGCTAGAATGGCAATTTTTGGCGTGCAACACTGTCATACAACGAAGTATAAATTGGGCCTAATGCTCTCTGGTAAGACTATAAGGTCTTGGCCTACATTGTCTGCCAATACAATGCACTGCAAGATTGCCTTTCCTATCAGGTAAGGAATTGATTTATGTTCATTTACTCCTATTTGCCGCTGCCAGGCACCTCTGCATTCAATTATCCCATCAAATGTATTGACCTTGAGGAGGACTGACTTTCCTCATCTACAGCATATTATAATATACAGCATAGCTTATACAGCAGGAGATGTACAGCATAGCTGACATGTGGACAGTCAAATCCTCAGTGTTATTTGGGCCATTTTACATCCTTTAAAGTAACACGGTGAGTTGATTTTAACCCATTAAGACCTGAGGCCGATTCTACAAAATGTCTTCTAGATCCTAACAGTTTTTTGAACCTTTAAACCTAAAGTAAGTTGCTACATCAGTGATTCTAAAACATTTTCATGTCAAGGACCGCCAAAAAGATATGTATTTGGCCGCGGACCCCCCATCTCAAAATATTTTGTTCCAGGGACCCCCAGAAGCAAAGATTTGAGTTACAAATGTTCGCTTTAAATATATATATATATATATATATATATATTCAAAGATTTTCAAAACATTTCACGATTCTTCAAAAATAGCAGATCTACAAGCTCGTAGCTATGAGCTTGTAGATCTGCTATTTTTGAATAGCCAAAGAAATCTTAAGTGACACAGATGCGGTCCCGGTCTTAATGGTTGTAGAAAACCTAGTTTTCCCAAAGCAACTGTTTGAGATTTGGGGGCAATAGTGGATGTTTCCATATTCCAACATTATTTCCATATTAAGTATGCAGTGTACAAATGTAACCGGACCCTTATACAGTAGGTCCATTTGTTTACATATCACTGACTCTGCACTCTCAGAGTTACACTCTCAGAGTTAAATTAAGACATAAGATTTTAACCTTGTGCTTGTTGGGGGAGGGGGGGGGTGTTCTGGCCCTTGCTGCTTCCATGTACATGTTGGCACAGATAGCATACGATTCACATCTTGATGGGTCAATCCATTTTACTGTCATTAAAAGAACCTCAATTGTTATCATGCACAGTAAAATCCTCAGTTCTAAGAGTGTACAAATGGAACCAAATGTACCTGGTACCTCCATTTTGTTCCATTTGTATACGCACATTTTACTGTGTGAATACGAAGGGCTAGAGCAGGGGTTCCCACATTATTTCACTCAAGACGCAAAAGAGAAATTTGTCTCTCTGGGACCCAAACTTACAAAAAATTAAAATAGCCAGTCTACAAGCTCACAATGCATTGTGATGCGACGTGTCAGAGATGCTCATAGGCCTGCGTCCTGCGTCTCTGACGCACCATATTGAAAAAGGACGCATTCACGGCACCCTCGTTGCGTCCATGGGACGCACTACAATTTAGCGGAAATTACCGCGGATTTGAAGGCCATCCGTGGATTTCAAAGCCGTCCGCGGATTACAAGGCATAGTGCAGGAAACAAGAAAAATCTCGGTAAAACACCGCCGTATGGAGAAGTATTCTCACTCTGTCTCAGGGCATTGCGAGCTGCTGCTAGAGGGAGAGAGTCAGAGTGCTGCGCAATTTACAGCCCAACTTCAAAGCAAGTTAACGATGGCTCGTTGACCCCAATTTGACCACTAGGCAATCAACACTGAACAGCACTAATTAATGGCAGCTGTGATTCTTGTGTCTTTCCGTGCAGCCAGATATCAAATAATTCCCTGTAGAGCAGGGGTCTTCGGTGTTTTCAGGCCAAGGACCCCCTAGTTGAGAGAGAGATGAAGCAGGGACCCCCTCTATATTGTATAAAATTGTGTTTCAGATAAACTTTTGCTGCTCTTTTTTCCCTTTACACACCTATAACTCCAACAATAGCAGATCTACAAGCTCACAAGTGTGAGCTTGTAGATCTGCTATTTTTGGCTAAAGTTCTCCTCAGAAAAGGGATACTAGGATTCAAGTGGTTAATGTAAAAAAAAAATCAAGTACTACAAGTACTAGTTGTCGGATTTGGAATTGTGTACTTTTCTTTCAGATACATGTTCTACATGAATATAACCATATAAGATGAAACACGAGTTAAACGCTGTGCATTTTTGTGGGACCCATAAAATGTCCCTGGGACCCATCTAAAAGACCACCCTTGCATCCCAGGACCCATTGCATTGAAAACCTAGCAACATCACTGCGTGTTGTGAGCTTGTAGATCTGCTGTTTTCACTATTTAGGAAACACTGGGCTAGAAACACTTTGCAGCCCATGGCATGACACCAAGACATGTTGTGGTTAATTCTGACTGTGTGAAAAACAGTTTGTCTATCGTGACAATTTGCTTTAGCTATAGTTTTGAGTGACAATAAATAAATACATTCTCAAAATATACATGCAGTATATGTAACCTGTCCTGTTCTGACGGAATGAGTTGGACATCACTGAACACATTAAATACACTGTCAGAAACAGGACATTATTTCTAAATTCTAAAAAAGGCTTAGCTTTATTCCATTCATGTTCTTAAAATATTCAGATTTGTCGCATTACTCATCGACTGTCTCTCACCACAAACGCAGCTTCTGCAAACTGCCAAAAAAACATCCGGCATATGTACTATTAATACATCTTGTTACCTTTTATGTATTTTTCCTCTACTGCTGTCACAAAACTAGATTATCATCCAAAATGGTGAAAACACATCTACAGAATGCTTAGATGCTGTTTAACTGCAATCTGCTGGAAAAAAAACCACATCAGATAAAAGATTGAGCTGCTCTTCCCTCTATTGTTTGATTACATTTTGTCCTAATGTTTATGTATACAGTATGTATGTATGTGTCTTGCAGGTTTGTATAAGTTTGTCATTGGCTGAAGCTGATCCTTTCCAAAATGTTACTCGGCCTGTATGCCATTGGTTTTCAAAGTGGGGTCCGGGGACCCCCAGGGGGGGTTCCAGGGGGTCCCCAGCACAATTTGTTAATGTAGCATCACAATCATTTGAACCCCTTTATCAATATTTTATACGTTGGCTATTCAAAAATAGCAGATGTACAAGCTCACAGCGTGTCACTCCATGCCACGCTGCAAGCTTGTACATCTGCTATTTTTTGAAAATGTGTGAAAAATATTGAAAATATTTGAATAATTTAGATTTTTTTTTTAACACAAATCTTCTCTTCTGGGGGTCCCTGGCACAAAGCATTTACAGATGGGGGTCCGCGGCCAAATATATATCAATTTGGGGGTCCTTGGCACGAAAAATAAAAAAGAAACCGCTGCTGTATGTGCTACAGTATCACACCAAAGAAAATGGAGTTTAAAAAAAAAGTGGCATGATCCAAAAAATGTAAATCTTGGATCTAAGATGGAAGACAGATAATGGGACCCATCCATTTGGGTACATCGCTTACTGAGAACCCATCTTATCATCTACAATTATTGCAATCACTAAGTGCACAGGTGAGGAGAGATAACCTAAAAAAAAGAAATCCTAAGGATGAAGTCCTCCTGTATTCTTCCAAAAGAAGAAAAGCTTCTTTTTTTGTATAGGGTTGAAGTGATGACCATGAGTTTTTGTCCACTCGATTGCCATAAAAAAATGAAAAAAAGAAGCTCTACGGGAGGGAACGGTGGCAAAAAGAAAACCCAGAACAATTACCCATTCTTCCTCCATGGGATATCTATTACCTGATAAGGTTGGCGTTCATTCATCTCCCTTAACCCATTCAAGCCGGGAACGCGTATCTGTGTCGTTTTAAGATTTCTTTTGGCTATTCAAAAATAGCAGATATACAAGCTCATATAGCAGATATACAAGCTCAAAATAGCAGATATACAAGCTCATATAGCAGATATACAAGCTCAAAATAGCAGATCTACAAGCTCATAGCGCGGCACTCATAGCGCGGCACTCGGTGCCGCGCTATGAGCTTGTAGATCTGCTATTTTTGGCGAAAAAAACACATTTGTGAAAATGTGTGCAAATTTTTTTTTACTCAAATCTTTGCTTCTGGTGGGGGTCCCTGGAACAAAATATTTTGAGATGGGGGTCCTCGGCCAAATACAGCTAATTTTGGGTGGTCCTTGACATGAAAAAGTTTGAGAACCACTGATATATAGCCACATACGTTTTTTTTTTAAATTAGGATTTAGAAGACATTTGTAGAATCCCCCAGAAGCAAAGATTTGAGTTAAAAATGTTTGCTTTAAAAAAATATAAATATAATCAAAGAATTGCACAAATTTGAGCAGATCTACAAGCTCATAGCGCGGCACTCGGTGCCGCGCTATGAGCTTGTAGATCTGCGATTTTTTTGAATAGCCCAAAGACATCTTATAATGACACACAGATGCGTTGTTCCCGGTCTTGACGGGTTAAATACCCCGTCAGATGTCAGAAGGAGGGTGAGCAGGGAGGTTGTAGTGCAATGATCAGACACAGGGAGGGGACCAGATAGAGGAGGATCGCGGGGGGTTCTGTAATGAACGGGGGGGACTATCAGTGCACCGCGGGAGGAATCCTCTGTCACCATGACAAATTGGACAGGCCTGAGGTTCGATTTGAAAGCCTTTTGTTCTGTCAATGGATTGAATCCAACAAATAGTAGATAATATATAGGCTTTGTTGTTTGAGAGACTTTTGCTTATTTTTTAACTCTATGGTCTTTTCAGCTTGACATAGTGGACCTTTAATTCTTGAGATTAAAATGAGCAGTGTGTGTGTGTGATACACCTACAGGGACACATGCTTGTGTTGGGTTCATTTAAAGGGATAGTTCACCCAAAAATTTTTTTTTTTTCTATCGATTAGTAACCCCATGGAGATTTGAATTCATGGATTTTTTTTTGTTTTTGTTCGCATTCCTAAGCCAATAATTTGATGACCAGCGGACCGGTAGGCATGCGGTTCCGGTAGAAGACACAAAGGAGACTCTACCGGAACCGCTGCCTGTCATCAAATTATTGGCTTAGGAATGCGACAAAAAAATGAATTCAAGTCTCCATGGGGTGACTAATCGATAGGAAAAAAAGTCATTTTGGGGGTGAACTATCCCTTTAATCAATACTTGACTGGAATTCTGTCATTGGTGCAGGGGGGGGGGGACCTTTGCTTATTTTATAGTCCCTCTGAATCACAAACAGCACAGGATTCAATGTTTAAAACGATACTCTTTGGTTTTTGTGGGGACCACTCCGGTTTTCAATTTCCTGGCTCCATTTTACCATTAGCATTTTTGTTAGTTTACATAATTGTTTACACATACTGTAATAGCTCAGAGCTAACTGGTGTCTATTAACTACTCTTCCAACTTTACTCAGTAAAATCATCAGTGTTCATTTAACAAAATGGACCTCTGCAGTCCAAATTCTTTTAAACACCAAGGATTTTACTGTGTAAACACTATTGTAACTGCTGCCCGGGTCTACTGTGAGAGCATGAAAATCAACTCTGTTCAAATAATTCTATTATAATTCTTGAGCAGAAATTATGACAATGCTGCATGACATCCATTCTGTGTCCTGCATTTGTAATGCGGCTGTCATGTGCTTAAAATACAACAGGGCTGTCCCTTTGTCATCACAGCTAAATGAGCCACATCAATTATCATCATTAGTGTTACACCCAAAATTTGACCCCACCTCATGGCTGCATGTTGTTACTTCTTCAGGTCAATGCGGGCTGTTCTCATCTAGCCCATTTAGACCTGAAGCCATTTCTACAAATGTCTTCTAAATCCCAACAGTAATCTGAAAAAAACGATGTTTCTATAGCAGTGATGCTCAAACTTTTTCATGTCAAGGACCCCCAAAATGATATGTATTTGGCCGCCGACCCCCCATCTCAAAATATTTAGTTCCAGGGACCCCCAGAAGCAAAGATTTGAGTAAAAAATGTTCGCTTTAAAAGAATATATATTCAAAGATTAGCACACATTTTTAAGATTTCTCAAAAATAGCAGATCTACAAGCTCGTAGCGCGGCTATGAGCTTGTAGATCTGCTATTTTTGAATAGCGTGTAAAATAATGCTTTTTAGCTCAAATCAAAAAGTGACACAGATGCGTTCCAGGTCTTAATGGGCTAGAATAGCTGGGATCAATCAGATGCAAAGAACCCTTCCACGTATCCCACGCCATTACACCCAGAAACCATCATTTATGTAGCTAACAGTTTTGACAGTGATACATCTCTCTTTATCTATGCTGCACTGAACACGCACAAATGGATTCAATTCCATATTCAAATTTAGGGGAGAATTTGAAATAATAAGCGTGTCTACTCTGCATTGGTCACAGAAGAGAGCGTTTTGTTTTTTTTAGCTTTTTACCTTCCAAAGCGAAAACACAAAGTCAGATTCTATTAAAAGTTTAATAATGCATTAGTCCCCTCATTTTTTTTCTCTTTTGACCGAGATTCTTATGCATAGTCTGTTACCACTGTTTCTCCAGCTGTCGATTGGGATTTTCATGCAATAGATTACAAAGTCAAAGACACCAATCAACATCAGTGCGGGCCATTGATTTGTCTGCTAATGAGTCCAGATAGCTCGTTTCCACAGAGTCCCAAGGCAGAACGCATCAATACCCCATGCACTTAAAAAGTTTTTTATTACACAAACTTATATTAGGGGAATCAATGCTCATTAAAGTCCAACTTTTCAATACAATACACACTCACTACTAATGACAACTGTGATGAGGCACACTGCATCTTTACAATTTCGTAAAAAGGACATAGTTGCTTTTGTACAATAAAGACCTGTACTCTGCAGTGGTGTGAAGTAACTAAGTACATTTACTTAAGCACTGTACTTAAGTACAATTTTGAGGTATTTGTACTTTACTTGAGTATTTCCAATTTCAAAAACTTTTACATCTACTTCACTACATCTCAGAGGCAAATATTGTACTTCTACTCCACTACAATTATTTGAAAACTTGAGTTACTACAGTAGTTACTTTGTAGATTTTGAGTACGTATTATTACAAAACCTACATTAACCACTTCAGCCCTATATACATTTTGGCCATTTGAAAATAGCCGATCTACAAGCTCACAATGCGTCACGATGCGACGCATTGTGAGCTTGTAGATCTGCTATTTTCAAAAGATTTTCATACATTGGAAAAGTGGGACATTGAGTACTTTTAGTTTTGATACTGTAAGTACATTTTGATGCCAATACTTTTACTCAAGTATATTTTGAATTCCTTTCCTTGAATTTTACTTGTAACAGAGTATTTCTACATTGCAGTATTGATACTTTTACTTAAGTAAAACATTTTTATACTTTTTCCACCACTGGTACTCTGTACTCTGCCCATAATTAATAAGTACTTTTGCAATCAACTGCATCAGTCTGTCGTTAACAAAGAGTTTGTCATCCAGTGGCCTCAGTTCGGGATCATGATTATTGCCGCTTCACAGTGGCTCACGCTGTGAGATAACAAAGCTGTCACATCCACAGCAGGATGTCTTAATCACAATTTCCCCATCCTCCCTAACAGCTACAGTACACACAGTAAAACCCTCAGTGTCCATTTATCCATTAGCAACTCAGAGAGTGTACGAATGCAATTTGGGTTACACTTATATACTCTGAGATTTAAATTAGCACTGGGGGATTTTACAGTGCAAGATTGTCAAAACTAGGCCGTTTGTACACAGCTGCATTGGACAAATTAAAACAGAGTTAAGACCTGTACCTTTGGCTTTGTACCATAGAGAAATGGTTATACCGTAATATACCATAGAGAAGTAAAACCGAAAATATATTGCATTGTGTTAAGAGAACATAAAAACATTCCACTACCCTTAAGTCAGAAACAAATTGTCCCACACAGTTCGTATTCTTGGAATGTAATTATAGGCAAACATTACTGTAGCCCTAAAATAACTGATCTACAAGCTTACAGCAGGTCGCAAAACACATATTTTCGAAGAAGGGATTTGGTGGAGAGGAAGAAAATTTGGTGATAGACCGAGGATAAATTAATAATACACATTATTTATATTCAGTAGCACTTTTAAAAGTGCTTCAGCATAATATCAACCCTGTGATGACACATCCTGGAAAACCTGGATTTCTTTGCCATTTTCCAGTTATAGAAAAGCCACTGAAAGTGAACAAAAAAAAGAAAGAAATTCCTGGAAAATATGTTTTTATGATAACATAATAATGTTTTACATTACATTACCAAAATGTAACACCATTTATTTTATGTCATTTTTATTTATTTTTTATTCATTATTTAATTTCAAAAACGTGGTATTACAACGCATCAAATGAATACTAGACCAGTGCTCGAGTCGAGACAACCGTCTACCCGAAAGACTCGAATCCTCGCCGAAGCACGTGCCGGGTTTAAAGTCAATCAATCCACATTATGTGCATAGTGGTCGGAATGGCGGTTCTGGGCCTCCATACAGTACGTGTACACCCGTGCCGAATTTCAAGTCGGTCGAACGGTTCCCGAGATAACCTATACGTGCGCTACAGACGGACATACGTACAGAGATTCCGTGCATTTATTGTCAGAAGCATGAATACATAATGACATCAATATAGGTGTGGGTCGCACAAAATGTCCTGGGAAATTAGCTCTGGCAAAGAGTGGAAACCCTGGCTGTGCAATGGATGCTCATTCATCTCACAGGATCTCCGCATGTGTCTACTCCAATTAAAAATATTTGTCTTGTAAGAGGTCCCTAAGCAGGCTTGTGGTTGCAGTGCAGTCTGCTGAAGCATTGCACTCAATACTCTGGTCCCCGCGGTGCGATGAGAAGAAGTGTAGGTGCCAGACTCTAGCAGCAGGACTCCACGCTAGCATCCTGCCCTCAGCCACTCACTCACACAAGTGTTCCACCAACTTTTAAAGGCAACAGCAGCTCTACTTGCATCCGGGCCCCATCACGTCTGAAACTGTCAGAAAACTCATTATCTACCCACTTGTCTGACACAGAAGCGACCTCGGTGTCTGCGACAAACACCCAAACTGACTCATCATAAGGCCGCCCAGCACAAACAACTCTCTCCGCAGCCCCTCCTCCCGTTTAATCAATCATTAATTCCCTATCATCGGTACGTATGATTTCACAGTGCGCGGCGGTTGGAAGGGCAGATTCAGGTGACCGCGGGTCTTATCTAAACCCTCCAGCTGTGCCCCAGTTACCGAGCGCTGCCTCTGGCAGCAGGAATTTAGTTCACGGTGTTTAAAATTAGCCCGCGCATCTATCATTTCCCGCCGGCTGAATAGGTTGGTGTCGAGGCCCCTGGCATGGGCAATCTGTCACCTCACGTCCGTCTGTCCCACCTCAAACGCACCATCAGTCAAGCACTCTGCCCCTGTCAACGGGGACAGAGACGACGCCTCTGGGGGTAGAGAAATATCGCCGTACGATACGCAAGCAAACACTCAAAGGGCTGAAAGGGGGACTCATGCATACTCGTTGACGGAAAAAGAAATCAACAATGACAACAGAAGGGAAAACGTAACTGCATGCGACGTACAAGGGATCGAATGGGGTGAGGAGAATGCGTCCGCGATCACTGTCTGATCAGTGAATAGTTTCCTATTCTACAGGAGAATATAGGAAGCCGTCATTTCTCAAGGCTCTGTTCCATTCTGGTCAAACAGAGTCAGGGTGCTGACATTGTCCATCTTGTTGTTACTTATGATATTTATGTATGTACAGTAGTATATATTTTTACAATTTTAGACAAGAGATTCCTCTTTATTAGGACGCAGTATGAGAGCTATGCAGCCTGGGCCCTTTATTTTTGCTATATTGTAAACAAAACAAAAAGGAAAATAAATGTTGGGTAAGGGTGTTATGGATATACTCTATATTTGATACTTTTATAAAATATAACACACACACACACACACACACAGCAAATTAAACAAAGTGCGTTCCCCAGCCCCCTATACTGTCAGGGACGGAATAACCCCTGCACAGGCCGATCATCTTATAGGCTCTCGCGTAGCCAGACTGTTGCTTCCCACAAATTTCAAATGTTTCCGGTCATGCAGTCTGGGACTCGGAAGCTCTGATCATGATTAAAATATAAAGCGGATGTGAAGCCTCCTCCCCACTTCCGTTTCGTCTTTACAGTCGCGCAAATTTATGCAGAAGCAGAAATAGAAATTAAAAAATAAAATGTAAAGATATTTTACAAATATCGGAATAGTCTGGCTACGTGAGACTAGCCTAGCTCCCCTACCGTGTGCTACCTACAACGGGCAGTCAGGTGGGCTCAGCACGCAAACACACTGCTCAGGTTTTAAGGCATGTGTGGGTCAAGAAAACACCTGTAGACATTTTATCATACAGGATTTACAGTGTGTAACCTAAAGTACAGTACGTGCATGTATTTGAATGCAGTAATAATAACCACTGCTGTAAATACAGTGGAGGGGCCCACATATTTGATTGACTTGTCCTATATACCTTTCATTTTAGTAAATTGTCGATGGCCTCGCGGCCCAGTTCCCCCCAAGGGCCCCTGAGAGTCTAGGGCCCCTCGGCCCCGGTCCCACTGGCCCAATAGCTAATCCTGTGCTAAAAACCTGTGTGCAGTTAAAACCAACATTAAATGTTAGTTTAGGTTAAAACATTACTGTCAACATTACACAAACAATGAAACATGATGGCAAATAAGCAGGTTACAGATACAAAAGTACAGGCACCAGATGTAGAGTTGATGTGCGACACCCGCCGCTTTCCCCTTTGCAGCAGGGGGCGGAGCCAGCAAAAAGCACAGCATCAAAGTTGAAAAAATGTCAACATGGCTGCTTACCAGTGATGGATTACTGAAAGGGCCTATTGAACCCGGGCCTATTGAAGGCCTATTGAACCCAGGCCTACTGGACCCAGAGCTACTGAACCCGGGCCAAACCTACTGAACACAGGCCTACTGGACCCAGGCCAACTGGACACAGGCCTACTGGAAACAGAGCTACTGAACCCAGGCCTACTGAACCGAGGCCTACCGGACCCGGAGCTACGGGACCCAGGCCTACCGGACCCGGAGCTACGGGACCCAGGCCTAATGGACCCAGATACACAGTGGGCAAATAAAAATCTTTGTCTTTTTGATAGCAGAGCACAAACATATGTTCACAGGCAGGACTAAACCCTTTTCATGCAATTAATGTTCTGAGTTTTGCTTTTATACTGAATGTGTTCCCTGATGTATTTATTTATTTTCCTCATACAACAAACAGGATATAACATAGGCCTGTTTTGAGATATATTGTAAAGCAATACATCTATCACACACAACACAAACCTACCATAACCATAAAGGCACAGCCAGCCATAACAAACGTACAACCGTACAACCCATGGTTGCACTGAGTCAGACCACAGCATGCTGTAATGCGCTCAAACAGATGTGTCAGACCTCATGTAATACACCTTTTACATGGCAGCAGTTTTAACAAGTACAGTAGCCTAGTGGTTAGACATACAGAGCAAGTGTAAACAGCACAGGTGTGTTAATAATGATAATTATGCGTTCCATTAACGTCAAAACAGTCCGCTTGGCAGTGGTGTAAAGTAACTAAGTACATGTACTCAAGTACTGTACTTAAGTACAATTTTGAGGTACTTTTACTTTACTGGAGTATTTCCAAATTTCAATACTTTTTTCTACTCCACTACATCTCAGAGGCAAATATTGTAGCCTTTTACTCCACAATTATTTTTAAACTTTAGTTAGTAACTTACAGATTTAGATTACTATTACAAATCATACATTAACCACTTCAGCCCTATACACATTTTGGCCATTTGAAAAATAGCAGATCTACAAGCTCATGATGCAGTGTGAGCTTGTAGATCTGCTATTTAAAAAAAATATATATACATTTGTAAAGCTGTGAAATTGGACATTCTGCATAATGAGTAGCCTACTTTCTACTTGTGTTACTTTAAGTACATTTTGATACCAATACTTTTGTACTTTTACTCAAGTCAATTTTGAATTCTGGACTTTTACAGCGTATTTCTACATTGCAGCATTGATACTTTTACTTAAGTAAATTAATGTAGTACTTTTTCGACCACTGCAGCTGCGAGCTATTGTTAATTTGGTAGTTTATCACCTGTGTTGTTCACATTGTTATTTTGTATCAATATTTGCTGCCTTGAAAAAGGTCTATAATAATATGACCACGGCGGGCCACGGCCAATAATATGAACAAAACCAGCATAGAAAAGTGAAAGTTCCATTTCTCTTACGTTTGTCGTCTTCTTCCTTGTAGCCTAACGTGTCCAATTCTTCATCAGCTGTTTCACCCATAGAGTTAGTTAAGGTTTCACCACGTATGAAGCTCAACGCCTGTAGGCTAGCCCTGAAATATGCGTCATGTGAACCATGGCTGGAGATAGGATAGCTAGGCTATATCAAACAATTCATAACTTTAGTAGTAGTACTAGAAGTGGTGGTAGTAGTAGTGGTGGTGGTGGTGGTGGTAGTAGTAGTAGTAGTAGTAGTAGTAGCTAGTACTAGTAGCCTACGACGGTGTTGCTTGCCGAAAAGATTCATCCACAAGCTCCAGCAGGTCTGCATGTCTCTATAGTCTAGACCAGTTCTCAAACTATTTAGCTCGAGACCAAAAAGAGATATTAGGCGGGACGGGACCCAAACTAGTGAAAATAGCTTCGCGCTGCATTGTGAGCCTATGGTCCTATGGACCAATTATTTGTTTACTAACATTGAGACTGGACGCACAGCACAGGCGATTGTTTCACGCAATCAATTCTCAACCTGTTGTTTTGGGGTGCGCTGGTTTCAGCACACCCCAACCCCCTCTTGTGTGATGGCTAGTGAGGCGCGTCCTATCGAGACCTGACAGAATGGGTTCATTGCGTACTGGTGCGCATACTGGTTTAACAGACGACGTCACACTGATAAGAACCAGTATGCGTGCAACCAGTATGCGTGCAATGAAACCCATTCTATCAGGTCTCGCTAGGACGAGCCTCACTAGCCAACACACAAGAGGGGGTTGGGGTGCGCTGAAACCAGCGCACCCGAAATAACAGGTTGGGAATTGATTGCGTGAAACAATCACCTGTGCGTCCAGTCTCAATGTTAGTAAACAAATAATTGGTCTCATATATATATATATATATATATGCATGCAAATTATTGCGTTTTTTCATTTTATTTATGAAATACTTTGGTAAATGTTGGAATTGTTTTTAATTGATGAAAAGTTGTGATTTTTCAGTTTTTTTATCTTTTGAATTAACTATTTTTTGTTTTAATGTAGGATATGGAAAAAATATATTTACTCGTGATCCATAAAAGTTGGTCCGCGACCCACTGTTTGGGAATCGGTGCTCTAGAGAGTGGAGGCTCTGGGAGGCACCAGGCTCAGGTGCCCTCCATCAGCAATCAACAGTGTGCAGGAATCCTGCTCACCTAGGAAAAGCAGAGTTACTGGCAACAAGCAACCCCAGACCAACCATTCACTGACTACAGCAGGGCATCACAATAAATAAATACATACATATTTATTCTCATATAATTTATAGAGCCTAACGTTCTAAAATATAGCCATAAAATGCAAGCAAGGCTGAACAGAAACGACGTGTTCTGCCCATCTCTCCTCTGCTCAATTCAGCACCAGGCACCAGGGACAGCGCTAGAAACACACACACACACACACACACACACACACACACACACACACACACACACACACACACACACACACTTTAGAAATTGAAGGAAAAACCTGTATGAAGTGTCTTAGTAAGGTGTTAGACCTCCATAAGCCACCAGAACAGCTTCAATGTGGCTTGATATAGATTAGTGTCTGGTCTTGCTGACAGTCTGATCACATGAATGAACCCAAATGCAGAGGCACAAGCAGAATAGTTTCAATAAACAGATTTATTAATGCAGAAGAAGTTAAGCTTACAATCAATGATGTAGCAGTAGCAAGCAGCAGTCAGGAAGTCAATAAATGCAAAACTCTTCAGAAGAACAAAACAACAAACCAGAAACTCCAAGCCAAGGCCAATCACAGGAACAACAAAGTATATGCTGGATTGGAGGAGTGACCACAGGTGTGTAATGGGCATGATGCATGGCAATGTTGGGCCGATGAGGGAGTGGGAACATTTGTGTATCTAGGATGGAATGGAATGTGGGAGTGACAACATCCTGATCCTGCATTCTCAGTCACCTGAGGAAGGATTGCTCTTATTTTATTCCCATTTTCTTATTACATTAATGCACAAACAGCGTCATTGAATTAATTATCTCATCCACAATTTACGTCCATATTTACTGATGTATTTCCCGTAGATCGGCCTGCAGAAGCCACTTTAGTCACTGTCCCTATTGAAACATCAGTTCAACAGTCTTTTTTGTGAGCTCCTATAATCCATGTCTCAAGAACAAACATTCTTTCACTGTCGATCTTTTTCTTGCCAGCTTGATCCACAATTGATTTCAACTGGGCCAGCTCAGTACACCTGCATAGCAGCATATGAATTTATTCCTCCACTCACTTACTCAGTAAGTCAGACTTTACTTCGTCCTGGGCATGACGTTAAACTGCATCCACAGGCTGTAGAGAGGTAGCACCTTACCACAGCAAGGGTCCTCTGGCTAAGGGAAATATCCCTACTGATAGACCTGGTCCTCCTACATGCCTGTATGGTACTAACCGTAGTGCCTAGCCTAGCCAACACATTGGAATAGGAGAAGACTGGTTTTCGGCAGACTGTGTGGAGGAAACCCTCAGAGGTTCAATGGGCAGAACGGCGATACCAACAAGCTTTGTGGAGTGCTACGGGCTGGATGTGTTAAGATGTAATGTATCCAGGCCATCCACTGCACCCGGCTCCATCATGCCACATGGATACAGGTGCATTCGGGTGAGAGAGTGAGGTTGGCGCTGCGCAACCCCTCACTTAAATCCAAAGCATCACACAAGTCATGACTTACTTCACACACTTCACACACACACAATCCCCTTGTTCTCAAAGTAGTATGATCTACAGCTCGCAGGCGACAGGGCTGGTTTGATGAGAGTGATGATCACATCAGAGATCTTCTCCAGGAGAAGCAACTCAGTGACCCAACATCTTCTCAAAAACAGTCTGCCCTCAAGAACATCAAAGCAACCATCCAGCGGGAGCGGTGCCAAATGCAGGACGACTGGCTTAGCAGAAAAGCTGATGAGATCCAGTCCTATGCGAATCAGAATGACAGCAATATACATTTTACAGCATCCTCAAGGCTATCTACGGCCCCACCTCATCGGGATCTCCCCCTCCCCTCAGTGCTGATGGCAGCACCCTGGAAACAGACCGAGAGAAGATACTTGAGCGCTGGGCTGTGCATTTCAACGGCGTCCTCAACGGCGTACCAAACTGAAAGTCTTCCGTGCTGTTGTCCTCCCCTCTCTGCTGTACGCCTGTGAGACATGAACTGTGTTCTGTGCCTTCCATATGAGATGCCTCAGTAGGCTGCTCAACATCAAATGGCAGGACAAGGTCCCAGACACTGAGGTCCTCCACAAGGATGAAATGGAGAGCATCTATGCTCAAGCACTCCCAGCTGAGATGGACTGGCTATGTCTGCCGCATGCCAGATGAACGCCTACCAAAAAGGCTGCTGTATGGCGAACTACACCATGGCAAACACTCACGCCGTGGCCAGCGGAAACCCTAAAGTCTCAAAGGTTGTGGTCTGGATCCAGAGACCTGGGAGGCCGATGCCCAACATTGCTCCAACTGGCTCATTGCAGTCAAGCATGGTGTAGCAGCAGAGTCTGAAAAGCGCTGCATCCATGAAGCCGAACCGACGCGACAGCTCCACAAAACCAGAGCCAGTTCCTCCCTCTCACCCAACCATCACATGCCCTCACTGCAATCAGTCATTCCGCGCAAGGATCGGCCTCATCAGCCATCTTTGCACCCATGCACAAGACATTGTGAAGTCGCTTGGTCATCTTTGCAAGCGAAGGACGAACGTGAGTGATTTACTCTGGTTATTCCTTTAATCTGTCACGTGTGTGTGTGTGTGTGTGTGTGTGTGTGTGTGTGTGTGTGTGTGTGTGTGTGTGTGTGTGTGTGTGTGTGTGTGTGTGTGTGTGTGTGTGTGTGTGTGTGTGTGTGTGTGTGTGTGCGTGCGTGCGTGCGTCATATTATATATACTGTATATATACGTATGTAGCCTATAGGCTAATGTAGGAGGTGTTCATGATGATCGTGATTATAGCGCACACACACACACACACACACACACACACACACACACACACACACACACACACACACACTTACTCTACAGTAAAGGATACATTGTCAGGTTGTCATCATCCACTGAGGTTTGTATTGTGGTGTTCATATAATTTACATAAATCTCTGCACAATACTGGCAGCCAGGCGGAGACAGGCGGAGAACAGTGTTGTGACTAATGCTGTATCAGTATTCTCTTCTCTTAAATGCAAGTAAGTTCCATACAGGTCTCCTTCAGTATTTTTCCCAACAGAGAAAAAGCAGGGGCCAAGGCTAATAGAACCTTTATATAGAAGACATTGTGATGGGTACTGTGTTTCATTTAGGTTTTACTGTGTGCCATTATCGGCTCCCGTACAGTTAATTTCATGTTGGCAAACATGAAACAAAAATGTACTTCAGCTGGGCTTACATGTCAAAAGTGTCTGTCTTTACAGACTATATACAGTAGGCCTATTCCTATGTCCGCAGTGACTTTGAATGGGTCAACATTAAATTTGGTAACAAATACGGCAAATACAAGCCAAACATAGATTATCCTAACACTATATTGTGGTACTGTTCTGTGAAAAGATTCAGATTTTCACTATAGATGGAGGACCGCTCTCTGATTCACATATGGTATTAAAAACAGGCAAGCCCCTTGGGAATGATGAATGACTCCCATGTGGTATTGATGCCCTACATGGGCATTCAACCATACTGCAAATAGGTAGCCAGACTTTGCATTGATCACCATTAAAATTCAAGGGCACGATTCCTGTCTTGGTGCCCATTAGGATCTTACGAGCTCTGCATGCCAATGTTAGACCCCATGAGGAGGCAATGCTCATGTGACTAAACATCTGTAGCTGTGACACCTGGGAAAGATGTTGTCATGGCCTCGCTTAATCATAATGGTAGATGGTAGCTTGTCCATTTCTTAAATGTAAGAACAACTGGCTGTAACACTGAAGTTAAATAAAGATCTAACTGACTGGATGTGTTGCAGTTGCATATAGGCTCAGATTAAGACTCGGCCATGCAAATCTTATGTGGTCGATGTATGTGTGTGGTGTGTGTGTGTGTGTGTGTGTGTGTGTGTGTGTGTGTGTGTGTGTGTGTGTGTGTGTGTGTGTGTGTGTATGTATATATATATATATATATATATATATATATATATATATATATATATATATATATATATATATATATGGTAGCCAACCCTATAGTATAGGCTAATGTAGGAGGTGTTCATCATGATTATAAATAAGACAAATAATAAAATGCTAAATTCATTAAATTAAGCTCATGAACAGTCGTTATTGATAAATAAACTAGCCTATGTTACAAACAAATAACGGACCTAAGTTGGATATATGTACATACACACACACACACACGCACGCACGCACGCACACACACACACACACACACACACACACACACACACACACACACACACACACACACACACACACACACACACACACATACATACATACATACATACTGTATGATACAGTATAGGCTATACTAGTACAGGTGACAATATCATTATGAGATCCCTCCGCCTAATTTACTTTCTCCGCAAGCCGATGCACCTGCTGTCTCCTCACTCCTCTCTCTCTCTCTCTCTCTCTCTCTCGCTCTCTCTCTCTCTCTTTCTCTCTCTCTCCATCCGCCTCTACTGGCGCATCTTCTGTGCCGAGCAGCCAGGAGAACTAGAGGCGCTACAGCAAAGCTCTCTTTTACAACACCGTGCGCGTCAAAGCGCACTTTGTGTCTGCGAGGAGAGCTGCCGATTCTCGGAGACAGATCAATAGACAACGCTCGCTGAGGATATTGATTGATCAATGTTCTCCGCCTAATGTGACATTTTCATAGATCACTCGAAATACGAGCTGAAGCAATGGGAGCGTTCGGAGTGATAATAGGGATTTTACATTACATGGGACTTTATATTCAACTTAATGCCGCTTTCAAGACGGTCGGACACGGCGAGATAGACAATCATGTCTCTGGAAACGGTAAGTTTCTCAAATAATGCGTCTAATATTCGCTGGCGTCGCAGGTGCAAAAAGTAACCCATATAATATAGCCTCTTATTTGCTATGATGTTGATCGAGTGACTGGGTGGGGTTGACATGGTGCCTTTCCGATTGTGGTGCTGATGCGATCGTTGTGTTGATGCATATGTTAAATGTGAATTTATGCGAACGTTATATTATGCTATATCTTTGTCTTCTATAGAGTTTCAACGGCAACGCTGTATATACGGGCTGATATGGTTGGTATTTAAACCAATACTTGAGTATAGGAGGAGGAATCGGCAACAGCGTTCTAGATTATTCACAGGTTAAAACTTCTGAACATTACACTTTTTTTTTTAAATAATATTTTTTTGTCCCATGTATCTGCATTTGATGTGGAATATACTAGCTATATGAGGAAAATGACTCGCAATTTGCTATGTCACATCCTTATATTGTGATCATAGCCTATACTTATTAATAGAATTTTAGGATAAGATAAAATATGTCGTTACAGCCCTGGACCGTACCATCCAGGTAAAACTAAGCCATGCCATGTCCACACATATAGCCTATGGTTCAATGACTCGAAATTGTTCAGATTATAGGCTACAGACAGATGGTTTCTGAAGATTATAATGGAACAGTTTAGATTAATATTAGGATGGAGTTGAACATTTGCAGGTTACCTGTCAGTTAGTGGGGGTTACTTATACTTACTATACCACATTTTACACTGGACACTAGCCTACTGTACAGTGTTGTGAATTTCATAATGGCCTGAGTAGTTGGTTCAAATAATATAATGTTTAGTTTATTGAGGATCAAGCAGTATACTACATAAAACACTAAAATCATATTTGTGAGTCCAATACTAGGCTATTCCGGTTTAAAATAAGGAACAGAGACATCACCAATCAAGCTTTTCTATCTGGCTTCATTATATTCCACTTTTTTTCCTTTCTTTTTTTTTAAACCACAAAGAGCTGGTGTGTCTTTACTTGTGTCCTTTTTCATAATCCTCCAACAGCTGTGTGTATTTAATCACATACAATTGCCTTCATCACATACACCTGTGTCTTACATCCTGGTACACACTCTCCAAATATAATCAGTGGCACTGGACACTACATCTGGTATCAGGGTAAAATCCAGTGGACCCAGTTAAAACAGCCAACAGTCAGATTCATCTTTAAGGGAAGACTATCAGAGTGTTCCTGAATGGAGCCACATCTTGTGTAGCCTCGGAAACCCAGCCTTTTTTTTTGTTACACTTGTGTGGCCTCCAACAAGTGGAATATTGACAGGTGTTCAGATGATCATAAGATAAGTGAAGGGGTGTGCTCTGGTAACTGCATGCCCAGTTGCCCCATAGTAAAGATTAGCTTGATCTAATTGGAAATGCAAATTGGCTTTGCGAGTTGACGCTTTCTGATTATGCAATCATGATTATTAAATCAGTAAATTAATTGCTTCAATAGTCAGACACAAATAGTATTGTGGAGATAATTGTATTTTTGAACCTTTCTCAAAGACGCTTTATGCATAATATAGGGTTTCATTAAGAAATATTGTCATAACAAACTTTGCGTTATTTAGTGTTTGAAATAGCCTACTGCTGTAGATGCCTGCTTTCATGTCTTCAAAGATCTTCCGTGGTGGTGGGTTTTACATTTTGCCAGGAAGGAATAATGTTGTCACCAACTCAACATGTATTTATCCAGTATTAAAACATTTATGACCTATATAATCTTTGTAGCATATACAGTAGTTTGTTTTTAAATTATTATTATGTCTAATGTCAGTGTACCAGCAGCAATTTTATTCTGCAGACTTTCTAGTGATCTAAGTAATTTGATTGTTTGTGGTAACCACTTCATTGTGTCTCTTCACCAGTTGTCCCACGAGCCTTCTCTGCTTAGCAAGTTAGCTTTAGATCAATCAATAGAAATGAGTGTGGGGTATTACGGGTCCAAATGGATTGACTATGTCGAACAGGTTAGAGAATCAATTAGCACACTCTACTCCCAGGGGGAGTTAATTAAAATAGGCTGTAATCGCTGCGTTTCTTTGTCCATATTATCCTATACTGGCCACAAAGAAGAACGCCTCAGGTTTTGGAGACTAATAAGAATGAAAACTCATTTCGTAACGGCTACAGTCTACTATAGATTCTTCTTTTTCTCTTCTTTTTTTAATTAGGATACAGGACTATCTTCATCTAAGAGGGCCTTTTGTTTTCAGGCTTGGAAAGAAAGCGGTTCTCTCTCTCACCAGAGATGAGAGCAGTATCCTTTGAGGTTAAATAATCCCCAGGGTACTTTTGTTTTTTATCAAGCCAAACAGTGGTTGGCTGATAAATTGTCCAGGCAGAGCAGAGCTTAGCCTTCATGTATACAGTATAAAGCCTCCTATAGATGCGACCTTCCAGCAGAGAGCTCTTGTTAGATTCAGCCCTGGCTCATTTGTTTCAGATGCAGATACATTGTAAGATTTGGCCGAGGCTACACTGTCTCCAGTTCCCTATTCGGCTGATGTTTGGCAAGCACCGATTTGCCATTATGTTAAATTACATGTTTTGAGCGAGAAGACAAGACAGTCGCATCAGGTAGTGAGCGCCTTTAATGTATACCTGCTGTGTCTACCATAAGCATGTTTCTCATCTGTCAGTATCAATGGGTCAGGTCTCACGCGGTTACGCTCACACACACATTGAAGACGGCAGGAGGAAGGAAGTTACAGCATGACTGATGTGTGTGCGTGGCATGCGTGCGCGCACACACACACACACACACACACACACACACACACACACACACACACACACACACACACACGTGTGTGATATCCTCAGAGGCAGTATAAGGCTAAAATGATGATCCCCATGCTTCATTTCAAATCCATTCTCCCCCCAATCCCTGCACTCACAGCCCTAGCGAGATAGCTGTTCCTTTGGCATTGTTGTTCGTTGTCGTTATCTGTGTACACCACAGTCTGGAGGCACATACCAATTTATTAGGCCTTCCAAAGTATCTGGAACCCTCTGCCAGTCCTCTGCTTGGTGTCGTCTTAATGAGGACGGCCTGCCCAGGCAGTTTGCATTGGCTTTCAGTTTAATGGAGCTCTTACTGTGCGTGGGTGGCCAAACAGATTGGACGCTCACGGTGTCACAGAGGAGGCCGCCGGTCGGTGGTCCCTGTGCGAGAGGGATGGAGACTGATAGGATAGGATGGGTGAAGAAATGCTCCAGAGATATGCTTTCTGGCTGGAGACAGGACACAGGAGACCGAAGAGTTCATGTTGAAACTTGAGGGTGCTTCTGGCATGTTTCCTCTGTTGTGCAGCCTGTAATGATATCGTTACTATACTTACTAAAGGCATTAAAGGGATAGTTCACCCAAAAACATTTTTTTTTTGGTATCGATTAGTCACCCCCATGGAGACTTAGTTTTTGTCGCATTCCTAAGCCAATAATTTGATGACCAGCGGACCGGTTGGCAGCGGTTCCGGTAGGAGAAACAAAGGAGTCTCTTTGTGTCTCCTACTGGAACTGCTGACACCATCAAATTATTGACTTAGGAATACGACAACAACAAAAAAATCCATGAATTCAAGTCTCCATGGGTGAGGGTGACTGATCAATTTTGTTTCCATTTTGGGGGTGAACTATCCCTTTAAAAGCAACATTTGGGTAGCCCCACCAGACCACCGCAATTTTCTTTATATATAATATAAGTATTATTTTATTATCATCATTATTTTTGCCATGCTGTAATACGTTTGTTTACATTGGTAATGTTTTTAATCATTGGAGTAAAACATAGTAAAATATTTCCCATAGCTTTTGTATGTCCTCAAAAAATCTTACATTTGCATAACGTTGATAATTTAAAGACAGATATGGGCCAAATGTGTGTATCCAAAAATGCTGCCTTTTCTGTGTTTCTCTCTAGACTTTGAAACCACAATTGACATCCTGAGCTTCACGCGGCAATAAATAGAACCAGAACCTTTAAAAGAGCCAGATGCGTTCCCTTGTTCCAGTGCCAAATGAACGGCACAGCCTCAGCCGGCACAATGAGAAGCACTTTAAAATGATGCTAAAATACCAGGAAAAGAAGAAAAGAGAAAGAAAAAAAGACAGCATCGTGGGTTTGCTTATTGGTGAAAAGGTCTGAGGGAATTGAAATCCCCGGCAGAAGGAAGGGAAGGCATGGAGGTAGTGGTCCACTGAAAGTGACAAGTATAGAGGTGAGCCTGGGGAAGGTGTCTTTGTGTGGGCTCTTATCTGTTCCACAGTGTGGATGGAGAGCACTTCAATGGGATCACCTCCAGCAGCTGAGAGGGTCAGTGCTGATAAAAAACAGGGGATATTTTGTAAGCATGGTGAAATGCCCTGACTGTGATTTTTGTAATCCAGAGGTTGTTGAATAATCATTTCTGCATTATTTGATAGTGTGATCGTTTTGGTCGTATGAATTCACACTTAAGATGTGCTAGTTTGTGACCATTAGGCACATCTTGAGATCTCAGATGTGTCGCAGTATTTATTATTACAAAACACAGTGACACTAACCACTTCAGCCCTATATATATATATTTCAGCCATTTGAAAATAGCAGAGCTCATAATGCGATGCGACGCGTTGTGGGCTTGTAGATCGGCTATTTTCAAAATATATTTGATACATTTTGAACTTGTGAAAAGGGACATTCTGCACAATGAGTACTTTTGGTACATTTACAAGTATGTTTTGATGCTGATACTTTTGTACTTTTACTCAAGTACATTTTGAATACAGGACTTCTACTTGTAACAGATTATAACATCTATATTGCAGTACTTTTTCCACCACTGGCGAGGCCAAGCTCCACTTGCACTTGTTTAATTTAAACATTTTCACCAGCTTCTTCATTCTCATAAACAGTTCACACACTGTAGCAGTTTTAGGAGCTAAACATCTAAAAACAAAAACCCACAAAAATAAATAGAATAAAAATAAACACAACAAATCTTACTGTAGGCCTATCATCAACCTAATTGACTGCATCAAAATACAATTATGTCATGAGAGTAGAAGTAGAAGAAGAAGAAGAAGAAGAAAAACAGCTCATAAACAGAACCAAATTAGAAAAGGCTTCTCCACGGCAGAAATCTCTGAAACAACTTGATCCACCCCCAGAGAGCTCTGTCGGGAGGAAAGTGACGAGTCTCGCCGACGGCTCCCAGCATAGCACCGGTGTTTGGTGTCAAGCCAGACTTACTACATCGAGGGTACGACGAACAGTATTGGGAGGCAAGGCGGAAATAGCCTCTGAGCCTTCTGTCCCAAGGGCTATGAAAAATTCACTCTGGAGAGCTAGGAGTAGCCCCACCACCTGCAACAGGCAGACAGCTGCTTGCTTGATTATCGGGCCCTTTCTTATCCCATTAAGACCTGAGGTTGATTCGATTCTACAAAATGTCTTCTATTCCTAGCAGGTTAAAAAAATATATATGTTGCTATATCTGTGGTTCTCAAACTTTTTCATGTCAAGGACCCCCAAAATGATATGTATTTGGCCGCGGACCCCCATCTCAAAATATTTAGTTCCAGGGACCCCCCCAGAAGCAAAGATTTGAGTTACAAATGTTCCCTTTAAAAATATATCTATTCAAAGATTTGCACACATTTTCAAGATTTTTCAAAAATAGCAGATCTACAAGCTCGTAGCACGGCACTCGGTGCCGCGCTATGAGCTTGTATATCTGCTATTTTTGAATAGCCCAAAGAAATCTTAAAATGACACAGATGCGTTCCCGGTCTTAATGGGTTATTTCATTATTTTACCTTCCACCTTGAATGGAGGCTGAAGGTCTCGCAGCAAGCGATTATTTCCCCAAGGAGGCCTCCTGTCGACTCGCCCCACCACTGATTCCGAGACGAATAGACTGTTATTGACTTCTTGGCGTATTCCCAGACTTACAGAGCGTATTTCTTTGTTCATCAATGTTATTATGATTTCTTGGTTTGGTGTTTTCCATATTTGCTCAGAGGCTTGTCGACAGCAGCAACTGTGCTGTACAAAAATCCCATATCAAATTAATCCATTAAGACCGGGAACGCATCTGTGTCATTTTAAGATTTCTTTGGCTATTCAAAAATAGCAGATATACAAGCTCATAGCGAGTGCCGCACTATGAGCTTGTAGATCTGCTATTTTTGGGGGAAAAAAATATTTTTTTAAAACATTTTTGAAAATCTTTGAATATATATTTTTTAAAGTGAACATTTTTAAATCAAATCTTTGCTTCTGGGGAGATGGGGTCCACGGCCAAATACATATCATTTTGGGTTGTCCTTGACATGAAAAAAGATTTGAGTTAGAAATCTTTGCTTTAAAAATATATATATTCAAAGATTTGCACAAATGTTCAAGTAAAAAAAAAAAATCACACCCAGTGTGAAGTGAGCAGTGTTATTTAGCAACAGTGGTCATCACAGTGATGGAAGCTCACTTTAAAAAAAAGTAATTTTTTTGAAGTGCGTGGTGATATTTATAGGTTATTAATTTCATCATGCGTCTCGCTAGCCAATCACAGTACTGAGCAAAGGGTGTGAATAGAGTCAGCCAATCACAGTACAGCGAAAGACAAATTTTCACGACGGTCTTTTCACGACGGTCCCAAACCTACTTATAGGAGCGGCTACACCGCTCAAAAATTCAATAGCGGATCTACAAGCTCATAGCGCGGCACTCGGTGCCGCGCTATGAGCTTGTATATCTGCTATTTTTTAAACAGCCCAAAGAAATCTAAAAATGACACACAGATGCTTTCCCGGTCTTAATGGGTTAAAGAGGGGATGATAGTAGGATTCTCGAACTGCTCAGGCACAACATATTGGTATTTCTCTGCGTAGAAACTGTAATTGGTGTTATACAACATTGTATTACTACCTTACTGTTAATGAGGAGATAAAACAATAATACAGACGTGGTCATGCAACACTGGCATTGTTTGATAAATAATAATAATAGCTTACATGCAGTAGCATACATGGAGGCTTGTTTTGTTACATAGTACCCATAACCCTGACTTCATGTACACAGTGCCCAGGCCATGTGTTTGCTATATTTCATGCATAAATGTATAACTACCACCAGTTAGTTAATGCATTGTACATACACATTTAAAGCTTTTTAAGATCATGATGAATACTGTGTGCGCCGCGTGTCTCTTCATTACAAGTGCTGCTTATTGTTTTATCCTCGATTCCCTTGGGGCTTCGCTGATTATTAAAGCCATTCATCAAATTAGCGAAATACCTCCTCCCACGGGGGACTCTGCAGGCTATTTGCATTCACCTTGGTGGTGGAAGTTATTTAACTGCCATTTTATGACTTAGTCATATATAACTGCCTTTCGCTTCTCAATGAATAATTTTCTTTTGTTTTATCCCCCCTCTGGATGCGACACAAATGGAAGCAATGTGTCAATGACCCTTTAATTTTACTGGCTGTCCCCTCGGGGGTGTTCATTTTTTTTCTTGAAATATGTACGTAGGGCTACTTAAGCCTAGAGATTTCTGTAATGCTGCTCAGCGCTATAGCTAACGTATAGCCATGAGTCACTTCAACCAACACTAACAATGTTCTTAACCCATTAAGACCGGTGTAGCATCATTTGTTTAATTTTTAAGATTTCTTTGGCTATTCAAAAATAGCAGATATACAAGCTCATAGCGCGGCACCGAGTGCCGCGCTACGAGCTTGTAGATCTGCTATTTTTGAAAAGTCTTGAACATTTTTGCAAATCTTATATTTTTTGAAGCGAACGTTTAGGAACATTTAGTTCCAGGGATCCCCAGAAGCAAATATTTGAGTTACAAGTCGCTTAAAAAGAAAAAAAACAACAAATATTTGCACAAATGTTAATGCTTTTTCAAAAATAGCAGATATACAAGCTCATAGCTCAGAGCTTGTATATCTGCTATTTTTGAATAGCCAAATAAGTCTAAAATGACAGAAATGTGTTCCCGGATTGAATGAGTTAAAGGACGACTTCAACCTATATTCATATAATTGGTCCTCACTAATGCTCATGATAATATGGCACGATTCTGTTCCACTCGGTCTGTGTCTCAGAGGAGGGCGAGAGTTCAGAAACCCGCCTACCAGTGACATTATCGTTAGGCAGGTTGTTGCTTTATTAACACGAGAACAATGGCTTCCATTATAGCATTGCTATACTTTCCAGGCATAGAAAGCCTGCAGTTTCTATTAGATGATAGACTGAGTAGACAAAAACGGTGCCATATTATCATGAGCATTAAGTGAGGACCAATTATATAAAGACAAGTTGAAAATGGGTGAAGTCGTCCTTTAAATAATTGTGGCGTAACAATGACGCATCTGTGTTGAGATTTATTATGACCAAAATTTTACCTGCGTGTTAGGGATGAGCTGTATAATTCCAGCATCGGCATCATGATGTATGCATATGCAGTCACGTTGCACAGGATTCAATGTAAAGCGAATTAGGCCCGCCACCACTCCAGTTACGCTAAAACAATTTCACTTCTTGATCGAAAACGACATCTAGAAAATGAGCAACATTTGCATTTTCAAATTAATTGAGAAGAAACACTATCTTGTCCATTCTGGTAAATAAGAAAATGTACTCAGATGTAATGAGCTCCTGCATGGTCTTACGCACGCACGCACGCACGCACACATACACACACACACACACACACACACACACACACACACACACAGTCACACACACACACTCTGCATGCACAGCGAGTGGTGTTGAGTCAACCAGAGTATTGAACAAACCGCCTTATGTTAAAAAATGTAAAGCCGCATATCTAGCGAATGTCGATTTCTTCAAACATCATTCATCCCCGTCGCATGTTTCTTTGATCTGTATTCTTCAAAGCAGGTACATCAAAAACCTGAACAAATCATACTTTGAGACATGAGAGCTGTAATGACACCCCCACTAGAAGGAGGAAAAGGAACACGAAGATGCTTTTTAACCCATTCAATCCGGGAACGCATCTGTGTCATTTTTAGATTTCTTTGGGCTATTCAAAAGTAACAGATATACAAGCTCATAGCGCGGCACCGAGTGCCGCGCTATGAGCTTGTAGATCTGCTATTTTTTTTTAAATCGCGAACATTTGTGCGAATCTTTCAATATATATATATTTTTTAAAGTGAACATTTCCCTTCAAAAAAACGTATATTGCTATAATATTTTAAAACTTATGTTGCTATAATATCAGTGGTTCTCAAACCTTTTCACATTAAGGACCCCCAGGGATTTGAGTTACAAATGTTCGCTTTTAAAAAATAAATTCAAAGACTTACACAAATCTTTCAAAAATAGCTAAAGTATAAAACAATGGTTAAAGTGGTTCAAATCTAAAATGACAGATGCTTCCCCGGTCTTAATGGGTTAAGTCTGGGTTTGTCAGGCTCGCATGAAAAAGCCTTCAGAACCATGGCTCTAGGTCTTCTTGCAAATGCACATCAACACAGGCAAGGCACATCAACCCCACAACCAACCCGCCGACCCCAAACATGCACAAAACATTACACTGCCTGGATGATAAACTTGCCTGTAGCCCATACTAATTAGCCCTGTGCTTTAGCTATACTCTCACTGCAGAAAGTTCCCTCTTGGGAGAGAGAGAGAGAGAGAGATCGACAGATCGACCCTATATACAGACTGAATTAATCCATCTTATTTTGGACTCACTCAGATAAAGAAAATGTATAATAATAATGGCATCTTTTGAGATTGACCAGTATTAGATTTTTTTCGTGTACTGTAGGCTATGTAGTTACATACAGCACGCTTTGGTTTACTACTTCATTATTTTCTAGTCTTTCAATTTTTAATGAGTCTTCAGTGGGTATACATAGCAAGCAGCCATTCCAGTGTTGTCATGGTCACACTTTGTATGACTGCTCTCCAAGCAATACAGTGAAAAATGCCAAGGAGAGCCATTTTAAAAATGCATGTGCTTGCATCTTCATATGTGAGCATCCCCCTGCCATAGCTAGGAGATGAGTATGCCACGACTACTGCCTTTATGAAAACGTGTACAGTCAGTACGTAGAAACGGCAGAATCAAACAGACTCCCACCAGACCGATAGCGATAGATTTTGAGACAACACAACAGGCTTTAGATATGTCTGTGCATAGTGAATATTCACATTAGGAGTGCGTGGCTTGGCTCGCTTCCAATCCATACCAGTTTTTTAAAGCTGGAAAAATGTACCGGTGGAGCCTTGCTACAGTGTTGATTTAGCACCCGGCCAAGGTTAGTGGATTGATTTGTGGTGACTCTAATTTGATTTAAGTCGGGTAAGAGTTTGCCGAGCCGTCTTGTCCGGGGCCTGACGTCTGCACAATACACGCTGCGACGCGGGGCTGTTTGTCAACAAGTCATGTCTCACTGGCGGGGGAGTGGAGAGAGGGGGCCTGCATGGCCAGCTGAAAGGCAATTTGACAGTTGTCAGATCGATAAAGCAAAGGGAAAGACAAGGAGGCAGGGAAGGCGTGAGGGGCTTGTCCAGACTATACAGACCCCAGCATGATTTCCTGGTGGTAATGATTCTGGATGTGTTTATGTGAGGTACAGTATAAGGCTATACATGTCTTTGTCCGCTGTGTGTGTGTGCGTGTGTAATAACAAAACAGCAACAAGCTTATTGGCCAAATACAGTATCAGTGTAAAATCCTCGGTTTTCATTTCATTTTGGTTTAGTATAAACATAGATGGGTCGATGTGGGTAAATCATAATACTCTCAACGTGTTCGCACGTAGCTTTGCACAATATTAAAACAAAACAAGAAGCAGAAATTCAGATGTCAAAAATATGACTTGTCGTCCCATGACAACGAGTATAACATACGCTATCTCTACAAGAGAGCTGTGTGCCATGTCCTGGTATATAGTCAGGTGTGCTGGTGCATTTATAGAATCAAGACACAATACAGTACGAACAGAATGTACTGACTGTAGCATTATCTCACACATTCAGCTTGTCCAAAACGCTGCTGCAAGAATGCTAATGGTTCAAAAAACCTGGTAGCATATCACCCAGGCCTGTCCTGGCATCCTTGCACCTGGCATCCTTACAGTTGCACCTATTCATTTTGCAATTGATTTTAAAATTGTACTTAGCCTATTACTTTTAGAGCATGTCTTACAGTCCTGGACAGATCCCAAGGCTACATATCTCACATTTTTAATTACTTATGAGCCTTTTTTTTTTTTTACAACCCGAGGTCTGCCGTGAAGCTTGTTATTGTTGTTCCTACAGTAGATCCAAATTCATGTTGAAGAAACGATACTGTCAGAGACCCTGACCCTATGGAATGTGTTTCCTGAAGAGCTCCAATTGGGTTAGAGTCTGCATCAACTTTAAACCACTTTTAAAGACCAACTTAAAAGAAAAAAAAAACAGTGAAAAAAAAATTGCTCTATGCACTTAAACACTGGATTATGCAATGTTTCAGCAGTCTAAATCAGTGGTTCTCAACCTTTTTCATGTCAAGGACCCCCAAATTTATATGCATTTGGCCGTGGACCCCCATCTCAAAATATTTTGCTCCAGGGACCCCCAACAATTGGAGTTACAAATGTTCGCTAGCCAATGTGGATAAAGGCGTTGAAATTGTGATGCTTTATTCATACATTTTGCCAGGGACCCCCTGGTACCCCCCCCCCCCAAGGCCCCCAGGGGGTCCCCGGACCACACTTTAAGAACCAATGGTCTACATCACGTAAGGGATTGAAAACTAAAGATCAGCCCATTGCTCCCAATTAAAATGCTGTTCATTTAACACAATCAACAACTTCAGTGATCTGGCACATGTCAAAACAGTCAACAACCTCTCACTCCCTCCCACAAGGGGCCGCCACTGTGCGTGTGAAACACACCAGTCATTCTATTGTGATGAATTGTCACATTGATATCATTGGTATATTGCGTTGATTTATGGTTTAATTTCATTAAGCATGTGTATTGTGTAAAGCTCTTTGTGAATTCTGCTTTGAAAAGCTCTACAGTATATAAATCAAGTTTATTATTATTATTATTATTATAAGTGGAGGCATGTAGCAGATAATAGTGCATGTCACAAGTAGTGTTAATGTCCAGTTGGTGCAGTCTGGGAGATAGCAGCTGTTTGATGTATTGTACAAAATATGATACAATAGGATACTGTACTCTGAGGAAAAATAGATTAAAATACATATTTGGTAGTCCTTTCCCTCACTGTGGGTATTACAACAAGCAATGGCTCAGTTATTCTATCTATAGATTAAGCAGCTACAGAGTGAAATACAGAGATACAGAAATAGGTTGGCTATAGTGGTATTGTAACATAATGTGTTCAAGGTTAAAGGTTCCTTTATTGTTACATTTAGGTACAAAAGAGTATTATGGTTCCTCAGACATTGTAACAGCAGCAGCAGCAGTAGTAGTAGTAGTAGTAATACTATACGTGTGTGTGTGTGTGTGTGTGTGTGTGTGTGTGTGTGTGTGTGTGTGTGTGTGTGTGTGTGTGTGTGTGTGTGTGTGTGTGTGTGTGTGTGTGTGTGTGTGTGTGTGTGTGTGTTACTATACTTGCGAGGACCAAGTATAGTTAGTATAATTTGAAGAAAAACTTTTTAAAAAAAAACATTTTTAGAGATACGTTTACAATTAGAGAAACATTCAGGTCAGGATTAGACATTTAGAGGCTAGGTTTAGGCATTGGAATTAGAGTTAAACATGATTTATACTTTTTTTGCGCGCCAGTGTCATGCACCGAAAAATAGCTGATCTATAAGCTCACAACGCGTCGCAGCGCGACGCGTTGTGGGCTTGTAGATCTGCTGTTTTCCGGCTTTAGGCTTACGGTTAAAAATGGCAAAATATATTTATTTTTTAAATGGCATTCATAAAATGAAAATAAAATGCGTGTGTGTGTGATGCATTTGTGGCCACACAAAAAACAGTTCATTGGGGAGAATATAGGTGTCCTCAATTAGATTTTGTTCTAGTTGTTAAGGTTAAAGGACCATACCGGTCCAAATACATGTCAGTGCTACTCATAGCTTCAACTTTATATCGGTAGATTTACTATCGAATTTACCTAACTGAATCAGTGTTGTTGTAGCATAACCCTTCTGTGGTATTATTTTTTTAGTTTGCGAGTCTGGTAAGGTTGACACACTGTATTGTAGGGGTTTTAAATCAGTACAGCCATAACATACAGTCACATTACATGACAATACTTAATACTTGATGTAATCTCAATTATGAACAATGTAGACAGTATAATTATAATCTATATGATTCATATTCAACATTTACCTCTGTTAGATCATATGTATCAATTAAAGTACTGTTTTTGTGTGTGATAAAACCATATTATAAAATATCAAATATCGTTTTTTCATCAATATATACTACAATATCTTTATTGTTAGAAAACAAAGGCTATTTTGTTCTTCACAGAAAACGAGCCAAGGCCAATGACTGTTGAAAAAATAATTGATTGCATAATTTTACTTTGAACATTGAACACGGACCCAAACACCACCACATACTGTATGGTGGTTATAAAAGTGACACACTGAACTATGCTTATAGCAAAGCTAAATCTCTAGACTCTAGGAGAAGCCTTTCAAAAAAGTGCCTGTCCTTCCAAATCCGGGCAGATTTATTTGACTACCCAGTACAGTACATTTGCCCACGATATCTCAAGCATATAATAAAATCCCCCTGTCTTTTTCTTTCTGACGTGCCCCCACTCCCAAGGACAAGCTTGTAAGGAGCTATCTGCCCCCCCAAAGAGTCCTGGCTCCAGGGGCGGACTGGCCATTTGGCGTACCGGGCAAATGCCCGGTGGGCCGCTGGGCCAGTGGGCCACTGGGCCAAAATAAAAAATAAAAAAATATTTATTTATTTTTTATTTTTTTTGAAAAATATATTTTTAAAAATGTTTTAGGGTTATTACGGTCATATCCGAGTCGCGCGGCCCAATTATTAGTTACGTTAATGTTTAGGCTGGGATGCTTTCCAGCAGGCGCCTCAGTGCGGCCGCAGAGTTCATGTGCAGGGCTGAGCTGAAACAGTGAAACGCCCCCCCCCCCCCCCCCCGGTTGTCAACAACCGGGGGGGGACCAAAATGCCAGGGCTGAATTTTGGTCCCAGTCCGGCCCTGCCTGGCTCCAACAACCAGTGGGAAATTTTAGATGTGGCAATTGTGGCATTGCTCCAACATAGTCAAATCAAATAGCTTTGTGGATACGTTCAGTCAAAAAACAAGTTTTGCTAATTGTAATTCTACTTATGTACTGTAGTAGCATACAGATTAGAATGCGAATGTGGTTGTTTTTACACTGGATGCACTAAGCGCAGACTTAGGGACACATTTGCTGAGCATAAATATACAGTCCGGATTGGGAATCCCAACTACCCCTAGATAGCTGGACACACAAATCAAAATCATTTTATGGTTATTGAGGTCATTCCCAGCCTAAGAGGTGCATGATGATAGACTCAAACAGCTACTCCAAAGAGAAACCTTTTAGATGATTACGCTTACAGCGACAACATTCCCTGGTCTTAATGACAACATTGAATTCTCCCCATTTTTCTGGAACAGACTCAGCCAATAATATTGGCTGAGTCTGTTCCAGAAAAATGTTGTCATGTTATTGATGCTACAGTATGTGGATCCTGTGTGTGCTGTGGTTCTTATTTCCCCATTTGGGTTCTGTGTTCCAACTGGATGTATTTTATTGTATTTCTTTGTGCAGTTTTCTATTTGATATGTAATGTGTATTCACACATGGGTTAAGGTGCATTCTGTTCTGCTGGTTAAGTGGTGCTGTCATGTGAAGATGATTGTGGGCACTATTTAATGACGTGTGACGTTACTAGTGGACCCTGATGAAGGCCTCCGGTCGAAACCCCTTTGTCACCTGTGTTTTTTTAAAGTCCTTGCTATATGGAATGTGAACTGAAGTGAGCTGTTGTAGAGCCATCATGAGGAGATTTGAAAGATTTGTGATGGAGCTTCTTCCTTGGCTTAATGGGAATGTGCTTGCAAAGTGGCATTTTGTGCAAAACGGCCATCCCCACAAACTTTGGAAGCTAATTATAGCCAATCAGACGTCTTGATCATAATGAATACAGAGAAAACGTGTAGTGATTTATGTGATGTTTGGACAAAATCTGTAGGAGTAATATTTAAAAAATGCATTTAAAAAGATTGGCCTCCTGGTGACAAATTTGGGGCAGAGGATCTGCTCTGGCCTCCAGGGAGTGTGCGTGCAGAGTTTCGCACTGATCGGTCCAACGGTGCCTGGACGCACGCAAGGACGGACAGGGGCAAAAACATATAGTCTCGGGCTCGGCCACACCTTTGGCCTGGCGGAGAAAATAAATATTTCTGTGTTGGATTATCTATTTGTCAAGCAAGTGTCGAGCCTCTGAAAGTCTGTTATGGTGTAGTTCAAAGTAATGCTTAAGGTTATGCAACTGCTTGGGTAAAGGTTAGGCATGTATCTATTAGGGTTCAGGTGTTATGTTAAAAGTTAAGGTTATAATTTAAGTTGAGGGTTAATTAAGGCATGTACTGTATGTACTGTATCTCTTAGTGTTTGCCACTTGACAGTGGGATTACCAGGTTATTCCCAGAGTGATTCGCTGGTTATTCCGTGAGGGCATAGTCTTTGTCAACTAGTACATACATAACACCAAAATATTTGTCATGAGTGGAATGAGTGGTTTTATCTGCACGAGTTTGATAAAGGAGGCCCAATGTCCCCAAAAGTTTGCAAGACCCCCATGCTGTTTCTGTCTGTGTGTGTGTGTGTGTGTGCGTATGTGCGTGCGTGCGTGCGTGCGTGCGTGCGTGCGTGCGTGCGAGAAAGCGTGTTTCGGCCACTTCAAATGTAGACCAGACTAAAATAAGTTGAATTATCCTGTTGAAATGATATCCACTTTAAGGATGATATCAAAGGGTACTTTCCTGTGGTGTGGCCCCCCAGAGTGGTAGTGCTAATTAGAGAACCCCCATTCCTCAGAGGAATAGATGGGAAAGGCTGAAAAAAACATAATTAGTGGCATAATGGCTGCTACCCTGCTGCTGTGGTCTGCTTCCCTTCCAGTGTAAAATCATGAGAGTTCATTTTACTCTGAGAGTCAACAACTCTCAGAGTTAAATGAACACTCAGGATTGTCCTGTGTACCTTTGTAGTAGATTTATATTGTGAATATTTTTGAATAGCCAAAGCTAAGTGGTTAAAATGATTGTGATGCTATGTTAACTAAGTTCGCTGAGGACCCCCTGGTACCCCCCCCCCCCCCCCCCCCCCCAAGGACCACTGGTGGTCCCTGGACCACTGGTTAAGAACCACTGCTTTGGGGGGGGGGGGGGGGGGGTTCTAATCCGTGCGTTTCAAAAAACAAGCAGCCTAATAACGCCTGTGCATTTCACTAGCCTAATCTGGTGATAGTGGAGAGATAAATCAGTTGGTTGTCATTATTGTCATTTTTCCTGTGTATCTCAAAGCCTATTTCGTTTCATGAGGCGGTGTGTGTGGAAAAACTCTATTCCGAAGTTGCAGAGGACTGCAGTGGCCTTGATCCACAGTATGACAGATAGAAACACTGACAGAAAGCTTTGCTGTCGCTGTGGCAAAGCCCCTTAAAAGTCCTCTAAAAGGGCTCTCGACAGACGAGTGCAGAGGCAATGCACATTAGTGAAAAGCCAAGGTATATCCTCTCACAGTCTTGAGTATGGACACTTATTGGGAATAGTATAGTACAGTGTATAAGGGTATAGCCTATAAGAAGAATGTATACAGACGTCCTTATTCATACTGTAGCCTACTGTATATTCTGTAGTTGTTTATTATTGTTGTTGTCTCCGCCAGGCTGAAAGGCATGGCGAGAGAGTATGTTTTGCACCCTGTCCGTTCGTCCGCGTGTGTGTCCGTCCGTGTGTGTGTGTCCGTCTGTGAACAGGTTATCTCCGGCACTGTTGGTTTGATCGCAGCGAAACTGTGCACACACACTCCCTGGATGCCAATTCAGAACCTTTGCCCCAAATTTTTCACATGGGCCTGTTATAGCGCCACCAGGAGGCCGCTTTTTGCTAAACTATTTTTTTGACAGTACTCCTACAGATTTTGTCCAAACGTCACGCAAATTGGTACACAGTATCTCTATAGTCATTACACGAAACGGGTCTTTCAGATTATTCATATTCCATCCTGATTGGCTAAAAATGGCTTCCAAAGTGCTCTGTTTTGAACAAAATGCCTGAAATCATGAACACAGCTTGCAATTTCTGTGAAATTGTGCACGCACATTCCCACTAGGCCGAGGAAGACATGCCACTTGAACATTTTCAAATCAGCCTCATGGTGGCGCTATAACAGGCCGATTACTGTTTTTAGCTATAACTGCACCGATCTGTGTAAAACTTTGTACAGTATGTGTACTCCCTAGAGGTCAGGGAAAAGCCTTTGCCCTGCATTTTTCACATCTGCCTTTTATAGCGCCACCAGGAGGCCAACTTATATAAAGCAATTTTTTTGATATTACTCCTTCACATTTTATCCACATTTCACGCAAATCGGTAGACATGACCTAATAGTCATGTGATCAAGACGGGTCTGTTATATTTTTCATATTCCATCCTGATTGGCTAAGATTGACAGCTAAAGTTTGCAGGAGTGGCCCGTTTTGAACAAAATGTTGCAAATCATGAACGCAGCGTCCGATTGCGGAGAAACTTCGCGCACACATTTGCACTACGTTGATGAACAAATGCCACTCTTTCAACATTGCCCTATTATAGCGCCACCAGGAGGCCGACTTATATAAAACTCATTTTTTTATATTGCTCCTTCAGATTTTATCCAAACATCACGCAAATCGGATCCATCCGATCCGCCTGATTTTTCACATTCCAGCCTGATTGGCGAATTCCAAACATTGCTGCCCCACACTATCCTACCTGACCTGGCGGAGACCTGTGCTCCGAGGAGCACTTTTTCTAGTTATGTGTATTACACTTATTTTGAACGTACAAAGTTAAAATACAGATAGATGTATGTAGGCCTACAGTACTGTATCTATATGTCCATACACAACAGCAATTAAAGCATCACACAAACAACGAACAAAAGAAAATCCCCCATTGGTGGTTCTTTGGAGTGTTGGGAGCACTGTCATCCCCACTGAACAGAACAGAGATGTCCATTCTTATAGTCATGATTAGGAACAATTGTGTGAACAATGTACAACATATGTTACAGTGAACGTGAAAAGTAAAATGGGAAACCTATAGATTTACCTGACAATGTATTTCCCTCACTGGCTATCAGGTCAAACTTATGCATAGGTCCATGGTGAACGCACTCTCCAGATACCTTAGCTTAACCTTAGCCATACCAAAACCATGCCTAAACTTACCCACAGTAAACTGCCTAACCTTGCCTAACCTTAACCCAAGCCTAAACTTTACCATATTAACTTGACTAAAATACAAACGTACTGTAACTATGTCTATAACTAACAAATTATATTACAAATTTATCATTTACCTTCCTGTGAATAGTTTATAGAAGAAACTAAACACGTATAATCCCACTGTGAAATGCACAATTAATTCTACAAGGTGGTATTCTCCTTTGGATTAGCGGTGGCTGTGGTTGTTGCATAATTTCTGGCAACATTTTACAGCTGTTTTTGTGTCCTCCTCTACATACTGTATAGTATTACTGTATCCCCATTTTGCTTTATGTTTCTCATTCCAAGTCATTACTGACAAGGAGGCTGTTTGCATAGAGACAGATAAACAATCACAGTTAGTGCTGTGATGGATTGAAACGGTGTGTCAATAAACACAATTAGCAGCTCATACTTTGCCAAAATCGTTGACTTTAATGCTGTCGATATAGTAATGCAGACGATCTCCTTTCATTTTTTACTTCTGGTCATGATTGTTCATGTTGTTCTTTCACTCTGTCTGTCAGGTATGAGAGTGACAATTCTTATTTTCAGTGCACTGGCACAGGTAATTTTTTACTTTACTGGAGTATTTCCAATTTTCCGATACTTTATACTTCTACTCCACTACATCTCAGAGGCAAATTTTGCACTTTTACTCCGCCCTATTTTATACCTAAGCAATTTTCAAACATTAGTACTTTTACTTTTGGTGCTTTAAGTATATTTTGATGCCAATACTTTTGTACTTTTACTCAAGTAAATATTGAATTCCTGACTTTTACTTGTAACAGAGTACTTCTACATTGCAGTATTGATACTTTTAGTTAAGTAAAAAAGTGAGTACTTTTTCCACCACTGAATGCATGTGCGTGGGATGGTGATGTGTGTGCCTGTACGTTCGTTTGTGTACATTAGGGATGGGAGCGGGGGCGTCATGCAAGGTGGCACGATTAAAACAGGTGCACGCCTAAACATGCTAATATGCTGTGACATATTATGCATAACATTTGACATACAGTATAGATTAAAATACATCGCCTGCAATTGGTTAAAGAATGCGGCAGCTATAGGCTCATCACTGGTACCAGGAGATTTGAGCACGTAACACCTGTTTAAGCTGCACTTCCCTGGCTGCCAAGTCGCCTTCAGGATTGATCTTAAGATTTTACTGCTAACTTTTAAAGCTCTTTAATGGTCTAGCAGCTCCTAGCTATTTACTATGTGATATGGTAGGACCCTATGTGTGCCAGTGCGTACCCTTAGATCATTGGTTCTCAAAGTGGGGTCCGTGGGGGGGTTCCAGGGGGTCCTCAGCAAAATGTGTTGATATAGCGTCACAATCATTTTAACCACTTTAACCTTTTATACTTTGGCTATTCAAAAAATAGCAGATATACAAGCTCATAGCGCGGCACCGAGTGCCGCACTATGAGCTTGTAGATCTGCTATTTTTGAAAACTCTTGAAAATGTGTGCAAACCTTTGAATATATTGTTTTTAAAGCAAACATTTGTAACTCAAATCTTTGCTTCTGGGGGTCCCTGGAAGAAAATATTTCGAGATGGGGGTCCGTGGCCAAATACAAATCATTTTGGGGGTCCTTGGCACGAAAAAGTTTGAGAACCACTGCCTTAGATCATCTGGTAGGGGTCTACTGGAGATTCATGAGGCTAGTTTGGTGACCAAAGGAGATCGGGTCTTTGCCATAAAGGCCCCCAGACTCTGGAACAGCCTACCAGAGGAAGTCATGGTTAACCAGATCATTAACGAGTTTTAAATCCCTCTTAAAAACCCATTTCTACAGAATGGCCTTTTTAACTTCTTGAGATAAATCTAGTTTGTTATTGCTCTGTTGTTCTATTGTAAACTTAATATATTACTGTTATTGCCTTATTGCATTGTTGTTGTTTCATTGCTGTTTTGATTGTTCAAGCACTTTGTAACATTGTTTAAAATGTGTAAAAGTGCTATACAAATACATTTTTATTATATTATTATTCTTAATAGTTACATTACATTACAAATGTACCAGTACACTGAGGATTTCCCTGTGTATTCCACAATCATACAAATAAACCAAAATGCTCACATATTTTACACACAGTTACACAAGAGCACGTGCACACGTGTCTGCATATGCTGTATGCTAGGGCTGCATGGGCAGCATATCGATTGAAAATGACAGTTTACCATTGATACTGCAGCACACTGCCCATTACTATAAGGTCCAACATGTTGATGGTCAACAAGATCATTTAACGTGATCGCACGTACATTAGCAATCATGTATACAAATATTGAAAACATATATTATCATGATAGATTTTATGTATCGTTATCGGCCAGCCTGTACACACGAACGCACACGCACGCACGCACACACACTCACTCTCACTCTCTCTCTCTCTCTCTCTCATATTTACCCCACACGCACCCCCACCCCCACCCCCACCCCCCCACACACACACACACACACACACACACACACACACACACACACACACACACACACACACACACACACCTACAGTACGATGCAGCACTCACACTGGATACGTCTCCCAGGATTGCTGAACACCTGCCAGAGCCACTGGGAACGGGTCCAGGAGATGTAGTGAGCTACTTGGAGACTGTTGGAAGCATCTCTTTATACCAGACAACAGAGACCCAACAAACACAGACTGCCCACTCAACGAGAGGAAGCATGGAGACAGAGAGAGAGAGAGAGAGACAGAGAGAGAGAGAGAGGGGGGGGAGTTGGAAAGCTGTAATAGGTAGAGTTATTAGTGAACCGAAGGAAAGTTGTGAGAACCCCAAAAATGTCCAACGGAGAGAGAGAGAAAGAGAGAGAGAGAGAGAGAGAGAGAGAGAGAGAGAGAGAGAGAGAGAGGGAGAAGGGAGAAAATAAGATGGAGATATTGAGGGAATGGAGAACATTGGGGAGAGAGGTGAAGGTACTAGCAGATCTCTAGTGCCCGCGCGTTCGTGCATGTTTGCGTGCGTGTGTACAATCATGCTTCCTTCAATGCATGAGGTGTGAGCAGACCGCTTCTTGTCACCTGACAAGGGGGAGTTTCCCCGGTAGGACATAGTGCGTGGAAGGAACACGTTATCCCAACCAGTTCCTTTCCCCTCCATCAGGCGCCCCGGCTGACCAGGGGGAGGCAGTATAGAGACCAGGATTACTACATGTTTTTTGTGAGGGTACCTACCCTAGGCCTAGGGGACACGGGGAGAACATGCAAACTCCACACAGAAAGGCCCTTTCGCCAACCCTACCTAGGGTATGGGCACTGATGACGTGGAGGACAGAACACGCCCACAGCGTCCCCGGCGGGAATCGAACCCAGGACCTTTTAGCTGTGAGGAGACATGCGCTACCGACTGCGCCACCATGCCCGCCTTCTCTTCTTTCTTTGATTGATTGATTGAATACTTTATTAGTCAGAAATGTAAACAGCATGTGGTACAGTATTATTAAAGCTAGAATGATAACACAACATACTGTAGTCCTGGGGACCCCAACGTTTCCATTGTGGTCCTTCAGTATCTATAAGCTGTTGATGTGCTATTTCCGGCGGATGACATCCAGCACTCAACTAAGTATAAATCAGGCTTAAAGCATCACAGGGAGGAACTGTTAACGGTACATTTAAAACCACCTAGCTGGAACTTCCAACTGGCCAGCATGGAGGGAGAGAGGGAGGGAGAGAGATACAGTACAGAGAGGGAGAGGAGAGGAGAGAGAGAGAGAGAGAGAGAGAGAGAGAGAGAGAGAGAGAGAGAGAGAGAGAGAGAGAGAGAGATACAACAGGAGAGACAGAACAAGAAAGGGACACAGTATAAGATTTCTAGAGACACAGAGGGGTGGAAAATTGAGGGGAGAGAAAAGAGCTTGACTTTGCAGAAAGCTGGTCTTACACTGGATGGCTGGGGAAATGGAAAAAGCACAGGATTTATACCGTGTTGCAGCTCTAAGCCTGTCCTCCTCCTGTACGACTGTGCCGGTGTCTTTGAGGTCTTTCTGTGCAGCTGTGTCCTTGAACTTGACTTTGAGGAGGCGTCACACTCTGTGGCCTCGAAATGATGACCATTAAGAAGAAGACTGACGGAGCAAGTTTGTTTTTATCATTCCTGCAGCTACTGTACCTATTTGAGGGCTTTACATAATGCATGCACCTGTGTGTGCAGTGGATTATGTTGTGTCATAGAGAGAGAACATTGTTTATTTTTCCTTTACTTGTTGTACAAAAATCTGTTGCCTCTTCACATTTTCTGGCCGTTTATTTCCACAAAATAATGTGTCCTATGCACACCCACAGTTTCATCGAAATGCTCTCATGTTATGTAGCCATCTGGTTGGCTGTTGGCCGGTTCATTTTCTCTTGTAGTTGGTGTAAGCTACTATGTTAGCAACAGTATGATCAACCGGTTTAGCATAACTTTAGTTAAACACTTGGACTTTTATTCTACCAGCTTACAATACAATGAATGCATTGCTGCAACACAACATGTTATCTGAGCTTGCAGATCGTCTATTTTCGGCAGAGACATTTGGTGTAGAAGAGGGAAGAAATTGCAGGTCAGAATGGTCAGAATCATCATTTTATGAATCACAAGTCAGCCGTGGTTGGTCAAATCATTATGTCTGTCACACTTCTCTGTTTGAAATTTTGTTTCTTAGGAAGTGGTCATAAACCACTTTTCAATAGTTGTTCCAGATATCTATCTATCGGCTGTGATTAGGAAGAGAAAAGACCAGAAGATACTTTCTCCCAGTAGAATCTTTTTTTTTACAGCATGGCCATTTTGTGTGTGTGTGTGTGTGTGTGTGTGTGTGTGTGTGTGTGTGTGTGTGTGTGTGTGTGTGTGTGTGTGTGTGTGTGCGTGTGCGTGTGCGTGTGCGTGTGCGCGTGCGTGCATGTGTCCGTTTCTAATCTCACAAACCACTGGACCTGCCAGCGGCGATTTTTTTTGCATACTGCCAGTAGGCCAGGGAAATTACAGGCTAAATCCCCAAATATATTTCACATGTTTTATAACAGTACTTTTTAAAATGAACTTTTTAAAACATTTATTATATATATCATTTATTTATTCACGTTTACGTATTTGTAAGTGTGACAGTTTTATCAACATGACGTCTGAGAGTCACATGGAAACCACACCATTATTAGACCCCATATTGTTGTTTCATTTCTCCCCACCATAATAACTACTGGACAATACATACTGTATACTGTAGCTAACATCGGACCAATAAAGCAAGGCTTTATTTGGTATCCAAGAAACAGAAGAGAAGTTCATCTGGGTTGCAACATTCACTGTTGTTATTGTGAGCCTGAAACTGTCTCTACTGCTGAGACATGTTGTCTGTATCCTGACAGCATCCTTCCACAATGCTTTTGATATCTAATCTTGGTAACAAATTACCCAAAATTGCATAAAGAAACTGTCTGAAAATAAATATGTTGCTGTCCCATGCATCAGAGAGAGGAAAGCCTTCGCTGAAGGAAATGCCACCCTCTGTTGTTTTGGTCATCATTCTTTGCACCGTGTGAAGTATTGTTGTACAGTATGGTATAGCTTGTGAATGGGGACAGTGTCCCCAGCACACACTGTAACAGTATGTTCACATTGTACAGGAAACAGTGATAATATCTACATAACTGCTATTCATCTTCCAGCATCTCAGAGTGACAGAAGTCTTGTACAGAATGTACGTCATAGATAGAGTAGTTTTCAATATAGCATTTGCACAATATAACACATGTATTGCATACTTTGCACTTCAATATTAGTTATGAGCGAAAAGAGACTGTTGCATTCATTTATTTGACTTAGTAAAGGGCAATTCCCCTGAAAGACCTCAGACTAATTATCACCTATGTCTGTATGAGCGACTGTACACGTACAGTATATTACACAACATTTCAACACCCCTTTCTTTCTCTCTCCTTTTGTATCCATCCTGCCATGACAGATAAATGACAGATCTCGTTATCCTTTTAGATCCGATTAGATCCTTATTTCATGTATGCATGCTTCACTGTTTCTTCACCTAATAGTTGAACTTTTAATGTTTCAAATCATATCCCTCTTATAAATCATTAGATAGAATTAATGAATAAGTATTTTGTTCTGCTTTTTGAACATTCAAGCAGGAGTCGCATAGTGCTTACAGCAGCAGCTGCAGTGTTCGTGCAAAATCAAGGCAGTATCGTAGGATGAGAGACTTAAAAATGGCCTCAACTGTGAGCTCTTCGGGATAGGCATTCCAAACCCAAGGAGTCAGGCACATTTTCCTACTAATGCTCAATAAACTCTGACATTATTGTCATATTATTAAAATCACCAGGTGGCTTGTAGAAAAGATTCATTATCCATTATCCAAATGGCATAATGTAATAATAGTATATTTGACTCAATATGAGAGAGGACTTGCGTATAATAAGTAGGCTACTATAGGTTCAATAGACCCATTTCACTCCAGATATTTAGGTATAGGTAAACAGAGATGTAGGCAATAACATTAATTGCGGGTATGTTTCATTTAGTGTAAGGCTACTGCACACCAGCATGGATAGCTCCTGTACGGTTAACTTAATGCATGGCACACAGAAACACCTAAATGAAACTCACATTAAGGTATTTACCCTCTGCTGACTTTACCTGTCAAAATCTCTCCTGATAAAGGAGCCCATCGTGGAAATCACATGCAAGCCCAACAGGAGGAAGGACTCATCAAGGCAGCTTATAAATTAGCTTATACATCCCAATTTTGGAGTCCTAGCCCACGCATTACTGATGTTTAAACCAATATTTTGTCCAAAAGTGCAGCATTTTCTAATCAATTTGAACAACCTTTATACATTTAAATTAATACAAATAAATACAAATACCATTTTGATGGATAAAAGCCCTAATCCAAAGTAAAAAAATAAGCTATTATTGATATTATTTGAAAACGTATAATTAATAACATGCCTAAAATAGGGACATGCTCAAAATAGGATGGTTGAATGTAGTCGATATGTCAAATACTGGACAATATATAAGCCTATCTCTAATTGAGAGTGGCTGCACTTATTATCTTGCTGGAAATAAACACAATAATATATATTTTAGCTTCACCCCCCGAAAGTAGGACTTGAAGGAAATCTGAACATGGGATGGGCTGGTCTATACCAAACCCTCATAATGTTTGACATGCAGCTTAACCACAACATTTGCTTGATAACTACACCCACACACAATACTGTGTCACTTTTATTTGACTATCACTTGAGTCTGGCATGTTACTGGAAACCAAACCAAACTAATTGTTTTAAATAGTGTCAGTAGGGGTACTCAGACATTCAGACGAGGCACAGTCGGAAACCTAATCTTAAGCGATGCTACAGTATAGTTGCTGCTGTGGCTAAGTGCATTTACTCAAGCGCTGTACTTACTGTAAGTACAATCTGGTACTTGTTCTTTACTTGCGTATTTATATTTCATGCTAATAATTGTACTCCACTTCAGAGGATACTTGTTACTCCACTAGAATTATTTGACAGCTTTATTTACAAGTTACTTGACAGATTAAGATTATTAATGCAAATTATACATAAACTAATAAAGTAATATATTTTGTATAGGTTGAGCTACCCAGTAGTGTATTAGTAGTGAGCTCCACCTTTACTAACTGTGATGAACACATCCATCATCAATCATTTCTAGTCATAATCCAATGTCACTGTAGGATTCTGAAATGGGTTCATACTACATAATGAATACTTTTGACATTTTAAAGGGATAGTTCACCCCCAAAATGACTTTTTTTCTCTATCGATTAGTCACCCCATGGAGACTTGAATTCATTAGAGTTTTTGTCGCATTCCTGAGCCAATAATTTGATGACTGGCAGTGGCAGCGGTTCCGGTAGGAGACACAAAGAGTCTCCTTTGTGTCTCCTACCGGAACCTCATCAAATTATTGGCTTAGGAACGCGACGAAAACAAAACAAATATCCATGATTTCAAGTCTTCATGGGATGACTAATCGATAGGAAAAAAACACATTTTGGGGGTAGAAAATATACTTAAATCCCTTTAAGTATATTTTGATGCTAATACGTAATTATTTTGCCTCGGCGATGGTCATTTCCTATGTTCACATGCGTGACCGTGTCCTAACGGTGCTTTCCAGTGGTGGGTTGCAGTGTTGATTTTGTCGACTAAAACTATGACGAAAAATGTTAGTCGACTACCTTTTATCACTGACGAAAACGTAATAAAAACAAAAAAAAACTAAGATATTTCAATATATACAATTTCATTAAAAAATACAAACTAGACTAAAATGTTGGACTAGTGGAGAAGAGATCCAGTAAAACTAAAAGACACTTGGGTGTTGCGCTCTGAAAATAGCAGATCTACAAGCTCACAACGCGTCGCAGCGCGACGCGTTGTGAGCTTGTAGATCGGCTATTTTCAGAATGCAACCAAGTGTAAAAACAGCCTTTGAGACGCCATCAAGGCACTGACAAAATACATTTTAGTGGACTAAATCAACTGTAGATTTAGTCGACTAAAATCTTATGATATTTAGTCGACTAAAACTAGACAAAAGTAAAACATTTCAGATGACCAAAATATGACTCAAACTAAATGGAATTTTATTCAAAAGACTATGACTAAAACTAAATCAAAATTTGCAGACAAAATCAACACTGTTGCGTTGCACCTTTCCTCTGAGTCTGGGATACATACGTCACACCTGGGCCAACCGACTCACTCACATTCACATGCTTTATGGTGGGCAAATTGAAAGAAAGATGGAGGCGATTGATTATCTGCCATAATGTGTCGCTGCTCGTCTCTTTTCGGCACTTAGAGGGGCACTTACTGAGTCCCACTTGGTGAAGAAGACAGTAGATGTATACGGTAATCATTTAATCATCAAAAAGTGTGATTGGTTGCGTTTGTGTTGCAGTTGATCATCCGACATAACAAGGTGTTGCTGTGGCATTTCTTGGTGGGAAACGCTTGTGGACTGTAAATCAGACACAATATGAAGCATAATATTGCAAATAGGCTCATTGGTATCAGAAGGCTGCTTCTCTCTCTCTCTCTCTCTCTCTCTCTCTCTCTCTCTCTCTCTCTCTCTCTCTCTGTGTTTTTTTCAGCCAATGCAGACTCTCTGCCTTTCAGCTTTTTCTCGTTTCTTTGACCACATTTTCCCTCCTCCTCGCCATGTGACGCGTTGTGAGCTTGTAAATCTTCTATTTTCAAAATAATCTTGAAAAGAAAGTGATTTCTTTTTAATGCTTTTGAAACATTTTAAATACGCAAATCTTGTATGGGCGTTCCTGGCACCCAAAATTTAAGATGGGCGTCCGTGGACATGAAAATGTTTGAGAACAACTGATTTCATGTCTGTCTGTCTGTCTGTCTGTCTGTCTGTCTGTCTGTCTGTCTGTCTGTCTGTCTGTCTGTCTGTCTGTCTGTCTGTGTGTGTGTGTGTGTCTGTCTCTCTCTCTCTCTCTCTCTCTCTCTCTCTCTCTCTCTCTCTCTCTCTCTCTCTCTCTCTCTCTCTCTCTCGTCCCTCTCCGTCCCTCTGTTGCTTTGGATCTGCTATCTTGCTCCAGCAGCAGGCTTGTTTGCAAAGTGATTTACTCTTCATCTCCTCATCTATACACAGTGAGTGTCACAGCACTGACACCCTGCAGACAGGTGCTATACCCTCTATTAAATATCCTCAGGTGAATTGAAACTCCTTTGAACTTGAACATTGTGCGTTTGCCCTTTTCCTTTTTACAGAGCTAGAGCCAGTTTGCAACGGTGGAAATTATGGGTGCTTTTGGTGCTAACAGCCCCATGAAAGTAACAATTTCGTCTGAAACCGACAGACTGCAGACTAAAGTGCATCCATAATTGGATTCCGTTTGTGCCACCGTGTTGCATCATGTTACACATTATGTGAAGTGGAATGGGTATTCTAAATTAGAACAACAATTTTATCTGCGGTGCATTGTCCTTTTTGGAATTTAATTCACCACCACCCACTGAGTTTGTTTCCCATTTACGCTCCCCCTGTACCCTTTACAGTTCACACATCTATAAGGGAAGCTGCACACATTTTACTGAAGTAAAAGTATCAATACTGCAATGTAGAAATACTCTGCTACAAGTAAAAGTCTGTAATTCAAAATGTACCTGAGAGAAAGTACAAAAGTATTGGCATCAAAATGTACTTAAAGTACCAAAAGTAAGTACTTGTTATGCAGAATGTCCTAATGAAATACTCTGCTACAAGTAAAAGTCTGTAATTCAAAATGTACCTGAGAGAAAGTACAAAAGTATTGGCATCAAAATGTACTTAAAGTACCAAAAGTAAGTACTTGTTATGCAGAATGTCCTATTTAAAGTTTTCAAATGTATAAAAATCTTTTGAAAATAGCAGATCTACAAGCTCACAATGTGTCGCCTCACAAGCTTGTAGATCGGCTATTTTCGAATGGTCGAAATGTATATTGAGCTGAAGTGGTTTATGTATGTTTTGTAATAATAATCAAAATCTACAAAGTAATTAGTAACTAAAGTTTTCAAATAATTGTAAAAGTACAATATTTGCCTCTGAGATGTAGTGGAGTAGAAGTAAAAGTATAGACAATTGGAATTACTCCAGTAAAGTAAAAGTACCTAAAAATTGGGCTTAAGTACAGCACTTGAGAAAATGTACGTAGTTACTTTACACCAACGCACGCACGCACGCACGCACGCACGCAACGTTAACCTCCATCACAACCGTCCCAGAAGGCGTACGGGGAGGATGAATGTCACAATGCATGACTTCAATCTGCGTGTTGCATAACGCATCTGTCACTGCCTGTTTGGACGCGTGACAAGTCGGCATGTGTGACAATAAAGGTGTGACAGCATGGTATGTTGACATTGTTATTCAACACCAGAGAATTATCTGTTGGGCTGCAGAAGCGATGCATGCGGGAGGGAACGATGCATTGTTCCTGTAGCCATACAGTACAATATGTCTCTTAATAAGAACTCACAGAGTGAGTGGGCGGGGATGAGGTTCTGGAGAGGTAGATTGAGCTTTCCTTATCTAAACTTCTCTCCCCTTTTAAAGTCTGATTTAGTATTTTCTGCTGTCCAACAGTGTTGCATTGCATGCCAACAATAGCAGTGAGCTTGTTGATCTGCTACTTACGGCGTGTGACACCATCAGACAATGATGTATATATTCAAGCATTAAACTCCTGAGGAACATTTACATAACGGAGAGGGTGGAGGGGTGGAGAGAGATGGAGACGGTAGCTGCCTGCTGTGTATTTTTAACCTGCCTCACTGTCTGTCACTATTAAGTATGCTCATAGGTAATGGCCTTGTATCCTCGCATTGTGGCAACGCAGGAAAAATATTTCCCAATCTGTATGCAGGGCAGATATTCACCCGGTGTTTGAATACTAAATAACATCACAGAGACAGTGTTTGAGTGGGACGTTAGCATCCAGCGGATGAATTAGAAAATTCTAGTCACCGAGTCTGTCTGTATATATACTCTACGCCGCGCTCACAGCTTAGGAAGGTTGTCAGTGTGGTTGCTTTCAATATTTGACACACAACCGAGTGCCAGGCAGTGCGTGTGTGCGTGCATGCGTGTGTGTGCGTGTGTGTGCGCGTGCGTGCGTGCGTGCGTGCGTGCGTGCGTGCGTGTGTGTGTGTGTGTGTGTGTGTGAAATTGTGTTTGTGCGTGCGTGCATGTGGCTGGTGGGGGTGGGTGGTTGCGGGGTGTGTGTGCATGTGAAAGGAACAGTGTGTTTTTTTATGTTGCTCTTAGCCTCTCTCTCTCTCTCTCTCTCTCTCTCTGGGCTCTGAATATAGCTGCATTCATCAAAGAACCGTAACCCCTGAAGAACATGGGTATTGTTGGTGGGTGTTTACCACTACACACAGCAAAATCCTGAGTGTTCTTTTGGCTCTGGAAGTGTGAAAATGGACTCAGGACTTTGCTGTGCAATGTGAGCTTGCGTGTACCATTTCATGTTAGAGAACAAAGATGCACTGTAGCCTACTTTATGTGCTAAAAAGAGACTATTGCAGGCTATTATTCGACTCAGTCATTCTTGAGACGCTTCATACTTTCTGCTACTTTTCTATTTCTCACAAAAATGTGTGCGTACCTGTCTTTGTCTGCATACAATTTTATTTCTAATATGTTTATTGAAATCATGACCGACCCATTTACCGAAGTCCAAATGTGTTTTTTTTGGCCAATGCAGAGTCTACCTTTCAGTTTTCTCTTGTTTCTTTGACTACATCCCCCCCTCTCTCTCTCTCTCTCTCTCTCCCTCTCCCTCTCTCCCTCTCTCTCTCCCTCTCTCTCTCTCTCTCCCCCTCTCACCCCTCCCCCCCCTCCCTTGACCCCCCACTCTCTTGATCTGTCTCTCTCTCTCTCTCTCTCTCTCTCTCTCTCTCTCTCTCAAATGAAGCTGCTGTGTGACCAGGGGCAGTGGAGCATCCATCCAACACAGTCAAAAAACCATAGAGTCAATTGAACTGCGAAGAGTGTACGGAATGGAACCGAATGGGCCCGTGAGGGTCCATTCGGTTCCATTCGTACACTCTTTGGAGTTCAATTTACACGGAAGATTTTGCTGTGTCCAAAGGTGTGACTCATTGGGACCGTTTTCTTTAAAAAGGGGGCTTCTTCAGTCCCTCCATTCTCCTCCTCTCCTCCAACACCTCCATGCGTAACAGTAACAGCAATGCTCCTCCGTTCCCCCTGTCCTCGAAAGAGGATTACGCTGTGAATGGGAGAGTCTGACGTTTTTTTGTTTTTTTGCTGTACCAAAGATGCAGTGTTAAAATGTCACTATTTGCTCATTCACGGCTATCTTATATCTCTAGATTGATTTTTCTTTTTATCCAGTTAAACCAATAATTTTAATGTGGTGTGTGTGGGCCGGCTGCTTTAGTTTTAACATTGAAACATTAGATTAGGGTTTTTTTTTAGTGGCTGCAGAAAGTGGGGCAATTTTTCATATAGTGAAACAAATTCATTAAAAACAAAAGATACAGGGAACAAAAAAACATACTTTTCCTTGCATGATAATGAACCACATATTATTTTATTACTATATGAAGATGGTTATATTCCACTGTGTACCATGAGGCCTAGACATTCATTTATTCTCTGCACAAAGGCTGAAGGTTCTGTCCCATGCTAAATGGGTAAGCATTATGACTTTGTAATGAAATTATATTATTAGTGTTGTGGTGCCATCGCTCTCTCATCTCCTGTGTGAAATTGAATACATTCCCCCCCTCCCCTCTCTCTGTCTCTCTCTCTTCTTTCTTTCTTTCTTTCTCTCTCTCTCTCTCTCTCTCTCTCTCTCTCTCTCTCTCTCTCTCTCTCTGATTATATTCTAAGTGCTCCACAATTGCATTGCTGCTGCATGTTGTTTAAAACATAGGCGACAACGTTCCCATGGCAGCGTTTTCCAAGAACACACCATGTCCATAGTCATATAAAATCGATAGTCAGTTGAATGAGACAGAATGTGAGAGGGATAAAGAGAGAGAGAGAGAGAGAGAGAGAGAGAGAGAGAGAGAGAGAGAGAGAGAGAGAGAGAGAGAGAGAGAGAGAGAGGGGAAGGGACAAGCAAGGCTCAATGGAGTATGATGCACTCATAGCGTCCTGGCTGTGCACAGCACCAGCTCAGACCGCCTGAATGTGCATGTTGTTTCACCAAAGATTAACCACTTTAATTAGTATGCTACGCTGAATGGAGGTGGTCAATGCCGTATGAAATAAGCAGTGAAATTCTGCCGGCGTGACATTGAACAAACCATAATGAGATTGCATTTCATGGTATGTGCACATGTATTTTCCCCGGCTTTTCATTGACTTGCTGTATGGTAATAAATCATACCAATCAGACAAGGCGTATGGGTGGTGGGACTGCTGCTGTCAAGCGTTAATTTACAAGAAGAATGCTTTTTTTCCCTCCTCCTTTCTTTCTCTCCCAATGGGATTGGAGGATGTGTGCAATTTTTAGGGGTTCCACTGCACTACTTTTATAGTGTAGAATTTTACTAATCATTATTAAGAAGTATAGTTCACTGACTTCATGAGGTCCACTTCTACCAGCCTCAAATAAAGAAATGCTGAGGAAAAACATGTGTATTTTCAATAGGATGTCAAGGTATGTGTTATGGGCAAATTGAGCCTGCAGTATAATCAGCATGGGGGAGTATATGTTGTTGTTGTATACACTGTATACTATCTATAGATAGATGCTTTATTTGTCCTCGCGGAAATTCATTTTGTACCAAGCAGCCGTCAGGATACAAAAAAATTGAAATACACAATACATTGACAGATCACACCACATAATACATTGACAGTGCTACACAGCTCCTCTCCGCTCCTCCCAACTATAAAAGGATACCAGTCATAATTCAAGAGGCATCACATATATTTTATGCACAGAACTGAGATGGGGCCTCTTTGTTCAGGAGTCCTATACTTGTGGGGACTCTATCTATCTATCTATCTATCTATCTATCTAGATAGCTAATTATAGATACAGTAGAATGAGTAGATCGATCTATTTTCTATCTATCTATCTATCTTGCTTTCTTTTTTCAAATTTATTTTTGGGCTTTTATGCCTCTATGTGATAGGACAGTAGGCTGACAGGAAATGGGGAGAGAGAGATGGGGGAGTGACACACAGCAAAGGTCGCCGGGATTGGGATTCAAACCAGCGACAAGCTGTCAGGCTAGGTGCCCAGACCGCCACACCAGCGGCCCGGGCCTATCTTATCTATCTTCTGCACACATTAAGTGATGCAGGAAAATGTGTACAGAAATGAAGTGACCTTCTTGACCATGACAGCCTCATTACAGTAGTTTCACAATTACTTTGTGGCCAAATTGTAAACGAATTGCAAATTCATGCACATCATTGAAATTTTTAGATTCCGTATTGTTACATTCTAGTTTTTCAGCTCCTTGACATTGCAACAATGAGATAAAATTGACAAAAATAGCAATACAATAATAGAAATAGCAGTAACAATGGTACTATAATATAATACAATACAATTGCACAATGTAAGGTGCTTCTGGTTAGGTGTTGTGTTCATGGGTCCTACCTCTAATATTAGATAGGCCTACTGTATACCTTATACAGTCATTGTTACCTTCACTTAGACTAGGAGTGGTGTATAGGGATTCTTCTCCTAGAAAGGTCTATTGTAGTTTCCTACAACTCAATGACAGTTAGAGAGCAATTACTCAATGTTAACAACATTAATTAACTCCTAACTGTTGTCTGAATGACTCATCTAGTTTGTTCGTCTTAATTACTAGTATTAGGGAAGGCCTTCCATGCATACATTCTTTACAGTAAAACCTAAACACAATGACTTCTGCTGCGTTTTTTTTTTTCTCAGAGCAGAAAACTTCAGCTTCCAGCTGCAAGTGTCCTTCAACATGATTATGGTATCATCCATATTCTACAACAACATGATCCATTGTCTTTGAGATTTATTTTTCCAAATTCTCCACAAACCACTCAGCAGATGGTGCGTAGCCCATTCAATCCGGGAATGCGTCTGTATCATTTTGCTATAGCCTATAACCGTTATTTTTAACTTTTGGCTATTCAAAAATAGCAGATCTACAAGCTCATAGCGCAGCACCGAGTACCAATCGTGAAAATGTGTGCAAATCTTTGAATATATATATATATATTTTTAAACCACATTTTTTACTAAGATCTTTGCTTTTGGGGGTCCCTGGAACAAAACCTTTTCATGTCAAGGACCCCCAAAATGATATGCATTTGGCTGCGGACCCTCATCTTGTTCCAGGCCCCCCCCCAGGAGCAAAGATTTGAGTAAAGAATGATCCATTTGAAAATATACATATTCAAAGATTTGCACACATCTTCACGATTGTTGAATAGCCAAAGTATTAAAAAAAAAAAAATGAAGTGGTTACACAGCGTTCCCGGTCTTAAAGGGTTAGAGAATGCTTTGTCTAAACAAAATACCCCAAAATGTTATCTCTCTTAGACTTGCACACAGACCCGCGCTCCAGTCTCAGTGGTGGTGAGTAGAAGAGGATTAACAGTGACTTTCCCTGTGTTTTAAAAGAGCCAGTTAAGAGGATTGAGCCAGGGGTTTGAAGGGACGGATGTGTGGTTGCAGATAGGACAGCACTGGAGGAGAAGATGTCTTCATTTTAGCTGGGCTACTATTGGCCAGAGATTAGAATGAGTATGTGCACACTCACACACACACACGCATTCACAAGCGTGCACACACACACACACACACACACACACACACACACACACACACACACACACACACACACACACACACACACACACACACACACGCACACACGCACACACAAACACAAACAATCGCACATGCACATGCACATGCACATGCACATGCACATGCACATGCACATGCACATGCACATGCACATGCGCACACATGTGCACGCACACACGCACGCACGTGCGCGCACACACACACACACGCGCGCACGCACACATACAGTACATACACATGCACACGTACTGTACGCACGCACGCACACGTGTGCACACACACACACATGCACACGTTTGCACATGCACGCACGCACGCGCACCCACCCACCCACCCACCCACGCACGCACGCACGCACACACACACACACACACACACACACACACACACACACACACACACACACACACACACACACACACACACACACACACACACACACACACACACACACACACACACGCGCGCACGCGCGCACATACTGGATGCTGAGTCAGTAGTGAACATGCACAGTTGCCCGGAGGAAGACAGAGAATGGGAAAGTAGGTAAGTTTAGCTGTCAGTTGGCGGATGAGTTATGTCACAGTTATGTCCATTACAGCGAGCAGACCAGGCAGAAGTTCTGTTCAATGTACTGTATAGGTGGTTGTCCTTGGGTGCAGGATTGAAGTGAAATGACAGTTTCAAAACAGCATCCTCCTGGAGTTTTCAACAAGGGCTGTTATGACTCTGACTTTGAGATTGCATAATGTCTTTTCACTTTGTGAAAGTTGCCATTGTGCCTGCGGGTTCGGACGAGTCTTGACACAGGAGAATGTGAGGTAAAAACTACAGCAGCTTAGCATATGAAGTTAGCAGAATAGGTCAACTGAAAGAAAAATAAAGACCAGCAATGTATCACTTTTCATGGATTTTATATTCAGGCTATCTGCATTTAACTTATTTATTATTATTTCTCACTAACTCTGGGGGAGCCGGGGATCGAACTGGGAATCTGGCCACTCTACCGGCCACTCTACCCCTGAGCTACTGTTCCCCTTAGCAGTGGTTCCCCTTAGCCTCGTTGTTCTTCAGTCTACTAGTGTCTTCAATTTTCTTTCATTTCTCTGTTTCAGCTCTCTTCACAGAGGTGCCACACGACATCTCGACGCAGAGCGGCGCCGACGTGGAGATGGCCTGTTCCTTCCGCGGGGCGGGCTCCCCTTCCTACTCCCTGGAGATCCAGTGGTGGTACATCAGGAACCACAGAGACTGGCCCGAGAAGCCTGCCTGGACCACCAATGAGGTGAGAGCTGTCTGGATGGAACATCATCTAGTGGTGTGGCTGGGGTTGAGGCCGGGATGGGGGGGGGGGGGGGTGCGGGGCGGCGGGGCGCAGTGGGGGACTGACTTTGTGAGATAAACTGTTTACATCAGCTCATTCAAGAAGCTTAGTCTGTCTGAATAAAGAACAGATGTCCACAAGCTATTTTTGACGCAATAATTAATAATGCAGAGGAAAAAAAATGTTATTTGTCATTAGTTAGCTGACTAATTAATATATCTGAGGGGAAGTGAGCTAAGCACTATTTTAAAGGACAGGGATTATTTTGGTCTGATTATATATCATGGCTGTGGCTTTGTGCTTTATACATTAAACATACCTTTTATCATTCAAAACCTTTACATTCCTCACATGGTTGTGCCTCTCCCTCTTTTTTTAAATGATCAGTGAATTAGAATGCATCGGCTTTAGAAGTCCATTTTGGAATAAATGATGTTCACAGGGTTCATTTGTGTGGGCAGGTTTTTGCCTTGACCGAACCTGCTCTAGTTTACTGTTACATCAGGCAAAAAAGGAAATGGCCAGGACAAGAAACCCTCTGGCACGGAAAGAAGTGGATAATTGCTTATTAGCATTTGCCTTCGTTGGGGGAGCAGGTTGACTCTCTCCCAACATGGGGGGAACTCACGCCCCCCTGTTGCGCCTCTAGACACTATAATTGGCACTGAGGAAGAAATAGATTTTCAAAAATCTCTGTCTGGCTCCATGAATAATTCATACCTATGCCCAAAAGAATACCTCACTGCTTCCACGCACACACACACACACACACACACACACACACACACACACACACACACACACACACACACACACACACACACACACACACACACACACACACACACACACACACACACACACACACACACACACACGGTTTCATTTTCAGAGGCTGCCATGCACAGTAGAGTGTATATGCATGTACTGTACGCGCGCGTACACACACACACACACACACACACACACACACACACACACACACACACGTATGTATATGTGCACATATACACACACACTTACATAAGTATGCATGCACAGTCACCTACATATCTAGAGTTGAAACACATACGCACACACACACACACACACACACACACACACACACACACCACGTGTGCGCACGCGCATACGCACGCGCGCACACGCACACACACACACACACACACACACACACACACACACACACACACACACACACACACACACACACACACATACACACACACACACACACACACACCTTGCTCGAAAATAGCTCAGCAGCCAAGATGTTAGGTATACCAGCGGTGTACTTTGATCTGGGACCGCAGGTAGTACAGCTAAGCTGTGTTTAAAGATGTTCAGAAATATCAGTAATGGCAATCTATCGAAGTCAATAACAATGTTCCGACTTAATGTTATGGGAAAAGGCAGCTTAACCGGCATGATATAATGCCGTGCACCGAAAATAGCCGATCTACAAGCTCAAAATTCGCCGCGCTGTGACACGCTGTGAGCTTGTAGATATAGGCTATTTTTGGTGTGCAACACCGGCGAGCAACTAAGTATAATGCGGCTGTTATGAATGTGTCATCCTTGTTTCTGTGTAGGTGGTGCCCCAGGAACAGATGTCCAAGGATGCCACCAAGATAAGTGTAAGTTTGAACTTGTAGCAGCTGTCAAACTAAACTAAACCAGCCAACCAGCTTTTGTGGGATCAATTTCCAGTTGTGGATCGAATACTTGATTTCCCATGCACATTCTTGGTCTTAAGCACGAGTACTGAATATTGAATAATTCAGATGTTTTTCAAACGTGCAGTGTGAATAATTCACACGGGCACGGTTTGAAATAAGCCATGCACCTTCTCTCCCCCCCCCCCCTCAGGTGGTGAAGGTGGCTGGCAGCAATATCTCCCACAAGCTCCGCTTGTCCAACGTCAAGCCGTCCGACGAGGGCACGTACGAGTGCCGCGTCATCGACTTCAGCGGCGCCGTGGCGCAGCATCACCGCGTGCGCGCCTTCCTCCAGGTGGAGCCCGAGAGGAGGGGGCACGACGGGATGGAGAACGCCCCCCAGCCACAGGAACCTGCAGGGCACCGGGCGCAAGCCCACGCCCGCCGCCACCAGACAGATGGCAGCAGGGAGCTGAAGAGGAGATCGGCGGCGAGTAGCAGCACTGACTGCACCGAGAGCTGTGTGCTCTAAAGTGGGGGGCCTCGCTCGCTCGTGTCGCTTCGCGTGTGCACAGATGGGGATCGAAGACCGAGTGCATGTTCCCGGTTTTATCTTTAAGAGGAAAACGTCATTTATTTACACACACACACACACGTCATCGCAGCAGCAGAGACCCGGGCCGTGATTGGACCTTTTGTGTGCCATGTTTATTTATAACCTCAGTCGCTGGCAGTTTGTGTACTTTCATTATGTTTGTTTGGATCTAATTGTAGATTGTCGATGCCATCAAAGGGCATGTTTATTATTGTCATTGAAAATGACTCAATGTTCTCTTTGTTGTTATGTTACGTTCTTGTTATTGTTTCCGTGCTTTTCTCCTATTGCTTCAGGTTTATGCTTATATGATTTTGATGAGAGAGAAGAATATGTTTTTTTTCCAGTATAACCTAGAGAAAACTGGGACCCAATTAAATCACATACAGTACAGGACACAGCAAAACCCTGAGTGTTTAAAGGTGCAAAAGACAACATTCAGCCACTAGATGTTGCTATCGCAACACCTGTGTTGCATAAGGTTCCTTATATTCCTCACTCATGTCTGTAAGGCAGTAAATATGCAGTTTGCAACATTGTAACATGGTGGCTGCCTCCAAGGGTTTCTTTAGGGGGGAAAAAGTACCTTTCCCAATGAAAACTGAAGCATGACGATAACGGCAGCCGTCAGCTTACAGAGGTAAACAAAACAAATAATAATTCTCAACAAAATTATTGAAATGATTATGTAATCATAATACATTTCTGGGGAAAGCGATACGTTTGTTCCACACCTTTTTAAAAGCTCTGTGGATGTATTATTTATTTTCTTTTTTTATCCATGTACTGTACATATACTTTTTAACTCTGAAAGTGTAAAGATTGACCTGTAAAGCTTCATTTATTCTCCATAGTACGATGGTGTTAATTGCCAAAAAGAACAAAAACTAGAATTCACACACAAAAAAAACACAAAATGCTCTTGAAAATCTGATATTTTCAGCAAGCAACACCGTCATGTGTAGGAGTATAGGGCATAGCAGTGGCAGCCATTTTGTGGTGCCACAGACATAAAACCCATTCATTTTTTCCATCGAGATTTTTGAAAAAATTCTATATAAATTAGTTTAAGCCTGGTACCAAGCCATCCAGGCTCCTAGTGAATCATGACCATAAAACATTTGATTATGTGTCAAAAAATATTTAAATATTGAATTATATTATATACTATATTTAATAAATACCCTTTTTTTTGCTGTTTACAAATATGTTTTGACACAGAATCAAGTGTTGTATCATCATGATTCACCAGGAGCCTGGATTGGCTTGGTTCCAAGCTTAAAATCATTTATATAAATATTTTCTGAAATCTCTATTGGAAAAATTAATGGGTTTTCTATCCGTGGCACCACAAAATGGCCACCACTGCTATATGCCCTATAAATTCTGCCACTTTTACACTTTAGGAGTTAAAGGAGCGCTCAGGATTTGGCTGTGTACTATAGTAGTAGAATACTGACATAGTCATGGAAGATAGGAAGTGAATGAACAAGGACTTGAAGGCTCATTGATAACATTGTTAACATTATTTTGAAACAAATGTCTTTTCAAATGGTTATCAAAAGGCCTCTAACTAAAAAACAGTATACCAAAAGGCTGCAGTATTATCTTGTAAATGCTTTAAAATTTCCCCCCACCATTTATGTGTCTAGTTTTAATGTTTTGTTTTATATTAATTATATTTAATATCTGCATTTGAAAGGTGTAACTTTCTAAACCACCTGTAGAATGTCCGCAGAATACAAATGTAAAACTTGTGTTTATACACTACTTCGTTGCGTTGCAGATTTACAAAATAGAAGATCTTGATTCAAACCGGGAACACATCTCTGTCATTTTAAGATTTATTTTGCTATTCAAAAATAGCAGATCTACAAGCTCATAGCGGGGCACTTGGTGCCACGCTATGAGCTTGTAGATCTGCTATTTTTGAAAAATCGTGAAAATCTGTGCAAATCTTTGAATATATATATATATATATCTTAAAGCGAACATTTATTGTTCCAGGGACCTCCAGAAGCAAAGATTTGAGTTACAAATGTTCGTGTTAAAAATATATATATTTATTCAAAACGTATCAACATTTTTTTAAATTGCAGATATACAAGCTCGTAGCGCGGCACTCTGTGCGCACTATGAGCGAGTATATCTGCTATTTTTGAATAGCCCAAAGTATAAAATAATGCTTATAACTCAATACAAAAAAATTACACAGCTGCTTCAAGGTCTTATAATGGGTTAAGCTCAGCTTGTAGATCTGCTATTTTCGGGCGCGCGACACCGTTGTACAATGGAGTATAAACTAAGCACATGCCTTCATCATGTCATGATGACTTGTAAATTAATGTTTTATTCACCCTTGATACTGTAAACTTTTATCGTCATCATCTAAAATATAAATTAATTATGTGCTACTTAACTAATTAAAGAAACACAAGCAGGATGTTATTCATTCAAGGCTTTTTATCATTATCCACTCCACTATACTGTATAGCTTTTTGCCTACACGTTTACATGGACAATAACTCATGTTTTCATCTCTGTATCAAGTTTACCTTCACGATCGTATTTGTTCTACAATCTAAGTGCTGCTGTTTGATATTTACTCTGTTAAATACATTCATTTTGACACAGAGAATGAAATACTGCCTTTTTTCTTCTTTGCTATGATTTTGCTATTCCACGATGATCTGTAATGCATTTATAATGAGACAACGTTGGGTACAAAACAAAGACGCAGGCATTTATAGCACTGCAAGCTGATTGTTGTTAAAAAAAAAGAAAAAACGAACAGAATGTGAATAAAAGGGTGAAGAGGAAAGAGTCCACGGCTCAGTCTCATACATTTATTAATTAATGTGATTATTAATTTATGAAGATTCATCTTAAGATGTCTGGAACATGGCTCAATCATATCTGTGTCTGTAATGGAAACGCATCAGTATGGCAACACCATTTGGGGAAAACACAATAATCACTTATAGGTTGCTTTGACATTCTAGACCAGTGGTCCAGGGACCACCAGTGGTCCTTGAGGGGGTTCCAGGTGGTCCCCAGCTAAATGATTTGAGTTTGGTAACCAAATGGACCCTTATAGATCTTTAACTCTTGAGAGCGTAAAATGAAACCAAAGGGACCCGTACGGGTCCCTTTGGTTTCATTTTACGCTCTCAAGAGTTAAATTATTGTTAAACATCTGCATTACTTAAAGGGATATTTCACTTTCAAAAAAACTTTTGGTCATTTTATGGTCTACTCAGGCTTTAGTGAGCCCTCCAGACCGTTTTTAAGTTGCTTTATTCAGTATTTAGATATTTGATATTCATTTTACCAGCCACGCCCCCTTCCTATACAAACCCATTATAACTTAAAACTCAATTTTTAACCTGTTTAACCATCAAAAACACCCGTCCTTGGTTCTGGTGACTCACCCTGCCCTCCTAATGCGTGAGGGGGCCGTGTTTTTTTGATTACTTTTTTCATTTATTTTTAATATATATTTTTTGTATTTAATTTTTTCATTTTCCAAAAAAAAATATTAAAAATAAATGAAAAAAGTAATCAAAAAAACACGGCCCCCTCACGCATTAGGAGGGCAGGGTGAGTCACCAGAACCAAGGACGGGTGTTTTTGATGGTTAAAAAGGTTAAAAATTTAGTTTTAAGTTATAATGGGTTTGTATAGGAAGGGGGCGTGGCTGGTAAAATGAATATAAATATATCTAAATACTGAATAAAGAAACTTAAAAACGGTCTGGAGGGCTCACTAAAGCCTGAGTAGACCATAAAATGACCAAAAGTTTTTTTGAAAGTGAAATATCCCTTTAATTTACAAGAGGTCTGCACAATTAGAGAATGTAGAAGAATTGTTATTTTGATCGACGTTTGCCTGTTATCTCTCCTATGGTACCAACATCAATACAGCATGGATGTGTGGACACAATCTTATCCAGCGACAACAAAATATTCTAAGTCTTGGATCTGAGAGTCTAAATCTCATCAAATGGTAGTCCGTGGCTCAAATGCAGAATAAATAATTGACCTTGATATGAAAAGACATGGATAGATAGATAGATAGATAGATAGATAGATAGATAGATAGATAGATAGATAGATAGAGTAAGAAAGCATTATGTGGAAGTAACATACCAAATGCCAAAAAGAAGACTAAATCTTCTCTGGCACTTGCCTCTGCACTTGGATCAACCGGAATTTGCGTTATGTATGAACTATTTATAGATAAATGCAGGCAGACTATTGTACAAGCTATGCAGGAGTAGGCTATACTGTAGTATAGGTATATGGGTAATACGATGTGAGGCTGATACATTCAGTGGTGGGAAAAGTAATAGTATTCAAATGTTTTAAGTAGAAGTATCAATAATGCAATGTAGAAATACTCTGTTACAAGTAAAAGTCCGGAATTCAAAATGCACTTGAGTAAAAGTACAAAAGTATTGGCATTAAAATGTACTGAAAGTACCAAAAGTAAAAGTACTAACATGTTTGAAAATAGCGGATCTACAAGCTCACAACACGTCGCATTGCGATGTGTTGCAAGCTTGTAGGTCGGCTATTTTCAAATAGCCTATATGTATGAAATAGGGCTAAAGTGGTTCATGTATGTATGTTTTATCTGCAAAGTAACTAGTAACAACAAATTGTAGTGGAGTAAAAGTACAATATTTGCCTCTGAGATGTAGTGGAGTAGAAGTAAAAGTATCTAGACAATTGGAAATACTCCAGTAAAGTAAAAGTACTTCAAAATGGTACTTAAGTACAGTACTTGAGTAAATGTACTTAGTTACTTTACACCACCGTGCAGTAGGCTACTATAGTATATGGGCATATGGGTGTATTACCCATACATGATGTGAGGCTGATACATGTACAGTGTCAGCCAGCTACACAGTAGGAGAATGAATACATTCTGCCATTCTGCCAGAACACTTGCTGTGTCTGAATCCGAATCATGATGATTTATGACGCATGTTGACTTTAGCCAGGTATAAAGTTTTCTGATGTGAACAGCATAAAAGGCATGCCTTGAACTTTTTTCTGACACTGGGGTACAATTGCTTGAATTGCTTCCACTTTCTCCCTCATTATAGGTGGAAAGCAGAATAAAGGTTAGAGAAAGTAGCAAAAGAATGTGGCAGAAACAGACGTTTTGGTTGGGAACAAAGGGAGTAATTGCTTGGAGACTCCTTTATTACGTTCCTTCACTTTGGTCTGTGTATCATCTATCCAGATGGCTGGTTATTCAATGGAGCCAGTGGAAATTAAAACTATTTTTGCCTAAGTGCCATAAAGTAGTTTGAATGATAAAACAAGAAAGGCTACAGTAATTGTCATATTGACAATTGCAGTATTGGTGCTCTCCTAAATGGTCAAAGCAGTGGCAAACAGTATCAGCATTACATGATGGTCACAAGACTCTACCCTAGCTCTTCAGTGGAGGCCATTGTGTACAGTGATGTATTGCTGCCAGCTACTGTTCAGCACATGTAATGAACCACATGTTATCTTCATCAGTGCTACACTTGCCGCTTTAGACCAGCAGAGGGCGTCAAGGGAGAATTGAAGCGGCGTCACATGCAACTGTACTAAGACTTATGGGCATGTGGATGCAGACATGTTTTAACAAGGTGTTATTCTCTTTAAAGTGTGAGGCAGTTATCTTTCATTAGCATTATTTCCCCGCCACACAATCATCTTAAATGGAGATATTCCATATTCAAATTAGTTTTTTGGCAGAGGGTGGAATCAGGGGTATTGTGATCAACCTCAAGAAACACATCACTTGCATAAGATATACAGTACTTGTACATGGATTCATATGTTGGGTCATACAATTCTCATAGGTTTGACCAGGCTCAGTGAGTCTCTAAAGACTATATTCTTCAAGTCAAAGTCATTAGTCCATGAAACTTCTGGGAACACAAAACTTAGATGTGGAATAGAAATTAACTTTTTTTTACCCAAATATCCAAACAAAACAATAAAATTGGTTCTGTTGCTGCAATACAAATACTACATACTGAGAAACACGTGCCGGTACAAAATAAAAAAATATTCCCACCCGTGTCCAAAAAGTCTGCAAACTCTGACAACCGTTTGCCTCATTCAAATTCCTACAATAAATAAAGAATCTGTAATCTCACTCCCATATGACCTCAATCACTCAGGGTTTCAAAAATTGGCTACTATAGCAATATAGAGTCCAAAAGCTACATCTAAGGCTCAAATATCTAATAAATGTGAAGGTTAATTTGAAAATAGATAAATATGTGCATAAATAAATACATTTATCTCCCAAATTGCTCATTTTTGTATTGATTAATTTTCATTTAATTTAATTATTTACAAATGTATTCTGGATGCTAACTTCGTTATTCTATGTCATTGTATGAACATAAAGTATAAGTCAGTACGTACAGACATACATATATGCACATAAATGTAGGCTAATGCTTTGACCAGTAAGTAAATAAGACTGATAAAAACATTACACTGTTGGCAAAGGTTACATGTACTGTAAACAAATGGGAGCTTGCATCCAATGCTCAGATTAATACAGTATGCCACATAAAAACAGTAGCTAACGGTTCAATGTTGTATTGAATTTTTATTTCGGCTTTAACAAAGTATAAAAATAGTACATAGTACTTTACTATTTGTTATTTCAAAGAGCAACAATATAGCCTTTATCAAAATGTGTCTTAAAGCATTCCATGCATATTGGTTAACCTTTGTAACCACTTGCTCAGGTCACATTAAAATACTTCTGTCTCTGATAATACTAAACAAGTTGGTGGTGAAAATGTCTATAGATATTTTTCTTGCATATGAAAATGATTGTGAAAAAATATGCTAAGTTTCATTCACCTAAAATATAAACATATCAATCAGCACCAACTATAATGAGGATTCATTGTTATTGCAACTGCTATTATGCATAATGTGAATGTAAGTGTAATGTTGGCGACAGCCGGATTTCGACTGCAAGCCTACTTGCCAATAATGACATTTTTGTAGCCCTTGACATGGCACAGGTTGTTGCTATCAAAATCCACCACAAGTTTCCTGAGACCTGAGTGTGTGGGTGTGAAGTAGATTTTGATCTTGGCGTCTTCTCCCGGCCCCACCGTGGAAGACAGCCTGAAGGTAAACATTTAAATGTTACATTAGTGAGACACCGACTTAAAGACCTCAATCACTCTTCAATTGTTTATACTATCAATTACTGTTTAATTATGGGTAGATGGCAGTTATGACTATGTATGGAGATCAGGGTCCAGCAGTATATATAAACAGTAAGAATCCAGTGCAGAGTAGAAGAGGAGAGGATGGGTTTTCCTGCACATTTTTAAGCCTTCAGTCAGAGATAGTATATAATAAAGTAAAGGCGCTTTCATGGCAATCCCTCAGTGGCGTCAGTTCAGCAAAAGCTAAGGTATGGCAGCATGCACGCGATGCACGCGAATTTTTGTGCGGTTCTGGGCGGGTTGGGTTCGTTTTTTTCCAGTTTTTGGTTACTTTATTTCGGTTTTAGGGTTAGGATTCGGGTTAGGTTAGGGTTATGTTATTTAATTCTTATTTTTGCCTGATTTTCCCGATTTATTATCAAAAAAGTACTTCTTTTTTTTTTCTTCCCTGGAGCCAGGGTATGGCAGCTGCAATAGCCTGCCATACCCAATTGACGCCCCTGCAATCCCTGGATTGGTCATTTCAGCAGATCAAAGTATTTCCTCACTTTGCTACTGCCATGAAATTGGAGAGACATTTAAAAAAAATGTTATCTTGGTGGATCATGCAGCGGGACAAATTTGCATTCATAAATAACAAGCCAGCATTAGTTATTCAAAGCAATGCTTTCAGTCCAAAGCTCGGCTTTTTTAAAGCCATTTTTTATTTCCATGCCTTTAGGCTTTATTTGTCTCAGCTGCATTACATAATGTCCAGTCAAGCATCTGAAAGCGTCATGCAGGCCAGGCCAACAAATCACCAAGCAGAACATTTTAGACATTACTTTTCTCTTAACATTAAGTAATGTCTTTGACCTGGCAAAACCTTCAGTTACTTCCTTAGGTCAATTGTTACTTCACAAATCTAATGGTGATGTCTGTTTTTGGAAGCCCAGTTAACTTGACAGATTTACTGTAGTGTGCTGGCTTGTCAAGGCAAGTGCTACTTATCTTATAAAAACAAGATGTGTTGACAATTTTTTCAGGCTTTATAATGTATATATATATATATATATATATATATATATATGTATGTGTTTTTATAATCAACATGGGATGGAGTACACTGCTACTGGCAGAGCAAGAAGAGACCGCAAACTCCCATTACTAAGGGGATGAGATGCTCATGAACAACCACAAACTAGCCTGGATTGACAACTGACCACTCTGAGGCCCTCTACAGCAGTGGTTCTCAACCTGTGGGTCGGGACCCCCAGGGGAGTCTCCACATGACAGAGAAGTGACCATTTAAGGACTTTTACATCTAAAAAAAAAAAGTAACATTGGTCAAAAACATTGGCCAAATAGTCAAATAATATAAGAAAGAGGCAAAAATTGTGAAAATAGCAGATCTACAAGCTCACAACCCCTCGCATTGCGAGGCATTGTGAGCTTATAGATCTGCTCTTTTCACAATTTGTATCTGTGGAACCGAGTCAAACAAAATAATACCTCAACTCCTACATTCCAAGTGCTTGTCAGGGTAGGGGGGTCCCCAGTTCAAATATGATTATTTTGGGGGGTCACGGCCTGGAAAGGTTGAGAACCACTTCTCTACAGGAAGGCTGCCATGGTATGTTGGGGGAGTAACGTCAATGCAAGGCAAACTAACAAAATGAACAAGCTGGTGAGGAAGGCTAGCTCAGTAGTTGGACTTAAACTGGACAATCTGGAGGTGGTTGCAGAGGGGAGGATGAGGAGGAAATCTGGCCGCTATCCTGCAGAACCCCTCCCATCCCCTCCATGAGGAGTGAGCTAGGATAAGGAGTACTTTCAGCCACAGACTAATTCCTCCTCGGCACACCACCAAGCGACTTGATCAGTCCTTTGTGCTAGTAGCCATCAGGATCAACTACCAATAGGGAACGTAATAAACTACACTTTCTGTCCTGTTCTTTGGTATTACTGAGTCCTGCTTTTATTCGCTTTGACTCTGGCACTGTCTGCTCTTTCGGATTACTGGCTCTGGCACATTGCACATGGTCTACTATGGTGTACAGTGAAGAAACGTGACAGATGTCTGTTAAGGATAACAGAACGTAAGAGAGTTATTTATTCATAGTTGATATTCTGATCAACATCAGTTTTTTTGCAGCTCAATTACATACAAAGTATTTTTTTCTCCATTATGCCAATTGATTCCTCTCCACACACATTTCTGTGTGTTGTCAATGCTGTTGTATCTGATGTGGCTAAAATCGTATGATATCACTAGAATGGTTTGAGAAATAAACAATCTGCAAAAAGCTGTCTTGTGTATTTTATTTAAAGTGTGCACGGATGCAATTTGCTTTCAGCTCAAAGGAACATGACAATAACCCTCCCAGAGCCAGAAGGGTGGACAGACATAATGATGTCATATGAACCTGAATCATGCAATGGCCTTGCTTTTGACAACAGTTGCAAGACCCTTTTATAGTTTTTTTTAAACCTTTTTAACTAGTTTTTCCCCCAAAAAAATGTTTTATTTTGTTTCTGTAAAGCGACTTTGAGTACCTAGAAAAGCGCTATATAAATCGTATTATTATTATTATTATCATTATTATAAGACCAGAACATCATGTGGTCAGGACTCATTGTTGATTGCTATGAAAGTCAGAGACAAAAAATGCTCTGAAGCTCCGAAATGTAAGTCTAAGCTCGCCAAATGCTTCAACAAGGATCTCAAAACCCACCAGGTAAAGCTTCAAAAACAGAGTAATAAACTAAAAAAATAAGGTAACTGCCATGACGAGGGGCCCGTTTCACAGAGGCAGAATTAAATCATCCTGGATGTAAAGCCAAATCCAGGTTTGACAAGTCTGCTCAGTACAGCCTGGTTTATTTCGTTCCACCAACGCCAAGCCAGGCTGAGAAGGAGCGACTTTGTCGAGCCAGTATGGTCAAGCCAGGATGAATGTGCGTTCACGGATTCCGTTAAAAGACCATGAGGTCGAGCACAGATTAACTGTTCCCCGAAATGGAGACGAAGCGCTTTAATAATAAAATAAATCCTGCTGCTGTAATACAACTGAGACTGAGAGAGTACTTTGGGGGGCAATAGTGGATAGACTGAATGTGTACTGTAAGTACCTCCAAAATATAGGCTATATCAAATGTAACAATCAGTAACAGTTCAAAGAGAAGGTTGTGTGCACATCCCACGCCCGTATTTAGGCCAGGTGCTGGACATCAAGGAGGAATCAAGAGAAAGAAGGAGGAGGTCCGCACACTGTTTAAAGCTCCAAGAAACTCTTTTTATAATGCAACGTTTCGACCCTTAGGTCTTCATCAGGCAAAATTTATATTACAATGACAGACAAAAACATCATATATATACACAAACATTGACTAATGGTGCATTATAAAAAGAGTTTCTTGGAGCTTTAAACAGTGTGCGGACCTCCTCCTTCTTTCTCACAATCAGTAACAGTAACATTTAGTATTAATTTTTACAAACAAATATACATATACGGGAAGTATTTGATTCTCCTTAAATTAACCAATTGAACCCCTGCAAACTTATTCTGGGGGAACCTTATAAAAAATACCCAATCTACAACCTACAAAGTATAAACATCATATAAAACTTGTTTATATGATGTTTTTGCATAGTATTGTATATTTGTCTGTCACTAAATGTTTCAATGAATTGAATACACAGGACCCCAATGGAAACAAGCCATAGTGCTTTCTTGGGTTCAATCCTTCTAGCATTGTATTTGTATTAAACTGTACTTTCTGTGCTTTTTTTGCAAACTGTTAATAAAGTATTCAATCAATCATGACTGATTGACAATTGTAAATTGAGGCTATATAGGAAGTGAAAGTTCATATGAATGGCCTGTAGTCTCGATGTAGTGTTGGGTCGTGTCGAGTCTTGTCTTGTGTCATCTTATCTTATCTTATCTTATCTTACAGTAGTTGGATAATGAAGCAGCATACAGTACCTCTCAGTGATCACATGTCCTCCAGTGAGGTTGGCTCCTTCGATGCTGAAGCAACAGTTCTCCAAAGATTTTGGCAGGGGGTTCTGCACAGTGAGTTCTGCAGCCAGCTTTCGGTTCCGCTTTGGTTCCCCCAGAATCTAAAAAAACGTAAACCCATTCTATATGTTAGCTGTCACGATGCCACACATTGTGAGCTTGTACATACTTGTAGATTGGCTATTTTCGCTATAACAAATACAGTACTGTATATAGGGCTTAAGTGGTTAACTTTAACGGTCATATCTCAGGAAAAAGCTCATGAAAAGGTGCACGCACATCCACTTGAGTGACCAGGTGCAGGAAAACAACAGTTCATCATAAAGAAAAATGAAGTCTGATCACTGGTTGAATGAGCGCCACTGTTTTTATTGCGCTCAATATTTCAATCAACAGATCTTCATCAGGAATTTGGAAATCTCCTGATGAAACATTGACTGCAATAATAATAACATTGCACACACATTGAGCGCAATAAAAACATTGCGGCTTATTCAACCAATTTTTCCTTATAATGGCCAGCTCATCCCACACTCCCAAAAATTGCAAGATGAACAGTCTGGGTTTGTTTTACACCAGCCTCTCCTTTCATGTGTCCGTGCCTTGCAGGCAGAGTCTACTCACCCTGACTTTAATCTCGGGGTTATCCAGCACGACATTTCTCAGAGCCAGCGCGGCCTCTCCCGTAGTTAAGTCAATAAGCAGCGCTGCCAGGCGGATCAGGTTGTCCTCAGTGAGGGTATCACCATACTTCTCATAGTTCAGCCTTAGTGGAACACGCCTCTCTGCAACGAGGCACATGGGGTTAAGTATATAACACTCAGACGGAAAGGTGTGAAGATATAATACATGTAAATACAATACTGTGAGAGATATACAGTCCTTGCATACACAAACACATGCATGCTCACACGTTAAGTCATACATGCACGCACACACACATTTTAATAATGTATTTATGTCCACATAAGAGATACAATACAAAGACACAAATATGTACAAGGTGCTGTAAAAAAGTACAGTCAGCTAATCTTGGACAAATACCCGAAACACCCCTCAGGGGTCCAATTAACGGCGTCTTGGCGGGTACCAATGATAGAAGAGATTGCACAGAATCTTGCAAGCCATTTGGCTGCTTTTTTCTGCATCCCAAGTTGTTGGAAGCCTCTTACTGCCAACCTGTGGACATGTCCTAGGCCAGTGGTTATCAACCAGTGGTCCGGGGACCACCGGTGGTCCTTGAGGGGGTTCCAGGTGGTCCCCAGCTAAATGATGGAGAGTTGGTAACCAAATGGACCCTTATAGATTACGGGTCATTTGGTTTCATTTTACACTCTCAAGAGTTCAATTATTGTTAAACATCTGCATTACTTCATTATATAATTGTTATTTTGATCAACCTTGGCCTGTTATCTCTCCTATGGTACCAACATCAATACAGCATGGAATTGTGGACAAAATCGTATCCAACAATAACAAAATATAAGTCTTGGGTCTGAGAGGCTAAATCTCATCAAATGGTGGTCCGTGGCTCAAATGCCAAATAAATAATGGACCCTTGATATGAAAAGGGTTGAAAGCCAATGTCCTAGGCTGCCAAAGTCAAAGTCAAGTAGATTGCACCTACAGTGTATAACGCAGCTCTGTGTTGGTATGGAGGAGCAGCTGGTATTTAATTACTTTAGTCATAAAAGCTTCCTCTAAGCTAGAGTGGAAGGTGCAGGCCAGTTTAAGGATATAGAAACTGATTTGGAGCCTTCACTGACACCAACACCATGTGGTGTATTAAACAGAGAGATGTGCAAAGATTTCAGGATTATCGGAACAGAGATGAAACACGGAAGCTTTGACACAGGAATGTTTGTTCATTCTCACCGACAGTGGGAAATGTTTGGATAATGTCCTTTGATATGAGATCAACTATTCTGTCGTGGCATGCAATGTGAAGCCCTTTATGGGCATAGCGGCCGTGCAGGAATGTGTGACATATGGTTTCTGTAACAAGCCCTGTGGTGTGATGCAAACAATGAGGTAGGTGAGTTAGGGTTACACACGCACACACACGCACACGCACACCAGTGGTGTAAAAGTAACTAAGTACATTTACTCAAGTACTGTACTTACTGTAAGTACAATGTTGAGGTACTTTTACTTTAATGGAGTATTTTCCAATTGTCTATACTTTTACTTCTACTCCACTACATCTCAGAAGCAAATATTGTATCGTTCAAGACCAACCTCCTCCTGGTGACAGCTCAATATTTAGCAGGTCTTTGAAGCCACAGTTCTCTCCCAGAATTCCATTGTAGGAAACCGCTCGGGATCCAAACTTCAAGCGGCACTTTTTATCACTCGACGTGTTGTTGGTAACCACAGCAAACACGTCGAAGTCACAGCCTTTCCTCATGTCAGACGTGACCTTGATGCTGAGGTACAGGCCTTGGTCCTCCTGCTGCTGCTGAAGCAGCTTGTTCTGGTGGTCGGCCTTCTTGAACGCCTCCCTCTCTTCAGCAGAGCCTGACAGGATGACCATAAGAAAGAACTGAATGAGACCATTTGTCATCGTACAACTTAACCCATTAAGACTGGGAACGCTATTTGTGTCATTTTAGATTTATTTGGTCATTCAAAAATAGCAGATCTACAAGCTTATAGCGTGGCAATGAGTGCCACGCTATGAGCTTATAGATCTGCTATTTTTTTTTAATCTTGAACGTTTGTGCAAATCTTTGAATATGTATATTTTTAAAGAAAACATTTGTAACTGAAATCTTTGCTTCTGGGGGTTATTATAGAAATATTAATACTCCATTTGGGTGAAGTTTTAGATCATTTATTAGGAAGATTTCAGCAGAGCAAACAGCATACAGATCAGACAGAGCTCTGGCCTCCTGGCCAGACCTTGGGCCCCTCGGGGCAGAAGCCTCCCACAACTCATCTCACACAGTTCTTTATAGTCCACATTGTACCAAAGATGCTATTCTAAATGTTCATAAAGATAAGAGAGACACAAACATAGCTACACAAATACAAATAGCTGACACAGTGAGAGTAGCATGGGGGAAACAGGTCAGCTGTTAGATTGACAGCTGTAGCCGAGTTGGAATTAGCACATTTATGTGAAACCTTGCTTCAATGAGATAACCAACAAATACACAATATATATATACAGGTTGGCATTCTAAAATATCCATTACAGGGTCCCTGGAACAAAACATTTTGAGATGGGGTCCGCAGCCAAATACATATCTTAAAAATGCTTCCTAAAATATCGGTGGTGCTCCAACTTTTCCATGTCAAGGACCCCCAGAACGATATGTATTTTTTGGACCGACATCTCAAAATATGTTGTTCCAGGGACCCCCAGAAGCAAAGATCAGAGTTAAAAATGTTTGCTTTAAAACATAATATATATTCAAAGATTTGCACACATTTCCCACTCTGTGCCGCACTATGAGCTATCTGAACTATCTGCTATTTTTAAATAGCCAAAGAAATCTTAAAATGACACAGATGTGTTCCCGGTCTTAATGGTTTAAAGGAACAACTCGCTTTATCATTTCTGGCTATTCACACTGTGTTGGGCTGTGGATACAGTAGCTCAAAACTAATAGATTTGAAACAACCGTGTGGCTGCTAGTGTAATAATGTTCCAGGAAGCGAAAGTCTGCATTCCATTTCTTGAAATCTTTGCAGAATCATTGCTACATTGTTGGAACCGGCCACAACCCACCTCTGAGATATACTAGGGCAAGTAAACATTTTTATACTGGACCGATATGGAGACATGGTTAAAATATGACAACGTTTTTTATATCAGTAGCACACAGGACTAAACAAAGATCTCCTGTATTTGTAATGGCTGTATCTGAAAGAGTTCCGCAAGCCAAGATGTCTATGTCTATGTGAATATAGCAGATGGTCTGGAGGTGAACTTAGCTTGCACTACTGTAATGTACTGTATATATACTAATATATACATACAGTGCACACGCACACACACACACACACACACACACACACACACACACACACACACACACACACACACACACACACACACACACACACACACACACACACACACACACACACACACACACAGAGAGAGAGAAGAGAGTATGCAGCTATGTGCATACATAAATATCTATGAAGGATATCGTTGCTGTCAGACATAAACCAGCTATCTCCATTTTTCTAGTTTTTTATTTATTTTTTATAAATCAGTGCTATTGAACACCCTTTACGTCTGTGTGTGGGTTTTACTAAATTGAAAAAGCATAAAAAAGCGCTTCTGACTACCCCTCCTAACTCCATTGGATCCTCATACTCGTCGTTCAAACCACCTAACTCCTAGCCTGGTAAACCCTCCCTCCGTAAATCTCATTTCCATTTGATTTCAGGAGTGAGTCTGGCATGAACGCCCATTCTGCAATATTGGCTGTGTACGCCAAAAAGGCGAGCCTATCAGCGTCGTCGCTCATTGTTCTGCGATTTCAAATGGAAATGAGATTTCCGGAGGGAGGGTTTACCAGGCTACCTAACTCCAACTTTGGAGATAGATGTTTTTTCCATCGATGAGAATGACGAAGTCAGACGGGAAAAAAAACCTATCTCCACATTAATGATCAAAAACCTCCCAACTCCACTTGAGTTGTATTTGGGTAAAGTGATGATTATATAAGGGACACATTCAAGCACCATATCTGACCATGTATAAAGTCACCATACCAACTTTGATGAGGCAGTAAAAACATGTTTTTCTTTTTCATTTCCTGAAAAGTTAATATTTTGAACATGGTTTCTGCCCGGCAGCAGAGATAATATGTCTGAAGATGGCGTGTTTAGCATAAAGAGCGTTCTGTGTCTCGCTTCATAGGCTGTTTACAGGACTGCCTCCTCAGAAAGCATGTACTTATCTGACCCTTCCTCCTGCTCTGACATTAAACACTGGTAAACATGTCATTTGTCAAAGTGACATTCAACCATGGGGTCATGTGCTGTTGTTATTTATACTGTATTAAGACTGCGGCAGCGCTGCGTGTCTTACCTTCAGGGTACTTGTAGAGGTGAGTGATGTCTTCCCTGGCATCGCTGCCGACGCTCTTCGTGCTGATCTTTTGGCCCACCGTGTGACCGAAGTTGGAGACCTTTTCGGTGCTGCCATCCTTCTTCTTCATAAGGGTGTGGATGTCGGCGTTGACTTCGGCGTAGACGAACGGCGCGTCGTATTTGAACACGAGCTCGCCCTCCTTGATGGCCTTGAGGGGTACGGGCCCACAGCAGTACACTCCTGAGGTACATGCACAGCAAGATACAAAAATCAAAGATGGAACTCCCTTCATCAGTGCTACAAAAAATACTTAATCCATTAAAACAGTGTCATTTTAGATTTTAACCACTATTTTATACTTTGGCCATTCATAAATAGCAGATCTACAAGCTAGCTTGTAGATCTGCTATTTTTGAAACATCGTGAAAATGTGTGAAAATCTTTGAATAAACTGTATATACAGGTATAAAGCGAATTTTTTTTTACTCAAATCTTTGCTTCTGCAGGTCCCTGGAACAAAATATTTTGAGATGGGGGTCCACAGCCAAATACATATAATTTTGGGGGTCCTTGACATGAAAAGGATTGAGAACCACTGACATACAGTAGCAACATAAGTTTTTCAGAAAACTGTTAGGATTTAGAAGGTCTTAATTGGTTAATTTAAAGAAATGAATGGGTTAATTTGGATACTATCACGATCGTATAGTCCTCACCACACTGGTGGTGTGGTGAGGACCCAAAAGCAGAACAGCCTGGTAGTGATCAAAAACCCATGGTTGGGTGTTTTAATAAACAGTAGGTGAACAGAACCAAATCACGAATACTAACTAATGAAGTGACACCAAACAATGACTCAACAAGGACTGACTGGGGAACAAGACTGATATAGATATGAGGGCTGATTACACATGAGAAACACCTGGGGAAGACCTGAACATAGAACCACAACAACTAGAACATGAACATAACCTAGAAATACAACACCTAGACAAGACAGGCAAAGTCTGTGACTGTGACAGACACACACTGTGAGTGTGAAGCTTACCTTCACTCTTCTCCTGTGGTGTCGGGTCAAAGGCCTGCCAGCCATCAAACCCTGACTGGAGGTCAGGCCTGGTCATCCAGCCCTCTACCCAGCAGTGATAGTTCCTGAAGATAGAATACAAAATATCATCAGCTAAACCCGGACTTTATACGGCCACTGATTTCATAAACAAAATCATTTCCTATTTTGCATTCTTCCGCATTTTCTCCCCAATTTAATCATTTCCTATTCCACCCATGTGTCCCGTCACTGCCAACACCCACTGTTGGCTTGGGGAGGGTGTGTAGACAACCACATGTCTCCTCTGACACACACGGAGACACCAGCTGCTTCAGCGAGGAGGGCGTGTCCCATATGGAGGCCCAAATTCTCTTCCCCAGCTCCATTAAGATGAGATGAGATATACTTCATTAATCCCAAAGGGAAATTGTGGCGTTTACAGCAGCACAGTGCAACAATAAATAAGTAATCAACAGAGTCAGACAGAAACACAAAACACACAGATGGACATAGACACACTAGACCAGGGCCGACACAGGACCAAAAAGAGAGTTCTTTAAGCATTGTACAGTCTGATGGCAGTATATGAGAGTCTGTACCGCTCAGTATGCATGTTCGGGGGAGAGTGATTTATCTATTTTATAAACAGTTCATCCTTCACTGAATAGGGACAATGCCCGTCGCAAGTTGATGATGTAATTTGCCCATGTGTGGTGTAGCCCTATGGAATTTATGGAATGCATGTCATTATAGGCTACTTTTTTTTTAAGAAATTCCCCCCATAAAGCTAGTAGATCTGCTCATTTCAAAATAATTTAGAAAAATGTTGTGGTTAAGTGGTGGTTAATAATCTCTTCAAGGCAGTGCCTACTGGTCATTCCCACTAGGTCTTGTGAAAATCTGCCCCTCCGTTCTTCAGCTATTTCGTTTACAGACAGAATTTTCAGGTCATGACATCATTTGATGGGGCAGTGAGACATCATCACAGACAGCTATAGCTTACATCACTTAATATAATTGTGTCATCCTTTTCCTGAGATATAACCATTAAAGGCATACTAACTTTGCAATGTGTTTACATAACAAAACAATACAAAAAAAATGTTAATCAATCATTTCCCTCTATACCAGCAGTCCTCAGCCACTGGAGTAGTGTGGTGGTGTTTACCTGCAGAAACACATTGCCCTCTCCCTGTATTTCGGTGTTTTCACAACGTGTTTCGGCAAGTAAAGTCGTAAATACTACGCCTTAAAAGTTATTTTCACCTTAACCTTGACGGTGACCTATTGCCCCTTCCTCTTTCGCTAACCTTCTGTTAACTCCCCCCAAGTTTGCTATAGTGGCGTAAACAGCTGACAGGATGTTAACAAGGGCTTCATGTGTCTCCTAGAAACTATCTTCTATCTAGCAAATACAACATTGAAACCGTCTCCTAGCAACAACCGTCTATTAGGACAGCATTTCTTTATACTCGCTTTATAATCACTGAAAATAAAAGACTATCGAGAAAGTCTGTTATTTTCGTATAGCAACACAGTTGTGAAACAAAGTAGACCTTAAAATCCTCAAAAGTGTACTTAAGTACAGTACTTAAGTAAATGTACTAATTACTTTCCACCACTGCAGTTGTGAAACTAAGTAAACCTTAGCATTCTCTTACCAGACCATGTCTCTAGTTCCCCGTGCTGACTGACCGTCCTCGTCGACGTATCGCTCAATCACCAGGTTGTTATTGGTGTCATGGGCTGACAGGTAGTTGGTGGTAACTCTGCAGGGGATGCCAAGAGCCCTGGAAACTAATAGGATTCAACAAAACAACACATAAATGCCCCCTCATAACCTTATACTGCATCAGCAAAACATAGCCCTAAATGTTGTTTTGACAATATTTTGTGTCTGTTTAATCCTTTAACACCAGGAACGCAACTCTTTGGCCTAATATAGCAAATAGCCGATATACAAGCTTGAGAAGTCGTGAAAATGTGTGCAAATAAAAAAATATATAAATAAAAAGTATGTTGCCATATATACATGGCTATATGTGGTTATGTGGACATATGTGGTTCTCAAACTGTTTCAAGGACCCCCAAAATGATATGTATTTGGCCACAGGGCCCCATCTGAAAATATTTTGTTCCAGGGACCTCCAGAAGCAAAGATTTGAGTTAAAAATGTATATATATATTCAAAGATTTGCACACATTTTCACTATTTTCCCCCCCCAAAAAATAGCCAAAGAAATCAAAAAAATTACACAGATGCTTTCCCGGTCTTAATGGGTTAAAGTTCCATTGGGTTCTTTGGTATATACTGTACCTGAGCAAGCCACTGCAGCAAACACCCAGCATTGTCCAAAGCGGACAGGCTGACAGGCGTTCCTGTCCCAGTTCTGGAGGATCTCGACACTTCCCTTCCAGGACAGAGGGCTCACGCCTCCATCATAGTCATCCGTCCACCTCCCCAGCAAGACACCTTTGTCATCGTTACAATTCACCTACAGTATGAAGAAGGCAAAGGAGAATAGCATGGTGGAAATGAACATGAAAACCAGTGTGTGGAAAAAGTACTCACATGTTTCACTTTAAGTAAAAGTATCAATACTGCAGGGTAGAAATACGGAATTCTAAATGTACTTGAGTAAGAGTACAAAAGTATTGGCATCAAAATGTACTTAAAAGTACCAAAAGTATAAGTACTCATTGTTCAGAATGTCCCATTTCGTCCCAAGTTCAAAATGTATAAAAAAATCATTTGAAAATAGCTGATCTACTGTACAAGCTCACAATGCGTCGCATCACGATGCATTGTGAGCTTGTAGATCGGCTATTTTTTAAACGGACCAAATATATGTAGGGCTGAAGTGGTTAATGTATGTTTTGTAATAATGATCTAGTAACTAAAGCTGTCAAATAATTGTGGTGGAGTAAAAGTACAATATTTGCCTCTGAGGTGTAGTGGAGTAGAAGTAAAGGTACAGACAATTGGAAATACTCCAGTAAAAGTAAAGATTCCTCAAACGTGTACTTATAAGTACAGTACTTGAGTAAATGTCCTTAGTTACTTCACACCACTGATGACAGCACTCAAAACTTTCACACTTAGGTATTTGCACGCATGAAGGCCATGTTGAAAAGGAGAGAGATCCTTATCGGGACGCACCATAGCACTTAGCACTCTGCACACGTAGATGGGATTTCTCCTTCCTGAGCAGTCTTTACCAGGATTACGCAGGTATTTAGGGTTCATGTCTAGGATTCTCAGGCAGGCATCCAAGATCCCAGTTTCAAACTGCACAGAGACAGAAATAACATTGCAGAACTGAACATAATGTATAATTGCCTCTGTTTTCAAGTGATAACTAAAAATAGAGAGGTTCAATGCTCTGTGAACAACAGGTGCAGAACAAATAACTAATTTGTCCTTCTGGTATGTTATAATCAGTCATTTCTAATGCTCCATGTAATGACAGGCCAACTGGACTGGATCAGATATCAAAGAATGAAGTGCTCTTACGAGCGCTTCATTTATGTGATTAGGTACAGAATGCCATTCTATCAGAATCTCATAGCCGACTGTAAGCTCTGAATGAAAGCTATGATCATTGTTTCTCACGGAACATTGTTGAGTCCTTAACTAAATTGTTCCTACAGTATGTTTGAGTTCATGTCAGGAAACACAGCCTACTTGATAAATGGCCCATATCATATCAGACTGATCCCCACCCTGTCTCATCATCATTTATCTCTGAAGACATACAGTACATGGCTCCCTTGTTGGAATGTTTACTCGGTGAGGTCGACAGGGGCCTGTTGGTACTGGTACCTGGCCAAAGTTCCATGCCGTCTCTTTGGGATGCTTGTAACTGCCTCGAAAGATGATCCCATCCTGAGACAGGACGTACTCCCTCAGGTTGTCTTCATTGTCCATGTATACCCAGTCCCCTGTTGCCATGAGACAATAAGTGTAATAATTACTGTATCAGTAAACACATTTTTCTTAAAGGGATATTTCACTTTCAAACATGTTTGGGGTCATTTTTATCTACTCTGCTACTCTGTTTTTAAGTTACTTGATTCAGTAATTAGGTATTTGATATTCATTTTATCAGACCCCTTCCTATACAAACCCATTGAAACTTCAAACTCTTTTTAACCATGTAAGATTCATTGAAAACACACGTCCTTGGTTCTGGTGAGGTGACTGATATTGTCCTTCTAATGCGTGAAGGGGCCGTATGCTTTCAATTAGATATTTAATTTAATTTATTGTACTTATTTATTTAATGTTTTTTTCATTTCCCCCAAAAAGATTATAAATAAAAACAGTAATTGGAAAAACACGCCCCCTCACGCATTAGAAGGACAATATCAGTCACCAAAACCAAGGACGTGTGCTTTCCATGAGTCTAACATGGTTAAAATGGGTTTATATAGAAAGGGGCGTGTCTGATAAAATGAATATCAACGTCAGAAAGTCTGTTTACTAGTATAGATAGACTCTATGGTAATAGTGCTTATATCCAGTGACCCACTCATCCACCCATCAATAATCCTTTTGCTGTAATTCTACTGTCTGCCATTGCAACCTTTCTCTTATCCCTCAGGAGCCTCCGTATGAAACATAATCGTGTACAGGCCTTCTTTGGTCGTAAGATCGCTGCACAGAACTATGTAGACATGACAGCATGACACATGGTCCGTTTACCCACCTTGGCACCAGGGGTTAAAGAGCAGGATGAATTCGAACCGCCCCGCTCCCCCGAGGGTCATGGTGTAGCGGCCGATGGGGGCGTCGGGGGGAGAGCAGATGGACAGGGTCACCATGTTCCCCGGGGGGCTGGTGACAGCGGAGCTCCAACGCGACGTGTCGATGTTTGCGGACAGATCGAAGGAGGCTCTGGTCCCATACTGGTCAGACGGGTGAGGACCTGCGTGTGTAGAGTTTAATATAGTTAAGAGCAGTGGTTCTCAACTAGTGGGTCCGGCCGGGGACCACCAGTGGTCCTTGAGGGGGTTCCAGGTGGTCGCCCAGCTAAATGATGGAGAGTTGGTAACCAAATGGACCACTTATAGATCTTTAACTCTTGAGAGTGTAAAATGGAACCCTTGCGGGTCCATTTGGTTTCATTGTACGCTCTCAAGAGTTACTGTACATTATTGTTAAACATCTGCATTACTTAATTCAAATAATTGTTATTTTGATCAACGTTGGCCTGTTATCTCTTCTATGGTACCAACATCAATACAGCATGCAATTGTGGACACAATCGTATCCAACGATAACAATATATAAAAGTCTTGGGTCTGAGAGGCTACATCTCATCAAATGGAGGTCCGTGGCTGAAATGCCGAATATATAATGGACCTTGATATGAATATGGTTGAAAACCACTGAGTTAGAGCAAGGAGGCATGGACTCTGGAAGAAGTCCAGGGCATTTAGTGAAGGATATTACATCATCCTCAGTGAAGATAAATTGCAAATGGAAAGTTACTGTAAATGGCACATTCCCACACCAGTCCAAATTCCCCAACTAATTTTGCTCAAACATCTCTGGAATCTCCCCTCGTGCACGCAGGCGGCACACAATTTCCCAGTATATGAAGATGACCGCAGCTCTTTAGTCTTGGGTCTTTAGTGACCTCAGTTCAAATGTGGCGACTAGTACAGTGACATGAATGAACATGAGTTGCTTTGTGCCTCCACTTGGCATTGGTCCAAGGAAAGAGTCCCTTTGAGTCTTCCATTCTATACATTGAAATCAAGGGTGGGCTGTTTCCCTGCAAACTGTCCACATTGGGTGAGTTTTAAAGGTCTTTAAAAAATACTTGAACTTTCACGTTGATAAGGTTATCTTTCATTGCACAGTATGCACACACACTTTCCTGCAGCCTGCTATGCTTCCTGTTTAAACAGTTGGATTTTACGGTAAGCAACAGTGGTCTAAACAAACTTGACATCGAGATGAAACATAAGCTGTGGGGAAGAAAAAGATAATTTTCAACGTTGTTCCAGCATGTTTTCAATGGCCTAGCTGAGAGGAAATATTTCACCATTGTTCCAGTGTGTGCAAGGTCTAATGGCCTGACAGGAAATACCAAGTGCTTCCAACAATAACAGAGAGGTCAATTAGCACCCGCTTTGCACTTTGTGCTCTTGGGTTGGGTGATAATAGTGTGGAGTACAGGAGAGAATAGCAGGAAAATTAATTGATAACAAACCTAGACATAGCCACCGAAGAATACTGTATTGTCTAAAGTCCAGTAGCAATATTGCTGACTACAGGGGTACACTAAGTCCTTAAAGCCTCATTATGTAACTTTTTTTTTTATGAATAAAATGTAATTTTGTCCAATTTGTATGGTAGAATATGTCAATACAATTGGGGTGGTTGTATTTTGTCTCCCTGCTCTTCTATTGAGACATTTAGGTCATGTCAAAGGTCATGTCTAACCTAGACACAGGATCTGACACCATCAAGATTCAATTTATCCCCCTGAGCAAGCAGGTCGGCTCTATTACTGTAGCTCAATGGTAAAGATTTCGGCACTTGTGCAGGAAACCGGATTCAAATCCGGGGTAAGTTACTATACATAGTGCTGCTTTAAACAAAGCTAGCACTTAACAGACCTTCCATCCTATGAGCTTTAAAATCACAATGAGCTCTGGGAAAAATAAACATGACCCACCATGTGTACTAGAACATGGGTTCCCAAACCTTTCAGCCAGCGACCCCAAAATAATGCCATTGACTCGCGACCCCACCTAACCCTGGAGGTCATTTATGCACATAAACTTGCACGTTCGGTGCGCATTTGTAATGTATTAAAATGGTAAAATGTACTATTTGTAATCATTTTTAGATTGCATTTCATCCATTCTGTTGAATAAAAAAAAAAACGCGACCCCAACCGTCAGTGTCCCGCGACCCCAACTTTGGGAACCCCTGTACTAGAAGACAGGCAATGAAGATTCATTAATACAAAAGAGGGTTTCAAAATTATGGTAAAACAGTATCTTCCAATATTTCATGAACTTTACTGATTTTGTGTTTAACCTTTGACATCTTATTGACTTGTCTGTTATTAACATGAATATGATTTAGGGGAAAAAAAGGAAGGAAACATTTTTTTTTGTAGGTGAACTATTGTCTTTGTTAAGGTTTCGAGGCCAATAGGCTCGAAGCCTTATTACATCTGTAGGAATTCATGATCTTCCGCCGGTTTTGCCAGTTCTGGCCTAACCGCCTGGTCACTTCTTATGAAATTCGGCAATATGGTAGAGGGCTATGCCAAACGGCGAAAACCCGAAACTCACAACCATTGGCCAAAGGGTGGCGCTGTAGCACTCAATTGAAAATGCCAACTTTGAACAGGTACAGCTCATGCCCTGTTCGACCTACAGCCATGAAACTTCGATACACACATGCGTCTCCTCATGCCTAACAACTTTCACTGTTTGACTTTTGACCTCTGACCTTTAGATCTCCCACCATTTCGAATTCTATGAAAAGCAGTAAAAAGCAGTAAAAAAATCACTTCTCCTGGGATTTATGAGCAATCTGTACGAAACTGTATACACATGAACTTTGGACCAATGCCGACAAACGTAACTTAGCGGATTTTCCATAAGTGAAAACGTTAAGCTTTTATAAGCCAATGAAAATTGCAGCTTTTTTTAAATTATTCATCTGCCCCTAACACATACATGCAGACTCACATTTGTTTGACACTTTGCAATATTGTAGAGGGTCCTTCCAAGTATCACTGAAACCAATCTTACTCCAATTGGTCAAAGGGGGGCGCTATAGCAATTTTTTGAAAATGCAAACTTTAAACAGGCAAAAGTCATGCCTCGTTTGGCCGACAGCCGTTAAACCTGCTTACACATGTGCCTTGACTCATGAGGAACACATGTATCACTTTGACCAGTAAGCTCTGCCCTTAGATTGTCTGCAATTTTGAGCAGTTTGAAAAACATTTAAATCCAGGATTTCTGAGCAATTTGCATGAAACTGTGTCAAATACATGTTTGAGGCCCTTTTTCACAGGTTCAGGTGTGTTGGTTCAATAGCTTGATCGCTTAATCATCTGCCTTGAAACCATAGGGTAGCCGGTTCGAATCCCACCTCAGGTAGACTTAATTATAATTGCATTGCACACAACATGACTATACCAATGAATACATGTGCAATTGTTAAAGATGACGAGAAATGCATACTTGAAAGTAGTTCTTTTCAATGTATGACGTACTTCATTCGCGCTTTTGTTTTGTTTGGTTGGATTCTCCCTTTTCACTGTCTAAGGCTGTGTATTGGATAGCTCCACCAGTAGAGTGTGAGTCTCATGTGCCGAAGGTCCCTGGTTCGAATCCCACTTATTACAGTTCACATTTAAATTGCATTGTACAAAAAATGATCCTGTTAATTCAGACAAGTGCAATGTTTAGACAATAACACGAAATGCTTTTGAGAGTAGTTTTTTTTTATGTATGACATACTTTCTTGTGAAAATAGCCGATCTACAATCTCACACCTTTTTAGATAGCAACGCGTTGTGAGCTTGTAGATCGACTATTTTCCACTAGTTTCCATTCCGAAATATATTGAGCAGTTTGAAAAACATTTAAACCAAGGATTTCTGAGCAATTTGCGTGAAAGTGTGTCATGTGTGTGAACTCCCTTTTCACTAGTACAGGTCTGTTGGCCCAATGGCTTAATCATCTGCCTTGAAACCACAGGGTTCCTGGTTCGAATCCCACGTCATGTAGAATTCATTATAATTGCATTGCACACAACATGACTGTATCAATGAATGCATGTGCAATTGTTAACCAGTAAACTCCGCCCTTAGATTGTCTGCAATTTTGAGCAGTTTGAAAAACATTTAAATCCAGTATTTCTGAGCAATTTGCGTGAAAGTGTGTCATGTGTGTGAACTCCCTTTTCATCAGTTCGGGTCTGTTGGCCCAATGGCTTAATCATCTGCCTTGATACCAGAGCGTCGCCGGTTCAAATCTCACCTCATGCAGACCTCAACTCAATTGCATTACACACAACATGACTGTATCAATGAATAAACATGCAATTGTTAAATGAAACGCTTATTGAGAGTACTTGTTTTCAATGTATGATGTACTTCATTAGGTTTCGAGAGCCTATCAGGCTTCGAACCCTATTACATCTCTACACTTTCATTATTATTCTTCCGCCGTTTTTGCCAGTTCTGGCCTAACCGCCTGGTCACTTCTTATGAAATTCGGCAATATGGTAGAGGGCTATGCCAAACGGCGAAAACCCGAAACTCACAACCATTGGCCAAAGGGTGGCGCTGTAGCACTCAATTGAAAATGCCAACTTTGAACAGGTACAGCTCATGCCCTGTTCGACCTACAGCCATGAAACTTCGATACACACATGCGTCTCCTCATGCCTAACAACTTTCGCTGTTTGACTTTTGACCTCTGACCTTTAGATCTCCCACCATTTCGAATTCTATGAAAAGCAGTAAAAAGCAGTAAAAATCCTACTCCTCCTGGGATTTATGAGCAATCTGTACGAAACTGTATACACATGAACTTTGGACCAATGCCGACAGACGTAACCAAGCGGATTTTCCATAAGTGAAAACGTTAAGCTTTTATAAGCCAATGAAAATTGCAGCTTTATTTTAATTTTTCATCTGCCCCTAACACATACATGCAGACTCACATTTGTTTGACACTTTGCAATATTGTAGAGGGTCCTTCCAAGTATCACTGAAACCAATCTTACTCCAATTGGTCAAAGGGGGGCGCTATAGCAATTTTTTGAAAATGCAAACTTTAAACAGGCAAAAGTCATGCCTCGTTTGGCCGACAGCCGTTAAACCTGCTTACACATGTGCCTTGACTCATGAGGAACACATGTATCACTTTGACCAGTAAGCTCTGCCCTTAGATTGTCTGCAATTTTGAGCAGTTTGAAAAACATTTAAATCCAGGATTTCTGAGCAATTTGCATGAAACTGTGTCAAATACATGTTTGAGGCCCTTTTTCACAGGTTCAGGTGTGTTGGTTCAGTAGCTTGATCGCTTAATCATCTGCCTTGAAACCATAGGGTAGCCGGTTCGAATCCCACCTCAGGTAGACTTAATTATAATTGCATTGCACACAACATGACTATATCAATGAATACATGTGCAATTGTTAAAGATGACGAGAAATGCATACTTGAAAGTAGTTATTTTCAATGTATGACGTACTTCATTCGCGCTTTTGTTTTGTTTTGTTGGATTCTCCCTTTTCACTGTCTAAGGCTGTGTATTGGATAGCTCCACCGGTAGAGTGTGAGTCTCATGTGCCGAAGGTCCCTGGTTCGAATCCCACTTATTACAGTTCACATTTAAATTGCATTGTACAAAACATGACCCTGTTAATTCAGACATGTGCAATGTTTAGACAATAACACGAAATGCTTTTGAGAGTAATTGTTTTTTATGTATGACATACTTTCTTGTGAAAATAGCCGATCTACAATCTCACACCTTTTTAGATAGCAACGCGTTGTGAGCTTGTAGATCGACTATTTTCCACTAGTTTCCATTCCGAAATATATTGAGCAGTTTGAAAAACATTTAAACCAAGGATTTCTGTGCAATTTGCGTGAAAGTGTGTCATGTGTGTGAACTCCCTTTTCACTAGTACAGGTCTGTTGGCCCAATGGCTTAATCATCTGCCTTGAAACCACAGGGTTCCTGGTTCGAATCCCACGTCATGTAGAATTCATTATAATTGCATTGCACACAACATGACTGTATCAATGAATGCATGTGCAATTGTTAACCAGTAAACTCCGCCCTTAGATTGTCTGCAATTTTGAGCAGTTTGAAAAACATTTAAATCCACTATTTCTGAGCAATTTGCGTGAAAGTGTGTCATGTGTGTGAACTCCCTTTTCATCAGTTCGGGTCTGTTGGCCCAATGGCTTAATCATCTGTCTTGATACCAGAGGGTCGCCGGTTCAAATCTCACCTCATGCAGACCTCAACTCAATTGCATTGCACACAACATGACTGTATCAATGAATAAACATGCAATTGTTAAATGAAACGCTTATTGAGAGTAGTCGTTTTCAATGTATGATGTACTTCATTCCCTCTTTTGTTTTGTTTTGTTTTGTTGGATTCTCCCTTCTCACTGACCAAGGCTGTGGATTGAATAGCTTGATCAATACAGTGTTAGTCTCATGTGCCAAAGGTCCACGGTTCAAACCCCACTCGTCACAGTTTACATTTAAATTGCATTATACAAAACATGACCCTGTTAATTCAGACATGTGCACTTTGCTCTCTCTCTCTCTCTCTCTCTCTCTCTCTCTCTCTCTCTCTCTCTCTCTCTCTCTCTCTCTCTCTCTCTCTCTCTCTCTCTCTGTCACAGTCTGTCTGTCTGCCTGTCTGCCACTCTGTCACTGTCTGTCTGTGTGCCAGTCTGCCACTCTGTCACTGTCTGTCTGCCAGTCTGTCACTCTGTCACAGTCTGTCTGTCTGCCTGTCTACCACTCTGTCACTGTCTGTCTGTCTGCCAGTCTGCCACTCTGTCACTGTCTGTCTGTCTGTCTGCCAGTCTGCCACTCTGTCACAGTCTGTCTGTCTGTCTGTCTGCCAGTCTGCCACTCTGTCACTGTCTGTCTGTCTGCCAGTCTGCCAGTCTGCCAGTCTGCCTGTCTGCCAGTCTGCCAGTCTGCCACTCTGTCACTGTCTGTCTGTCTGCCAGTCTGCCACTCTGCCACTCTGTCACAGTCTGTCTGTTTGTCTGTCTGCCACTCTGTCACAGTCTGCCAGTCTGCCAGTCTGTCACAGTCTGCCAGTCTGCCACTCTGTCACTGTCTGTCTGTCTGTCTGCCAGTCTGCCAGTCTGCCACAGTCTGTCTGTCTGCCAGTCTGCCAGTCTGCCACAGTCTGTCACAGTCTGCCAGTCTGCCACTCTGTCACAGTCTGCCAGTCTGCCAGTCTGCCACTCTGTCAAAGTCTGCCAGTCTGCCAGTCTGCCAGTCTGTCAAAGTCTGCCAGTCTGCCAGTCTGCCACTCTTGTCACAGTCTGCCAGTCTGCCATTATTCTCGAAACCGCTAATTGCTGCTTGCAGCTATATTCTGTGTTTGTATCTGTAATGTTCGTTGTGTATGATGTGTATTTTGGGTGTGTCGGACCCCAGGAAGAATAGCCATGCTTAGTGCAAGTGCTAACGGGGATCCATAATAAAGTAAAGTAAAGAATAAGGCGTTTCCATAGCGTCTCTTATTTCCTTAATGACAGGAACACTGGTACAATGATTTGACGGAAACGCCTTATTTTGTCTCCCTACTCTTCTATTGAGACATTTAGGTTGTGTCAAAGGTCATGTCTCACCTAGACACAGGATCTGACACCAATGCTATGGTCAAGATTCAATTTATCCCCCTGAGCAAGCAGGTCGGCTCTATTACTGTAGCTCAATGGTAAATATTTCGGCACTTGTGCAGGAAACCGGATTCAAATCCGGGGTAGAAGAGGAAAGTTACATAGTGCTGCTTTAAACAAAGCTAGAACTTAACAGACCTTTGATTTGATTTGATTTGATTTATTTGCACAACATTTTTGTATACATTTACAGGACATGTTAGTTATTTCCGAGGGAAACATTACGTGATAGTTGTTGTGCCGATGAGGTAAGAAACCCTGGGGGGCTTCCATCCTATCAGCTTTAAAATCACAATGAACCCTGGGAAAAATAAACATGACCCACCATATGTACTAGAAGACAGAATAAGGCGTTTCCATAGCGTCACTGATTTCCTTAATGACAGGAACACTTGTACAATGATTTCCCCTCATTCCTGGACCATAATGGCATACATTTCTTGATTGTTATTATTACTGGGAAGAGTGTACTTTTTTCATTATGGATGAAGCTATATTCTGTATTAGTATTGTGTGCGTGCGTGCGTGCGTGCGTGCGTGCGTGTGTGTATCTGGCACGAGCGCACAGACAGACACGCACAAGCGCACGCGTGCGCGCACACACACCCACACACAGGGGAATTTCTTCAGTTCTTTGGATTCTATATTGCACATGTCAGGTCGTTCTCAAATAGTCTCAGTAACTGTAGTGCCGATTTTAAAACGTTCAACTATTTCAAACGAACCACGAGATGTGCAATATAAAACCCAAACATACTTCGGCTCCGCACCGCGCTTCGAGCTTGCACATCTGCAACTTTTGACACTTTTGAGTGACGCTGTAGTATGATCAAGTATGGCGTTAATTTACAAAAAAACTAAATGCTAGAATATGGAGATAGGAGGTTTCTGCCCGACGGCAACGATATAAAACTATCCCTGAACTCAACGGCATTTAGTTGCCAGGGTTGAACGGCGAATACCTGTTTCCACACTGCAGTGAAGAGAGCTGGCTCCTGGTTGGAAGGCTCCTGAGCGGAGGGACAGACTGACACTGAATGGCTGGCCTCTCCTCACGATCAGTCGATCCACTCCGTTGAGATCGGTGCGATGGTCTGTGTTATTGAACTCACACTGCAGGTCCCAGTGAGAAACATCCAATGCTGAGAAGAGGAACACAAGTAAAGGAGAATAAATATCCAAAATGTTATATTACACAACGTTTATTATTATTATAATAGTATAATATTATAATTAAAATGTTCTGTTTCTGTTATGAATCTCTTTGTAAGAATAGTACATTTATTAGTATGAATATTGGAATAGTACATTTGTACTGTAAACTAAACGCGTATAGTGATCTGTATGGTCTAGCTGTGTCAGAGGAGGTCAGCACATTGCATTTCAGTTTCAACACAATTTCAATAGAACTAAACTTTTCCTGTTATTAGTTAGCACTAATCCTTGTTGTCTTAGTTTCACCAACATTAACTCAAATACAATTGCTTAAGACCCTCATGACTTAAACCATACATGGGCAACTGGCGGCCCGGGGGCCACATGCGGCCCCCATCTCCACTTAATGCGGCCCGCAGGTTAATATCGGAATACTGATAAATTATTGATTTCAGCTGTTACAATTGCAAAGATGACCCGCTTTAATTACTTCAGTCTGGATTATAGTAGATTAATGACTAGTATTTAAATATTATTGTCTTTTTTAGGTCTAATGTATTTGTATTTAAGTTCATAAAGTTAACATAAGTATAACTAAATGCATTTGAAATGAAATAAAAATGTTACTTTTCAGGATTCAAATACAAAAATAGCAACAAAAAAAAAATCAGTATTCCAATTAATAAGTAGCAAAAATAGCAGATCTACAAGCTCAAAACGCGTCCCGCTGCGACGCGTTTTGAGCTTGTAGATCGGCTATTTTTGCTACTTTTATGTGACATAGAATGGCCCGACAGTATATGCATTGTGGCCCTCTGGAGTGAGTGTGGAAATATAGTGGCCCTCTCCATCATCAAAGTTGCCCACCCCTGACTTAAACAATTACAACAACCCTAACCCTAACACTGTTTAGTATACAAACATTTATTGCCCTCTAAAACGCTGCTATTTTCTTAGTGCAATACTACATGAGCCAAGTAAAAATAGTTTTAGTCTTAGCCTTAAATAGATACACTTTGCACCGTTTGTACCTGTTTCGTACCTCTGTTCTTGTATTTATGTATTATGCTCTGTTTTCCCTGTGTAATGTAATGTACTCACAGACAGCAGAAATTCATAAAAGAATAAAATAAATATTAACATTGTGTTTGCCTGTCTACGTTTGTTTCCAGACGTGTGGCTCCATTCTGTGTACTCTGTGACAGAACCTTAAAGACAAAGATTTCATTGACACCCTTTTCTAAAAGGAGTTTACCAGTGGGTGGAGCGGAAGTCCTTTCAATCCTGCATAATGTTCATGTTTTTGTGATCTTCAAAGCCATTGCAAATCCTACAAACCGGGGCTCGCTTTTGTCAATTTAACTCACACTCGACACTCATTTACATGGGGGGAAACAAGGTTACAGAAGCTATTTCACATGAATGACTTCGCCACAGTCACACCCTATATGAGTTGAGCAAATACAGATCCCTTTTTTGTCTCCATGGTCATTTGTGTGAGTAAGAGAAGCCCACCCTATGACTTCCTGTTTACTGTAGGAGTGGTAATATTCATCATCCTGCTTCCTCGAGACAGGTTTCTAGACAATCACTCTCTGTGAATTAAGCCTTAGTATAAACAATAGTGTTAATAGAAGGCATGAAAATGAGAGTGAGGTGGAAATGTCAGGTTTGAAGGGATAGTTCACCCCCAAAATGACTTTTTTCCCTATTGATTAGTCACCCCATGGAGACTTGAATTCATGGATTTTTTTTTTGCTTTTGTCGTATTCCTAAGCCAATAATTTGATGACCGGCAGCGGTTCCGGTAGGAGACACAACGAGTCTCCTTTGTGTCTCCTACCGGAACCACTGCCTACCGGTCCGCTGGTCATAAAATGATTGGCTTAGGAACGCGACAAAAACAAAAAAAATATCCATGAATTCAAGTCTCCATAAAAAATGTTTGGGTGAACTATCCCTTTAAGTGTGAATAAACAAGTCAAAAACACCAGCAGAGGCATTTCCTGAACTGTGGTATTTGGGGAATCATTCCTAGACAACTGAATGGCTCAGATCTTTTACTGGCCTTGACCTTGGTTTTAATTACTAACATGCGGCCAATCAATGTAACACTTGAGGTGAACATGCTATTTCTTTTTATAGCTAGTATAGTTATAGTTTTTGAAGGGCGACTAAAAGCCTAGTCAAGCTCACTGTTGCTTTTCAGTTTCTAATGACAAGAGTTTTTTTTGCTTTAGGCTCTTTAAAAATAATAATGAGCCATGAACACTCTAGCAATCCACTGCACAGCAAGCACACACACTATTTAACAGCCTGATGAGGCACCATCTGGACAAAGCTCCTACCTCACTGTTGGATCTAGGGAATCCAGCATTTGTTTTGTCTATTGCCAGCAGCAAGAAAAAGGTGTTTTTTAAATGTGCTCCTGGGTGAGTGAACCATTGGCTCATCTCTCTGGGGTACACGGGGGAGGCAGCATTCCAATCTGTTTCAATATAAGGCTGATGAGGGGTTTTAACCTAACATTTAAAAGCAGCATGCAGGGCCTCAGTAACGTGATCTAAAGGTTAAAAAATGCAGCGGTCTGGTGAATAACAGAAAGTGACAAGTGGGTGAACCACAAAGTTGTAATAACCGCAGACAAACAACGCATGCTAAGTTCTCCTATAGTGCCGTGTGTGAGAATGTTGTTCCCGAGTAAATCTGTGTGCTGTCATCCAGCGACAAAGGAATATCAAAGAAAGCACAATTTCATTATACTTAGCAGCCACCTAGCAGCTTAGTATGGGCTAAATGCATTGCACGTTTAGCATTGCAAAGGTGTGTGGTATAAACCCAAGGACTGAATCGCTTCCAGTATATGAATAACATGTGTGCGTAAATTCTCCAGCATAGCCAGTGCTACCTCAGTGAGTCTCTACCCATGTCCATCCTTAAATCTGCCCTTTTGGCATCTCCACTCGTGCTTTTCTTCCAGTCTACCAGGCTTGCCCAACACCATAGATGGACTGGCTCAGACTGAGTAAGCACCACTAAGCCATAACCCATTTAGACCCAAAGAATCTGTGTCATTTCTTTGGCTATTCAAAAATAGCAGATATACAAGCTTATAGTGCGGCACCGAGTGCCGCACTATGAGCTTGTATATCTGCTATTTTGGGGGAAATTGTTTTTGAAAATGTGTGCAAATCTTTGAATATGTATATACATTTTTAATTCAAACTCTTTGCTTCTGGGGGTCCCTGGAACAAAATATTTTGAGATGGGGGGCGCAGCCAAATACATATCATTTTGGGGGTCCTTGACATGAAGAAAGTTTTGAGAACCACTGATATTATAGCAGCATTACTTTTTTCCCCCCAAAAAAACTGTTAGGATTTAGAAGACATTTGTAGAATCCCCAGAAGCAAATATTTGTGTAAAAAAAAAATCGCTTTAAAATAACATATACATTCAAAGATTTGCACACATTTTAACGATTTTTCCAAAAGAAAATAGCAGATCTACAAGCTCGTAGCACTATGAGCTTGTAGATCTGCTATTTTTGAATAGCCCAAAGTAATAGTCTAAAGCTAAAGTTTTCAACTGATTGTGAACCAGGGACCACCACCCTGATTAAGAATCAACCTGGGGACCACTGCTGTGTTGGGTGAGATTAGTGCTTTGCTAACACTTGCTATTGTATGCATGCATCCCATGATACATCCCACTGTTTCTCAACCAGTGGTCCATGTACTACACAGACACATGCAATTAAATGGCCACATTTCCTAATAATGATGACTCCGTCAGGCAATCCGGTACACTTCCCCCTCTTGATATTCTAACTCCCTTTTCTGTGGAATTTCTTGACCTCCGACTTCCCAGAAACTGACAACATTGACATGTCATCATAGGTCACCAGGTCGATAATATGCACTGTTCCATGGAACAAGAAGAAAGAAACATATTGCAACATGGTCAGGGACCACATGCAATACCTTCAGGGACCACAAGTGGTCCACGGACCACCTGTTGAAAACCCCTGGTCTAAAGTGACATGGATGCGTTCCCGGATTGAATGGGTTAAGTGAGACCAAATAAGTTTAGCAGGAGTGCAGTGGACAGTCACAGGTACAGTAAACACAATTTAAATCCTGGGAAAATAACCCTATTTTAAGTCATAATAAACCTACTCAGGAGAAAGTAACACAACTCTACTGTCTCTATGTTAGCTGTGAATGAATGAATGACGCTGTAGTCATACAGTAAACACCAACTCTCGGTTTAAAATGAGGTATTTTGTTTTTCCTCCCATGCTGAGTTCAGAACTACATACTGGTGCATTCACAGATCTTTAAGCATAAAACACATGGTAAACAGATGGCACGTCCTGTTGACTGCAAAGTAGGCTTCAAAGTAGATCCAGCAGTCTTCCTAGGATGTTTGCATGTCATCCCACAACATCCCTCTAGGAGGACCAATGATAGGCTATACAATACTATGCAATTCCATACATTTTCTGTGCTGCATTTGAGGGTTTCAGTACATAAGGATATTAGCCTACTGTGCACGAAATTATTTATAAATTAACTTTCTCCTTTTAAAACATAGGGAGAAACGTTTAAAACTGGACATTTTCTATTTCCTACATGGGCGGGACTAATGGTCTTCGGTCAGGTTCTTTTGGGTTAGAGCAGTCTTTACCCCCCAAAATAGTCATATTTGAACTGTGACCCTGACCAAGCACTTGGAATTGTAGGAGTTGAGGCATTACATTTAGTTTGACTTGGGAAAATAGCAGATCTACAAGCTCACAGCGCCTCGCTTTGTCATCTCTGGACCCCCCCAAAACTATGTGGGGAACCCCCTGGGGGTCCCGACCCACAGGTTGAGAATCACTGGATTAGAGTTTAGACAAATTATGTCTAGGCTACTTTAGCAATGCATAGTTGATGTCTTGGGGGAAAACTATTACAGGTCAACCTGCACATTACTATTTGACCAGAACCGACCCACCCCGCCCCAAAAAGTCAACTTTTCTTGACCCTCTATGAAGAAGTTTAATCTGCAACACAATTTGATAGTAGAATACATTTAGTGGGGGGTCCCTGCTTCATCTCTCTCTCAGCTAAGGGGTCCTTGGCCTGAAAAACGTTGAAGACCTCTGGTTTAGACAAATGATGTGACATAATTAATGTCTAGGCTACTTAACATACTATGGCTTCTCCAGCTGTTCTCAAATGCTATTAAAAGACCAAGGTCTTGGTGGGACAATCATCACTCCATAAAACATACAGGGTGAAACATGTTTTGAATTCAACACTTTCTATTGCATGGGTAGATTAGATCTACAATAGTGGGGGTTTGCAGGAGTTATGCAGTATTTAAATGGCAGTGAACCCAAGTAGCCTAAATGAGAGAAAGTCATCTAATTACCTACTTTCTAACCTAATTTCTACATTGATGTTGGTGTTTTTGCAGTGCAGGCTATTTGTTTACTCCTTCCTGTCCATTCACACTTTGCTGCAAATATGTGACCTAACAGCCTACTGTAAACTTTACATGCTTAAATAAAAACTATAGGATAATAGGCAAAATGCTCAGTAAAACACTATATTTTCGTATTTCCACTTTCCAACCCAACCAGCTCCCTTAATTGCGGGCAACAAAAAAGATGATATCAATTAAAATAAATATAGACCTACTTTAGGATACTTAATTGACGACAATCAAACAAGCTACTGGAGTCTGCACTAGTAGGTCTAGCCTAAACATAGAAGAACTATAGTCTATATTTCAAGGAATAACTAGGCTATATATAACTTACCTTGAGTCATGATCTGACGTGCGTTCGTTGATCAAAATAAATATGAATATTGTCAGTAGCTCAGAAGGCAGTGGATTTCGCTGTGCCGTTATAACGACCTGGCTCATGATATAGTCCTGCTGAGCGTCTACATGAGTGCTGGTGGGCGTGTCCACGGTCCACGATCTAACACGCCTCCCACAAGTACACGCACAGACACGCGCGTGTGTGTGTGTGTGTGTGTGTGTGTGTGTGTGTGTGTGTGTGTGTGTGTGTGTGTGTGTGTGTGTGTGTGTGTGTGTGTGTGTGTGTGGGGGTGTGTGTGTGGGGGGGTGTGTGTGTGTGTGTGTGTGTGTGTGTGTGTGTGTGTGTGTGTGTGTGTGTGTGTGTGTGTGTGTGTGTGTGTGTGTGTGGGGGGGGGGGCATGACTGATGGTGGCATGACTCTGGTTCATAGAGTTGCTCTGGTTATGTTGATGCCAGGAAGAAGACTCCTTCTCCTTCCCCTTCTGCCTTGCTGATGGCCCAGCAGAGCACGCGCGCACACACACGCACACGCGCACACACACACACACACACACACACACACACACACACACACACACACACACACACACACACACACACACACACACACACACACACACACACACACACACACACACACACACACACACACACACACACAGTGGTGGAAGATTAAAAGTATCAACGTCACCATGTAGAAATACTCCAAAATTCCAAATTTACAAAGTAAAAGTACACAAGTATCGGCATCAAAATATACTTAAAGTAGCCTACCAAAAGTAAAAGTACTCATTGTGCAGAATGTCCCATTTCACATTACGTTATACAGTATAACAAATCTTTTGAAAATAGCATGGCTGAAATATATATGCTGCTGAAGTGGCTAGTGTGTGTTTGGTAATGATATTCAAAATCTACAAACTAACTAGTAACTAAAATTTACATATAATTATTATGGTGGAGTAAAAGTAAAACATTTTCCTCTGAGTTGTAGTGGAGTAGAAGTAAAAATATAGAAAATCGGAAATACTCCAGTAAAGTAAAAGTACCTGAAAATTGTACTTAAGTACAGTACTTGAGTACATGTACTTAGTTACTTTCCACTACTGCAAACACACACACACACACACACACACACACACACACACACACACACACACACACACACACACACACACACACACACACACACACACACACACACACACACACGCACACTGGGCTACCTTACTCTAATGAGAGTAACGTATAGCAATATAAACAGAGGCGTCGTTTCAGAAAAAACGTGGCAAAAAGTGACGAATATAATGCATTTATGGTTGCAGACAAGACATGTCTACAGTATTTATAAAAATCGTAATATTTTCTGTATTCTAATTTGACATTGACATGGCGTATAATTACATTTAACTCTAAACCTGGTGGGAGCAATAAGACCAAGATATCCTGAGGATAAGATGACAGGGCCATGCACAGACCTGACCATGGCAGGTGCCTCCGCAGTCCTGTGTGTGTGTGTGTGTGTGTGTGTGTGTGTGTGTGTGTGTGTGTGTGTGTGTGTGTGTGTGTGTGTGTGTGTGTGTGTGTGTGTGTGTGTGTGTGTGTGTGTGTGTGTGTGTGTGTGTGTGTGTGTGTCTCTGTCTGTCTGTCTGTCTGTCTGTCTGTCTGTCTGTCTGTCACTCATCCGTCCGTCCTTGGATTTACACAGTGGTGGAAAAAAGGTTGACCGACTGACCAAGCACTTCCCAGGAATCTGAGATCATGGGTCGTAGGAAAGTACTAGAGCAGGGGTCTTCAACAGGGGGTCCGGGACCCCTAGGGGGTCCTCAGAGCTACTACAGGGGGTCCGCCAAATCTTTGTGGGATATGATTTTTCTTTTTACCTTAACAACCTGAACCCTAGTATCCCTTTTTCTGAGAGGAACTTTAGCCAAAAATAGCAGATCTACAAGCTCACATTTTTGTGTATTGTCACTGCTGTTGGCTCACCTGCCAGTGAGGAGCACAGATATAGAAACCTAGATACCTCATTGGCCTCTGCAGTTCATTGGAGCGACGTGCTTGGTATGGTGGCCGCCATATTTCCGGGGGGCACGGTCACTGGCCAATCACAGCGCGTTGACTAGTGGCCAATCACAGCGCGTCTTTTCCAGGACTTGTCGGAATCTAGTTGTCCCGCCCCCACCTGCCTCTCATTGGCCTACTGAACGCCCCCTTCTGTGACATACGCGGAAATTTCCAGCTGCCCCCCAGAAGCGGAAGTGCGTCCGCCATACACACGCTTTAGAGCCAGAGGAGGCGTCTACCTTTATATGTCTATGGTGAGGAGCCCCCACCGGGAGGACGTAGGGCACTTGTTTTCAGATGATGTAGGCAGACAGACCAACACAAGTCACTTCTGCCCAGCCGGGGGACTTTCGCCTCCTCCGAGGACTTGGCCCATTAAGAGGGTTCTGTAAAAGGCTGCAGCTGGATGGTATAGGCTGTATTCACAGCAGCCATATTATGAAGACATTCATAGGTGTTACCAATGATACTAATTAAGGCTCTGTTCCATTCTGGTCAAACAGAGTCAGGGTGCTGATATTGTGTGCATGTTGGCTCACTGGAAACACTCTGCTACACCAGTGGGTCTAAAGTTGGGGTCCAGGGACCCTCATGGGCTTCCAAATGGCCCCTTATGGGTGTGTAACTCTGAGAGTGTACAAATGGAACCAAATGGACCCGTAAGGGTCCATTTTGTTCCATTTGTACACTCTCAAGAGTTATGGGGTTGTGGAGTTATGGGGAATGCGTCCTCCACACACCTTCGTCCACACACTCATACTTACTCTCCTGCTTAGGTTTTTCTACCACTACATGAGCTTTCATTGTGATAAATAGGAAGTGTATTGATCACCCCCTTCCCATTATAGCCAATTTAAAAATATATGTTTAAATGTGTAGGCTATTTGGGCATGACAGCGTGTTTTCCACAAGAGTATAAGCACTGCCAGGAAAGGAAAATACAAAATAGCCGCTTATAATCTTTCACACCTCCCTGACCCTGGATACGTTTTTCAGCCGTTTGCTATAGATGTACAGTAACAACAAAGGAGTGTGTTCAAATAGTGTGGCTGTGTGACAAGAGCGTGGTAGGCCTAATGGTGCGTGTTGGTAGAGTGAGTAGTCTCGCGTAGCCACAACTATTCCACAATCTCTGACTCTGACGGAAGCATTTGGAAATTGCGGGAGACAACAGTCTGGCTCGCGAGACTACGGTGAGTGACCTCTTTTGTATGAACCCCTGCAGCCAAAATGTCTGTGCATGTCCCTGCACATGTACAGTCTTCTGATTGATGCTGCAGATCTGGTCGTGTAACTATACACGTTTGCATTGGAAACATGTCTTGGAATGTGAACTTTAGGTGACATGACAAATGGAAATGGATGAAATGGATTCAATGCAATTTCCCCTAACCTTCCTCTTTTCAGTCTTATGCAAATAAGTATGCAAGGGGCATAACTACAATGTCTACTGACAAAAGTAGTTAATAACTGTTGGATTATATTAGCCGTAGATAATATGTGCTCTCCTTAATTGCTTATAGTAGACCTACAGTATAGCCTGCTTCAGGCTAATCACCCCATGTTCAACGCACGATTAGTTTCATATAATGACTGACACATCAATAAAATTACAATCGTAAAGAGTTTTTGTCCAGACAATCACATCCGATGACATAACAAGACCCAATTATATGTCTATGAAAAGACAGTAAAACCTCACTGTGATGCTATTATATCAATATATCAGCAGAACAAGGCAGCCAAGTGGTTTGAAGCACTCTGGGCAGACAGTTAATCACAAACAAGAAGCTTGGCTCGAGAGCCGGCAGAGAAGGAAGAGAATTTAGTGGTTCAAGAATGGTAACCAAAGCCATACATCTGTCGTAACACGCAGAGCAGAAAATGTAGCCTCTCTTTTTTTCAGCCCAGCAAGGCTATTTCAGATATACAACTTTATGCCTCATTTATCCTCTAATTTATTAACTAAAATATCTGATTTTCAGCTGAAAAACATGAAATCTCTGTCATGCGATCAAGTAAAAATCTGACTTAGGTTCACTTCCAGACAATAAAGTCCTCAAAATTAAAAAATATGTTTTAATGAGAAGAGAGTAAAAACATAACACTGTAATACTGTTATAAGCACTTCTTTTTTTTATATAAAAACAAAATCATTGTAGATATCAGTAACAATGATTCTACGAAGGCAACTATAGTCACAAAAGTCATTTTTATGGAAAAATTCACGATGACTGCTAGGTAGAACAAGGTCATGTTTGTAAACTGAACATGCAAAAGAACATGTTTGAAATATTTACATAATTGTAAATTAACATTTACATCATTGTAAATGTCTACCATACAAATGCCCAAACATCATTACAAGGCTTTCATAGACTTTTTCATGACTGTTGTAAAGATAAAACTGAGGGATGATTTTAGACCTTTTGAATTATTTAGTTGACAACAATTAAGGCAAGTAGAACAACTTTGTTTTTCCAAAAGTCCAGCAGCCGCTTTTTGGTTTACCCATGTCCTTTTATGGGGAACAAATAATCTATCAATATTGGTCTGTTTATAAAACTGGCATCGTACTTTAGGCATGGGTGAACTCATTATCTCTATATTAATTGGCATTCCAATAATAATCTGGATAAATAATGAATCAAGGATATCTGTGGGTATGTGCTACTATATCTGCTCCTAATACTGGTGTTCAGATATAATATGTATATCTACTCAGTGTCAAGGAGGGAGGGGGGGGGGGGGGGGGGGGGGGAATCACACATACCATATCAACCTTATCAATGGAAAAGGTATTCCATATATTCCAAACATTAAACCACACAACTGCAGAAAGGTCAAAAACAGAAACATAATATTTCATATAATGTATGCATTAATATTGTAAATGATAGGAGTGAAATGGAAAATCTTTCATAGGAGAAGACACCATGTAGTTGGCAATTGGTTATTATTGTACAGCATTGCCACTGTGCAGTTATTCTATGGGACGAGTCATGAAAACCTAATAAAACTCATTGAAACATGAAACTTTAGAGTATTTTTCCAAAAAGAATTTACCGATCTCAACATAAACAACGTTATGGGACAGGATCTACAGTAGGGTGTCAATGAAATCATGGTGTCTCCAGAATGATTTGATTCGACCAGGATTTTTTTTTACAGTACATACTGTACACAATCTATCCACACGTTTCCTGGGGCATGGTGGGCATCACTTCCTGTCGATTTGATCTCTGATACCTGATCAAATCGACAGAAGGTGAAGTGCCCACCATGCCCCAGGAAACTTGTGAATACAGAGTTGCATATTGTGTCTCACACCGAAAATAGCTGATCTACAAGCTCACAACACGGCACGGCTATTTCCGGTGCGAGACACTGGCGCGGCAACTACTGTAATAATACATCAGATTTAAGGCATTGGGTTATGAGTAACCAGTGAGCTCACAGACTATTTCAATGTCTTATTTTGAACCACGCCTATGATGCTTTGCATATCGCTATCAACCACTTACTGTAACCATATAACATTTGTTTAAGTCATTCTCAAAATAGTTGATCTACAAGCACTTTAAACATATGTATTTACTGTGTGTGTGTGTGTGTGTGTGTGTGTGTGTGTGTGTGTGTGTGTGTGTGTGTGTGTGTGTGTGTGTGTGTGTGTGTGCGCCTATAATGGCGTGCCCAAATGGGCCAAAATGGGACACTATAGGGTTAAAGTGGTTAAACTAGATCGCTTTATACTACGGCACATCATGTGTTCACTTCAACATTGATGTTTGTGCATGTTCAAAATACAGTACATTTCAACATTTCTCCGGTTTTAGTGGTAAGATGAAAGTGGTAATGGCTTACAGTGGCAGTCAGTATACATTATTACAACAATGACAGTAGGTTATAGAATAATCCCTTGTACACAGTAACAAACGAGACAGTCTCTTCACTCTTCGTGGCTCGTCTCCATGCCTGTAGGAAAAGAGTGGACCATTTAACATTGATATCAGTATTGCAATTTAAAGGATACCATAACTATTATTTATCCACGCTGTACATTCTTCACAAGGGCGCACTATAGATATAAACGTATACAGTAGATAGGTTATAAGCACCCTGCTTATGTGTTCACAACCATCGACTTTGAAGGGGAACCCAATGACACCTGTTGCCAGCGTGTCTTCATGTTGAAGATGCCACAATGAATTGATTACTTCCTCTTCCATGTTTATACCACACCAACAGAAGCACAGCGTGGCTTTGACTGCAAATGTCACTTCTATACATTTAATTCCAGGGACGTGCACAGATAGACTTTAGGTGATGCTAGAGCACCTGCCCTTTGCCCTCTTGACCAGAAGTGACCCTTTTTTTCAGTTTACAGCAGGGGTCTTCAACAGGGGGTCCGGGACCCCTATGGGGTCCTCAGAGTTACTACAGGGGGTCCGCCAAATCTTTATGTGATATGATTTTTTTTTTACCATATCCAAAATTTTTACCATTACCATATCCAAAATTTTTACCATTACCATATCCAAACCTAGCATCCCTTTTCTGAGGAGAACTTTAGCCAAAAATAGCCGATCTACAAGCTCACAACGCCTCGCGCTGCGAGGCGTTGTGGGCTTGTAGATCGGCTATTTTTGGCAAAGAGGTATAGGTGTAGAGGGAAAAAAGAGCAGACCAAGTAAACAAAAAAAAAGTATAATTTACTTGAGCACCTGCCCCTCAAAATATCTGTGCACGCCACTGTTTATTTCTATGGTGCACATATATGACAACCTCTGTGACAGTAAAAGCAGTATGTTACATGATGTTTAAAGAAACACAACATTTAGTCTTGTCAAACATACCTTACATAGTATGTCTCACACTTCAAACCTCAGTGGATTTTCCAACGGCAGGGTTTTCGACCTGAAAGAGACATCAAACCATACTTGTATTAACATGCAAAGAAAAGCAACAGCATTTCATCACATAAGCAATTCATCATTTTCATCACATAAGCAATTCATCACGAGTGTGGTAAGATAAGATAAGGAAAATAGTGATCATTTGAATGATTCATAATTATCATCCCACACCTTCCCACAGGGCGGGCCCTTGGTCTTGTATGGTGATTTGGATTTGGGCTTGGGTGCGACTGGAGGTGGTGTTTTCTCCGGGGTCCGGGTGGTGGGGGTGTCTGGTGGTTTATGGATGTGTGGTGGTGGCGTGGCCTCGGTTTGAAGTGGTAGCGCTGCCTCCTTTATGGTGCTGGTGGTGGAGGTGCAGACGGAGGAGGTGTCCTCTGTGTCTTCTGGGATGACACCGTGGTAACTATGGCCTGAACTGCTGAGACCACTGACACTCTCTCCTGAAGACTCTGAGCTGTCCACTGGCATGAAGGAGATGAATGAATGAATGAATGAATGATGTAAAAAAAGTACTTTGTTTTGGATCATTAAAAAGGATGAAAACGTTTACTAAATGTATTAACAGTACAACATTCAGTCCAGTTATCGTGTTCAGTACAAAAGGAAAACGGACTCCAAAGGATACCACTATAAAAACATCTGAACTGTACAAAATCAATCTGGTCGGATTATATTCCCGTTGAATTTTAGTCTGTCAAACTAAACTACAAACTCATCTTTTATTACTCATCATCATTCATTTCGGGCGTATCCACAGACGAGGTGTCATGCAGTGGTATTCTTATTCTATGCTTCATAGTAAAAATCCCCTGGATTTTTGGCGGCTCAGTAATCCTGTCATTCCTCAAGATAATATGCTGTACTGCGCCCGGACGGTTGGCGTAACCGTCTGGGCACCTAGACTGGTAATCCTAGCCTGACAGCTTGTCGCGGGTTCGACTCCCGATCCCGACAACGTTTGCTGCGTGTCACCCCCCATCCCCCCCCTCATTTCCTGTCAGCCTACAGTAATCTATAAAAAAAAAGCAAAAAGCCAAAACAATATATAAAAATAAAAAAAAAGATAATATACTGTACTACTTGCCAGAATTTAAGAATGCTAATAGTAAGATAATCGAAGCATAGGAATCAGACCCTCTCCCTCATTAAGACATTTAAAAACTCTTGAGCAAGGCACCTAACACTCGACTGCTTCCGTGCATCTGCTCAGTTAATAGTACAAGACCTGTGGCTGCGTTTAGGCAGTTTCCAGGTGTGGACAATGTCCAACTAATCGTCCCGGGGCATTTGTTTAATCTCAGTGCCAGTACCACTTACTCAGTAAATTCTGACTTCCATTCTCATGGTCCAGGTCATCCTCCTCCTCCAGTACTCCGGGTGGAGCAACATATCCGTCAGGTCCCCCTGCTGACACCCTCTGCTTTGGCCCACATAAGTACCCCATGGGGGACAGGGACCCTCTTCCAGAGGAGGAAGAGGAATGGCTGCCAGATGAAGATGAGGTGCTCCCCGAGCCAATGGAATTTGGTCGCATAACAGGGAGTCCTCCTCCTGGCATCCCGTAGGTACACAGCGCTTTATTCTCTGCACAGAACCAAATCAAGATGCATCAGATGGAGCTGGATGAGCAGCAAATTGAATTTCCCCCACGAGACTGATATGGTAATCAAATCAAAACATTTAAAAAGTGATATACAAGAGCGAGAAAACCAGCTATGTCAATAATGGCGGTCTAACTACGTTTCAGAACCTACAGTTACAGGAATTAGAGATTAATTGAAAACAAAGTACTGAACAATGGAATGATTATTATTTTTTCAATTTTGGTCAATACTGTAGAACCATAAAAGTGAGCGGTATTGAGGAATATAGAACCGCATCTGATTTTCTGTATCCTCAGGTTGGAATAGTCTGCAGAAGGAACTTACACATCATTTAAAAGTATACTCGATTCTCAACGGGAATAAATGTAATTACATTTAAAACCTCTTCTTACCTCTTCCCATGAGTACATAGTTGATGGCTCTGTCATTAATAGCTGCATCGCTAGGCTGGATGTCCATGAAGGGTTTATTTCCAATACCCAGGAACACTCTCTCTTGCATGCGCACCTCTGGATGAAATTAGTTATGTATGAGTTATAATAATAATAATAATAATAATAATACATGCAATTTATTTAGCGCTTTTCTAAATACTCAAAGTTGCATGCACATGTGTGCAGAAAATATTACAGAATGACATCGCGTGGCAACTTTACGCATCGCATGTCTGTTCTTCGCAAATCTTGAGAATCTCTCATCCAATAGATTTCACACTAGGCAGGTTTATTGCCGAGGAACAAAGGAAGGGCAGTGTCGAGCGTGAAATCGATTGGCCGAGCGGTTCTCCAGAACCACTCTGCTCCTTAGAGGAATGTGTTCCAAAGAGGTACTGCACTAGTATAAGATATTCTAAAAGAAATAACAATTACTGTACAAGTAGTATGCACGCTGTTCTTATGGTGACAAGGTCGTGGTCGGCTGTCTACGATTGGGGTGGGTGGGTGGATGGGAGGGAGGGAGGGTGGTTGTTGTTACCTTGCTGCTGTGGACACTTTTGATCTGGAATGGATCTTGTGGGTGTTTCATGTCCATGTCTATATTCTTGTTTATGTATGTTTAATGTGTCTTTTAGAGTTCTTAAATCTGCTGTAGCACAACTTTCCCAGTTTGGAACATAATAAACTTGACCTTGATGTTACTGTAATCATGAAAATGGAAAACACTGAAACTTTAGTAGATAATTAAACAGCCCGTGACAGTTTTTTTGCCTCACAAATATACCTAATTCTAATTTGTACTGCATTTATCATATTAACTTATAGACTGTCTCATGCAAGCAATGTCAAATGTACCTGTAAAATACAAGAATTAAACAGTTATGTGTGTAAAATATGTATTTATTCTGTGTGTGTGTGTGTGTGTGTGTGTGTGTGTGTGTGTGTGTGTGTGTGTGTGTGTGTGTGTGTGTGTGTGTGTGTGTGTGTGTGTGTGTGTGTGTGAGTGTGAGAGAGAGAGAAGGCGAGAGTGCACGCTTGTACATACCTCTGTTACGCGCAGCCTGCTCCCAGAGGATCCGTTCAAGGTCCTTGGTCCAGGCCTCCTTCACCTGGCGACTGTCAGCTTGTAGAACGTACGTGTCTTGGCTCTTCCTCCTGCGGAACCAGATCTCAAAACACAGGCCGCTGTCGCCACTGTTGTGGGTCATCCCCACATCTGATGTCTGAAAGACAATTCATAGAGAGTTTATAGTATGAGCGTGACAGTAGCTTCAGTCATGGTGGGTAGTCAAATACAAATAAGAAGTTAGATATCCTTGCTACTGTACACTTGGCCAACTCTATGGAGCACAGATGTGTCAGCGATTTGGCAGGTCGGCCTTCCTCAGCGTTAATCAGTAATGCTGAGAAAGGCCGACGTGCCGGAAACGTGTCCGTTCAGTTTCCTCATTATAAAGAGACTCCTAAACTTCTTCAGAGAGTGCGGATGTGTCTTCCTTTTACGTATATTGTCAAGAATCTGCACCCAGTTTATTCAAGACTACCTCAAGACTGTCCTCTGAGTTGAGTGGGTCTTTCCCTTGAAGTGAGCTGCATGAATTAACACAGGAATTAGTCATTCCTGTGAAATGACTCAAACACCTGGACCACGGACATGCTACCAGGGTCATTCTGAATGACCCTGGTAGCATGTCCGTGGATCCAGGTGTTTAGCTTGTTTAGTATGTTGTTTAGTGCTTTTAAACCAAAACTGGTCTCTGGACAGCATTTACAACTAATGAAACAAGACAAGACAAGACAACCATATTGAGAATGAGTTCTGGAAAAGAGTACATGAGACACGCAGAATGGGAAGATAATTATTTTTGCCATCAAATGGAAAATATCATTGTCTCATCATTTGAAAAAAAAAAATCATTTGACAAGACTTTTACTCTGAACTGAGAAAAAGAAAGAAGGAACTGAAATCTCATATCGTACATGAAACTGGATCAAATGTTGTCATCAGCATTTCAAAAGTCCCATTGTTGTTTGATGTGCAGAACACTTTTCATAATTGACCTTGCCTTTATTTTAAACTATTGATTGATTGATTGATTGCCTGGACTGCCTTGACGTGACTAAAGGTCCGGAGGGCACTTGCCTGGAATGCCTTGTAAGGGATGACGAGTGTGTGGAAATCTGAGATGGGAGATAGGATCTAAAAGATCCAGCGGGCACTTGCCTGGAATGCCTTGTACGGGGTGAGGAGAGATGGAGAGACTTGAGACTGAGACTTTGACTGCTGAATTGTATGAGGTGGTGGGGGCGTGTGCACTGTGCACATGGGGTGATCACTGCCTGCCACCTGTGAATCGTTTTATATTTATTTTTGTTTAATTACTTTTTATTTCGTTCTTTTTGTCGATGTCGGCTCTTCCCATCATTGTGAAGCAGAATTCACCAAGCGTTGGATTGTTCACCCACAATAGGGAACGTGAGCTGGGTTTAGACCGTCGTGAGACAGGTTAGTTTTACCCTCCTGATGATGTGTTGTTGCAATAGTAATCCCGCTCAGTACGAGAGGAACCGCAGGTTCAGACATTTGGTGGAGTCTCACGTCCGTAGCTGCTCACTCATGGACGGATAGACAGGGGCGAAAACACAGTGTTCGGCCGTCCACACTAAGGCCATCCAGCCTTGTATAGAACTGGATTGCATCATCCGAATCCGCAAATCTTAGAACACTGTAACGCTCTCTAAGAGCTACTTCCTCCAGCTTTTTACATTCTACCAGAAGCTTGTCACGCTGCATTCTGAGCAGTGTCAGTTTCATATCGTTTGACTCTTTACAATAGTTGTGTTCAGAAGCCACTGAGTAAACTGCTGGCGGTCATTGGTCTCAAGTACAACGGGAAAAGGTCCTGGATGGTGTCTACTGTCTACACAAGAATGCTACGAATGACACTTGATTTCCCATGGGGAGTCCCATGGCTAATCCGCACCCTCGCATTGCATACATTATTGACTTTATTCTATATTTCCATCATTCAAATTACAGTAGCCGCAAAAATACAACTGTACTGTATACAGGTACATGTGTGTACCTTGAATGACTGTTTGTAGATGTATGTTTCATTCCCCACATCCGTCTTTTTGGTCTTGCTGAAGAGGATGAGTTCCTGGAAGAGGAATATGTGCCGGAAACATTTCTTCTTCCTGAATGACACCAGGAACTCATCCTGGCGAATCAGCTGTCCCTGCTCCTTCAGGTTGACCTATAAGGACAGAGAACACATCCTATAACAAACATAAACACCACCTACTGTATACACCAGGCAGCCATTATGTACCCACACAGTAATGTAATATCATCAGCTAATAAAAGTTAACATTCCTCCAGTCCAGAACCAAGCTGCAGTTCATTTTCTCACTGCTGGAAAGCGTCATTTTAGAGTTCTTTGGCTCTCTGTGCCGCGCTATGAGCTTGTAGATCTGCTATTTTTTGAAAAATCGTGAACATTTGTGCAAATCTTTGAATATATATATTTTCAAAGCTAACATTTTCAACTCAAATCTTTGCTTCATGGGGATTCTAAATATTCTAGTCTTCTGAATCCTAACAGGTTTTTGAAAAAACTTTAGTTTCTATACCAGTGGTTCTCAAACTTTTTTCATGTCAAGGACCCCCAAAATGATACGTATTTGGCCACGGACCCCTATCTCAAAATATGTTGTTCCAGGGACCCCCCCCCCCCAGAAGCAAAGATTTGAGTTAACCTTTACACAGCAATGTAATATCATCACTTATAGGTTAACATCCCTCCAGTCCACACCTAGCTGCAGGTTATTTTCCCATTGCTGCCTCTATGCCCATTATTCAATTCTGCTATAAGATCATCTTCGCGTCCCTGACACCTTGCACATTCTTCTACAAATCTCGACAGGCATTCAAAAAAATGTTGATACATATTTTTGGAGGGCCCTTACATCACAGTTGTGGATATCGTCCATCGCCAGTAGATTGTTGCCGTGTCGGAGTTGGAAGTTGATGACTTCCAGAGCCGCCTGGACCTCAGCCATCTCCTTGGTCTGCCCAGGACCACATTCCCTCACCATGTCCTGGAGCAGCAGGCTGTACTTACTGATCCGCTGTACTGGCTTCAGCAAGTATGACCACAAGTCCATTTTATCCCCCAGCTGTAACTGCTTTTGCTGGAAGGAGGGAGAGTTAAGGTTTTTAGTGCGGTTGTTGAAAACACCAAATGTCATAGATGAGTACAGATTAAGTTCAACCACATGAACCCTATAGCGTCCCTATTCTTGGTTATGCGAAAAGATCTACAAGTTCACAACACGTCGCAACGTGACACGTTGTGAGATTGTAGATCATCTATTTTCGGTGACGCTATTTTGTGAAGAGACAAAACAGTAGGGGGCCTAGTATAGAGCCCTGGTGGACTTCAGTCAACTAAGTACTGTAAATAGGGTTTAAGTATTTAAACATAAACCCTAAACGGTCAAAAAGGTCAAGGAGGTAAAAAAAGAAAAGACATGCTCTATTGCTGCTTTGTTATTCTTTTTTGTCTCTTTCTTCTATTTAATGACAAATCAAATCAACATGCGTGTTACATAAAGGAAGGTGGTACAGTGGAAGGACGGACGTGTGGAAGAACGTACCAGCGACGGGGGTTGAAGGTCGGTGCTGCCTTACCTTGAAGAAGCTCTGTCCATGATTGATGAGCAGACGATCAGACTGGGGTTTGTTCTTGCTGTACAGAGCATACAGAGCAAAGCTCTCTCTCTGAGGTAGTGGAAATACACAGAGGAGAAGATTAGACAACATTCATAATGTCATTGGTGTATCAGTTACTGTTGCTACTGTGTGCTTGAACAGACGCCACAAAGCAGCCGTTTCCTTTAATCCATTCAATCCGGGGAAAGCATCTGTGTTATTTTAGATTTCTTTGGCTATTCAAAAAATAGCAGATATACGGCACTCTGTTGTAGATCTGCAATCTTGAACATTTTTGCAAATCTTTGAATGTATATTTTTAACTCAAATCTTTGCTTCATGGGGATTCTACAAATGTCTTCTAAATCCTAACAGTTTTCCTTTTTTAAACGTATGTTGCTATAATCTTGTGGTTCTCAAACTGTTTTCGTTTCAAGGAGCCCCAAAATTTTATGTATTTGGCCGCGGACCCCCATCTCAAAAAATGTTGTTCCAGGGACCCCCCAGAAGCAAAGATTTGAGTTGAAAATGTTCGCTTTTATATATATATATATATTCAAAGATTTGCACACATTTTCATGATTTTTTTAATAGCCAAAGAAATCTGAAAATGCGTTCCCGATGCGTTCCCAAACAGATGCGTTCCTGGTCTTAACCAGTGGCCCAAGAAATAGGTCAACAGACATTACCTCAGTGGATGCTTTCAATCACTAGTTTTAATTTACAGTGAATGCATCATCCTGTGCAGATGCAGTATATATACATATGTAAACAATTTATCCATTTGTATAAACATATTTTGGGGAAACTCACAGGAAAACAAAATGTTTTTTTCCCCCTAGTTTGTAAAATAAAAAAAATCTTTTGTGACTTTCTTTTCTTCAGAATAGGCGTAATGGGAGTTGTGACATGTTGCTGGCGTATCCAGCAGTGAATCATGTACTACAGTTTTTGTTTACAGTATACCAAAATATGACCTACACTGTGTAGACCATATCAGCTCACAGCTGCATCTTATTTGTTTGCTGTTTCATATTTCTAAAGAACACATAAGGCTATTGGGAGGGGAAATGACTCCTCATTCCTGAGAAGGCTATAGCAGGAACACATTTTTCTCAGCTGTTCTGCGTTATCGCGGTTTTCATTTGGAACCGGAAACCACAATCACTGCTTGATTCATCCCGTCGGTTATCAAGAACAAATTTTACAATTGTGAAATTCTGCTTACTTTGAGTGATGAAAAACATCAAGTACAGTGTTTGGGATGAGAAGAATTATTAGGTCAATACTAATACTTCTTAATAATGATTTTTTTTTAATGCAATTCAAAATGTGGAGCTGTGATTGGAATCAAAATATATTAATATAATATATATTAATTTCTTAATATAATAATATTAAGAAATTAAATATATTATTAAGAACAATTAATATCACTCATCATGATGATGTTATGTATATATAAGGGACCCACATGTCGCAGGAAGCAGCGGCCCACTCGAAATGGATCTTTCACACAGCCCTCCAGCTCCTTCAGGAAATGGTGTCGATGGAAGTCGTGGAGCTTCTCTAGATTGCCGAAGATGCTCCCCCTCTGGCCCCTGAGGTCCTGGGGAACGTCAGGCCTCTCCAGCTCAGGGAAGTACTGCTCTCGAACGTAGCCCAGGGCCCTCACATACTCCCTCTCTGTGGACACCAGCTCCTCCATGATCTTCTGCAACTTCCTGTTTCAAACAGGAAATAAAAACAACAATCAAGAGGAATCAAGAAGGGTTGTTTGTCAGTGAAATGCGAATTTCCTATGCATGTTAGCCTACTTATTTACTATGACACTATGTATGACACATTAGGAGTCCATTGGTAGTGGTTCTCTAACATTTTTATTTTCAAGGACCCCCATAACTCAGAGAGTGCACAAATTGAACCAAATGGACCCTATGGGTGCATTTGGTTCCATTTGTGCACTCTCAGAGTTGTAAAGGTTTGTGTGTTTCTGGCAATAATTTTCCACTAATTTTGACGTCCATGGCAAAGATAGAATTTTGACAAAAATGTCCACCACAAGCCAGCATGGCGATGACCCCTGACAAACCAAGTGACATTCATAGAGGGAGTCATTGTTTCATGGTTGCAGGTCATTAGTCACTTGTGTGCATATCACAGAATTTCTCCCTTTGACATATATAATGTGGTTGTTTATGTTTAATTATGTCTGATTTGTGTTGAAATTAAATAGATTACGCAATTCACTGGGTCCAATTACAGACTGCATCATTGGATGGTGTCATTTTTGGTCTTTGATAAAATGTGGAAATGGGTCATTCATTACTTACAAAACATTGATGGCATCTTGTTCCATGTGGCTGCTTAATGACGCCTCTTGGGCACTCGTGCCACCAGGGCTCTGGTGGGTGGGCACAGAAGATCCCTTGGGACCACACTCCTCTGCATTACTTTCCTTATTCGACTCGCAGCACGAGTGACCTGAGCAGAAGCTGTCCTGGCGAGAAATGGGCAAATTCTGGCTGGTTTGGTGTCTTACTACCAGCGGGTGTGACCACATCTCACACTGGTTGTGTCTTGTGCTCAAAGGGGAGAAGCCAAAAATGGCCATCAGGCGCGTGCTGGTACCTGAGCCTTCACTGAGGGAGCGTCCCAAGGCATGGCCCAATGGAAGCTCCTCCTCACCGGCCCTGCTGACAGAGTCCACCCTGCTCAGATCTGCCTCACTGTGGTGCTCCCTCAGCCTCCATTTTGTTTCTACGCGATCATTGTCATTTTGAATCACGTGCCGCTCATCTTTGGCCGGCGTTTTAGGTAACCGTGGCGTTTTGGCTCCACGTTTCTCTTTCAAGTCAGGTTTCAAATGGAGGTTCAAAGATGGAATAACAGCCCCCCTCTCCTCCGGGCCCCCCTCTGAATTATTGACCGTGCCTTTCGGACAGATTGAATCCCGGGCCAAAGAGAGACCAGCCTCCCCCGCCCCTTCCCTCCATTCTTCATCCCTCTCCAACGCCTTTCTTTTCCCCTGAGAGACTGCAGCTGCGGCCTGCCGCTGGTTCTGGATCTGGCCCTTATCTGGGGCTTTCTTCTTCTGCTGCTGCCGCTCCTCCAGACACTGCCTGACTCTCTGGCACTGGGCCCAGGCTGCATTCCACACCCTGGTCCCCGCCGAGGCCCCCGATCCTCCAGAGCAGCAGACCTTGGCTTTGGCTGCCTGGAAGTGTGAGGCGGAGAACTCGCCACCCAGTCTCTCCTCGTACGTCTTGAGTGTACTTTGACTGGCCTTCACAGAGTAACACCCCGTCTCTACCTGCTCCAGATAGTGACTGCATTCCTTGGCCAGGGCAGATGCCTGGAGAAAGAAAGGGAGGAACAGGCAGGAGGAAAAGTGATATCAGTGAATTATTTTTCATCTGTACTTTTCAGTCTTGAGAGATTTGTGGCTTTTAACCCTTTAAGACCTGAGGCTGGTTCTAAAAATGTTTTCTATAAAATCCTAACAGTTTTTTGAACAAAAAATATGTAAAAAAATAATAATATATATATATATATATTTAAAAAAATAGATATCTCAAAATATGTTGTTCCATGGACCCCCAGAAGCAAAGATTTGACTAACAAATGTTCACTTAAAAAAGATATATATTCAACGATTTGCCACATTTTCATGATTTTTCAAAAATGACAGATGTACAAGCTCATAGCACAGCACTCAGTGCCACGCTATGAGCTTGTATATCTGCTATTTTTGAATAGCCAAAGAAATAAAAAAAAACGCTTCCAAATCCCCGAGTTGAAAGTATTTCAACTCTCGGCAAGCAGATGAAAACGCCACACACGAACGCGCAGCGCAGAATAAGGCGATTAGCGCTTCGTCATGCTGCTGTTGTTTTGAAAAAAACACTCCCATTGTAAACAATTGAAAACATATGCTGCACTCAGGAAAAAAAACGCCTCGGTGGACACGGCCTCTAAGAGATAGGATTCATCGTTTAGGTTATAGCTAAGCTGTGAAAATATGGAAAGTATGTGTGTAGGGAATAAAAAAGGAATGAGAGAATTCGTAACATTGAATAAGCACAGAGTCATGTTCTGATGCGACTTCGGGTTTTATTCACCAACCTGTTCACAGAAACGGTACAGATGCACCATTCTATCTAGTTCTTTGTGTTTCTGTTCTGCCCGCATCAGAAATTCCTCCATGTTGGATTTGAAAGTGCTGACCACGATCTGAAAAACATCTGTTTCGGGGCTGGATTCATGGGCGCCCACAATGTTCTCCGTGTCCGCCACTAGGGTCAAGGCCTGCTGTTTTCTCTCCTGCAACAATGAATGATGAAACATATGTGAAGCCACACCTGCATTTCCTAACCCTCAGCAGATAATCAAGGATCTTGACTATAAGGAGGAGTAATTTATTATTTTTTATATTTGTATGCAAATTGGGTTCCATATAATTTAGATTCCTTCAAGCGTGAAGAAGGGAAAGGAAATGAGGTTGCTGTCGGCACTCACTTTAATGTGATGAGAAAAAGTTTGCTGTCAATTCAACCGTTATCGCAACTTCTTTAAATTCAAGTTTGACTGTGTACACAGTAAAATCCTCAGTGTTCATTTATCCATTTTGTAACTCGTAGACCGCACTTATGTAATGGTTACATTTGTACACACTCAGATTTAAATGAAAGCTGCAATGCGGAACTTATTTTAAAGAATGTAACTTTATTTCAACTAATATGTATGGTATGTTAATATAACTCCCTACTCTTCCATTGAGAAATGTATACCCTGTTGTCAGGTACCTACAGTACTGGTTGTAAATTAATAATGCCTCAAGCTCATAAGTGCAATGTCTCCCCTGATCAAGCGGTGATTCCATATTGGCAGGGTTTGGTCTCTCGTGCGGGAGACCTGGGTTCAAATCCCGGGTAGGACATAAAAATCTTCCACACTGAGGATTTTACTGTGTCCAAAATAACAGCCATATATACAGTACAGTATTAAGTAACCTTTGATCGATCGCTCTGTTACCTTAGCCTGTGTGAGAAAGCATTCAAAGTGCAGCAAGGCCTTCTCGGTGGACGCCAGGGAATCATTATCGGTTATATTTGAGTCCTTTAGTGTCTGCTCTCCCTCCACACTGAACCATGTTCCCACCTGCAAGGTACACAGACACAGAGTTATGAATGCTTGCCATCCTACAGTATGTTTTATCCTTGCGTCAGCAGTTCCTTCTCCTCGAGTATTTTAGATAGATGTTTGGTACTGTACACATAAAATGTGTTCATTTTACCCAGTGGTTCTCAACCAGTGTTCCGGGGACCACCAGTGGTCCTTGAGGGGGTTCCAGGTGGTCCCCAGCTAAATGATGGAGAGTTGTTAACCAAATGCAGTGGTGGACAGTAACGGAGTGAGAAGTACAGATTCTGAGTATCTGTACTTTACTTGAGTATTAGATTGTTTTGACACTTATTACTCTTACTTGAGTACATTTCCAAGACAAATGTTTTACTTTTACTCAAGTACATTTCTAGGAAGGCTGTAAAGTACTGAGTACTTTTAGGTTGGCTGTTTCTTTTTTCTCCCCTAAAATGTAATTGGCCATGCACACTTCTGCTCTCACCATAGCCGTGTTTCTGGCTTCCCCCTCCGCTCGCCTCTTTGTTACATCTTGTATGGGTGTATAGGAGTAAAAGTATTTAGTTCTGGTTTCTCAGTCATTTCTATTTTCATTTGTATAGGTGTTTCTGCAGGCTTTTTTAATGAATAAAATGTAATTTTGTATGGTAGAGTACGTTAATACAATATAACTTATACATTTGGGGCTGTTATATTTTGTCTCCCTGCTCTTCTATTGAGACATTTAGACCGTGTCAAAGGTCATGTCTCACCTATAGCCACAGGATCTGACATGAATTTTGACCAGATGTGTTAGTGTAGGAAATCAGAGGTTGACTTGTCTCTGTGCCATGTTGTTTTGACAGGGTGAAGTTCACCGCTGTGCATGTCGGCGTCATCTTGTTTTGACAAGGTGAAGTTAACGGTTGTGCGTGTGGGTACATATCGTTGCTGTCCGGCAGAAACCAGGTAACTCCATTTTGACGCTTTTGCATTTTTTTCCCATAAATCAGGGCCATTGAACACCCTTTACGTCTTCTGACAAAACCAGCTAACTCCATTGGATCCTCTAATTTTCTCATAAATCTGCTGTTTTGCTGACTCCAGGCTAAATCCAACCTCATTGTGAGCTTGGAGGTCCATTCAGCTGTTCTTACCAATGATGAACAAAACCTCCTGACTCCACTTTTTTCATTTCCTGAAAAATTAACATTTTGAAGCTGGTTTCTGCCGGACAGTAGAGATATGAAACATCCTCTTCTCTCATGAGAGCAGAGGATGTGGTCACAAAGAAGGATGTATGTCTAGCACATGTCTAGCACTGAGAAATGACCTAACCACATGCCTTGCAAACAACACCTTCCTCTCTGCAACCACCACCTCTGCAGGCATGGATGCCGATTTATGTTGGGTGGGTAGGGTACTCAACAACAAGTCCTATTCTTTAAAACCTTGAAAAATGTGTTTAAATGTTGATAACGATAAACTATACTACGTTAGTTCCATTGCTCCAAGCCAGAACATGATCGATTGATTGATCACTAAAATAACGTGCTCTGAAAAAGCTGAAAATTAACACTTTTGAGATTTTCAAGTGGGCCCTGATCCAGAAAATGTTGTGAATGTTGTGTCCATAGCACTTTAGCTTGCACTAGGAGTGTCTGCTAAATGCCTCATTTGTATATTGATAAGCTGCTAGCCAGTGGTGGACAGTAACAAAGTACATTTACTTGAGTACAATTAAGTACATTTTTTGAGTAGTTTTTTTTGAGTAGTTGAGTTTTTTTCCCCTACATTTCAAAGACAAATATTATACTTGAGCCCCATTTCACCAGAAAATAGCTGATCTAACACAATGCGACACGTTGTGAGCTTGTAGATCGGCTATTTTCACAATCATTGATATTCTTTGAATTTATGTCTAAATTTCAATCCATCAATGCATTGATTTATAGCAAGTATAAGTAGTATAAAGCAAGTACGCCAGTACTTTAACTCAAGTACAAATTTGACTGAGCAACATCTACTTAGTAGTACTCGAGTACTTTGTCCACTACTGCTGCTGTCAGGACATCAGCCTCATGTCTAATTGTAATCAATTGTTTAGTAGATGCCTCAAATCTATGAGCGTAGTGTACTGTAGGTAAGTGGCGAAAGATGAAGGAACTTCAGACAACAGAGATCTCGCATGCACTTTTAAATGCTGATACAGGGCCCAATACAGTCCAATCATACCAAAGGTAAGAACTATGGTACCGTGTTGATTTGGCCCTCCATCTCCCTGAGCTTGTAGAGGAAATCGAGGCACTGCAGAGACTCATTGGAGCGCATCACCAGGGTATGGAGCTTCTCCTCCACCTGGTTGTATAGAGCTGTCATGGACTCCATAGCGTCTCTGAAGGGAATAGAGGGAAATAACATTAACAAACATTAGGAAGAGGTAACACTCTGCTTGTAGTGCATGAGGAGGAATCATAAGGCTATATAAACATAATATATGTGTAATAAATGCAATGTATATGTATTGTATAATGTAAACTGAAACACATACTTAATCTGTGAGGACTGTATTGGCATTTTTATTAACCTCCGAAAATATTCATAATCTTTCGTTTTTGCTTCTTTATTTTTTTTAATTTTTACATCATTATCACATTTGCATCATGATAATAATGTCTTGATGGGCTTAAATCAGGGGTCTTCAATGTTTTCAGGCCAGGGACCCCTTAGCTGAGAGAGAGATGAAGCAGGGACCCCCTCTATATTGTATACAATTGTGTTTCAGATAAAAACATTTCTTTTTATTTAGTCTGCTATTTTTCCCTCTACACCTAGCCTCTTTGCCAAAAATAGCCGATCTACAAGCTCTCAACGCCTCGCGCTGCGAGGCGTTGAGAGCTTGTAGATCTGCTATTTTCGGCTAATGTTCCCCTCAGAAAAGGAAGTCTAGGGTTCAAGTGGTTAATGTAAAAAAACTAAATCCTATCACACAAAGATTTGGCGGACCCCCTATAGTAGCTCTGAGGACCCCCTAGGGGTCCCGGACCCCCTGTTGAAGACCCCTGGCTTAAATACCTGCCTGAGAATGGATGGACATGTTTAATGAAACCAAGCAGGCTGCCCCCAAATAGATGATTCACTTTTGAGTCTAAAAAGTCACAATCAAGGGCAAGGTCAAAATCAAGAACACTAACCCCATAACAAATACAAATGTACCTGTAAGGATCCATTTAGTTCCATATGCCTACTGGATGATCAGCATGCCCCAAAGAGTTAATAAAGTGTTGGTTTAAAGGTTACGGTCACAATCGAGTGACATAGAACAAGATACGTTGGTGCAGGCAGGCTTTGCACCAACAGAGTTATTTGTCTTTATTTTGGGACAAAAGGTCACAATCCAGGTCAGGATCAAAGGGAAAATTGCTTATAACTCAGCAATAGAGAGGTGTACTGTAGAACAAGATATGTTGGTGCTTGCAGAGTTTTAGCCCCAGGGTGCATTTATTTTTATATGCTCATGATGTCTGATGCAATCTCATGAAAAAACAAGTGCATTACAGCCAAAGGCAATATCGTAAACTTATCTTTGAAGATAAAAGCAATGATTAGGCAGATAAATTAATTCTACTCAGTGATGGGACTTGTCAAGACCGTCGTAATTCATTGGTGTTTTGAATGCATTATGTCAGTATCGTGGAGACAAAATAATGTTTAAATGTTTTCACATGGTGATTCATGGTAACAACACCTGTAGTCCTCTGACTGGGGAAAACGAAACTCCTCTTTCTTCATTCGGGCCAGCATGGCCCCACCTTCTCTCTGCAGGGTGACCAATCGGGTGTCCTCCAGAACCTCTTTCATTAATGTCCTCTGAACCGAGATGCATAGCTGCACATCCTGTAGCAATCACAATGTCGGCAAATGTTTATACAACTGACCCAAATAAAAGAAGGAATCTGGTAGCAGCCTAATTAAATTCAGCCGAGAAGTGGCTTGTGAATTACCTGGGTGGTGTTCATTGTTTTTGTGCCATCCACTTTCTTAATAGCCCTCTGGAGCAGACTGTCTGCCCCTTGCAGGTCAGCCATGAAAGAGAGCAGTCTCTGAAATAAATTGAATGCATGACACAAAGGAGAAGGTGAACCAAACAAATGGCTGCATATTTTAAGAGAATCGTGGGCATGGTGGTGGAAATTTGCTAAAACGGCTCATCGGCTCTCTCTGGTGCCCACTGGAAGAACTACAGGCAGTGCTAACCCGAGATCATGCAGTAAAGTTCTGGGGGCAAAACCATCCACAAATAAGGGAAATATTTAACAGTAGTCTTTACACACACTTATGTAAGCCCTAAATCAGTATCTGCAAATGTATTCCATGAGACTGGTAGAGCAGACAGCAATTTAATCGAGTAGGTTCGCAGACACCCATTTCATCTCCGATTTTTAATAAATAGTCCCTAAATTGATCAACAAGGAAGTGTATTGCTTGAGTTCACGTGTTTGAATGATTTTACAATCTACCCTCTCCAGTAACAGTGTTGAACCATGGCAAAAAGTCCACCACAAGAATGGTCAGAGTGAGAGAACTGGATTAATGAAGTTTTGTGTGAATCAACAACATTATTTAACTAATTCGCTATACTTTTAATAAATAAATAAATTAATCCACTCCCACTCATTAAGTTGTAGGTCGGTGCTTTTTAGCATAACAAATAAGCTAATCCATCATTGTAGAATTATGAATTTTCTCTATTTTTTTCACTCCACCCCGCCCCCATCCAAGAGCTGCTAAAGCTCATCCTGGGATTAAAGACAACAGTGGTAATTAATCTTAAATGTGCGTAGGGGTGTACAGAGTCCTCCTCGGTGGGTGACCTGTGTTTGAACAGCTGTGTCCACCAACTCCCTGACTGCAAGGTTAATGAGGCTGAGTGTGGGACCGGTGGTGGGAAAAGACAATAGGTATTTTGCTGTAAAGAAACGTCCTATAGGGAAACGGAAAATTAGATCAATCTGCCACATGCGGCCACAAGAGCCCTATATTAAGAAGTTAAACACTTAAGCCCTATATCTCTGCTGTCGGGCAGGAACCAGCTAATAAATAAAAAATCAGGAAATGAAAACGTTAGGAGGTTTTGTTCAGCATTGATAAGAACAGCTGAATGGACCTCCAAGCTCACAATGAGGTTGGAGTTCAAAAGGGGGTGGAGCCTGGAGTCAGCAAAACCAGCTAACTCCACCCCCCTTTGGTGGTTTAGCAGAAAGTTTGAGGATCCAATGGATTTAGCTGGTTTTGTCAGAAGCGCTTTTTAATACTTCTCATTGGTTCAATATTGTTTTAATCAACACACAGACCTAAAGGCTGTTCAATAGCACTGATTCATGGGGGAAAAAACACAAAAGTGGAACATTTTAGTTAGCTGGTTTCTGCCCAACAGCAACGATATGCTATTTTTGATATTTTTAAGAATTTTGGACAGTTTTTGCCTACAACAAAATATCAAACTATTCCGTACCTGATGGAACTGCATCCAGTCAGCATGGCTATAAGTAAAGGTCCCGCCCAGGTCAGAGGTTAACTGGGAGACCTCCACCATTTTGTTGAGGGCTTTCATAGAGGTCACCACATCCATCTAATAATGGACAGAGAAAAAGACGGTGATGTCAGGACAGTTATTATAGTCTCACTAAAATCACAATGCACAGAAGAAGTGGTGGTGGTGTTGTTGCAGGCTATATTTGTGACCTGTAAGCCGGGCTGTCTTTCAGGCCGTGGACACGTGTCTTTCTCAACCAGCATTAGGATGCTGTGGACAGCATGGAGGGCCTGCTCCTATAAAAGGACATTCAATCAATCAATGACAAAAACCATGACATGATTTAATATCCTCATGAGCAGTGGTGGAAAAAGTACTCGCATCTTTTACTTAAGTGTAGTGTAGTCTGGAATTCAAAATGTACTTGAGTAAAAGTACAAAAGTATTGCCATCAAAATGTACCAAAAATAAAAGTACTCATTGTGCAGAATGTCTTATTTCACAAGTTCATAATGTATACAAATCTTTTGAAAATAGCAGATCTACAAGCTCACATAGCGTTGCATCGCGACGCTATGTGAGCTGGTAGATATATGGGGCTGAAGTGGTTAATGTATGTTTTGTGATAATAATATAAATCTACAAAGTAACTAGTAACTAAAGCTGTCAAATAACTGCAATTCTGTATTTTCAACAAAAACAAATTCAAAACGTTTTTTGGGCGGATTTTGTTAGTTTTCTTCGTGTTTTGGTTACTTTATTTCGGTTTTAGGGTTAGGGTTAGGTTATTTAATTCTTATTTTTGCCTGATATTAACGATTTATTATCAAAAAATATATATTTTTTTAATTTTTTCAAAAAGTGGGGGGTATGAAATCACGGATCTGTGAGAGTGAGGGTGTCGCGTCGTACGCACAGTGAATGGCCGTGATTCCCCTGTAAACAACACTGTACAATATAAATGAAATGTTTCCTTCACCATCATCTCATCCACTACATAGATCTTGCTTAGTAAATCAGATCCAGATCAAGTAGCCTACATACATATCCACTCTTATAAAAATGGAAATATCTCCCCCTAGTGTTTATTGTTTTTATTTTTTATTTTAGTTTATTTTCACTAGAAATGTAAAAGCCTGAACAAACTTGCACTGATGAATCATGTTGCATTTACAGTAAACGCCTGATTTGCTTCACCCGAAACCAGACCCTTGTTGACTAATCTGAGCACTGACATTCCTCATCTGTAAATCTGAGTTGACGGCTTGATGGCACTGTGCTTTATGTGCTCTCTCTCTCTCTCTCTCTCTCTCTCTCTCTCTGTCTCTCTCTCTGAGTAAAAGTACAAAAGTATTGGTATCAAAATATACTTGAAGTAAAAGTACTCATTATGCAGAATGTCCCATTTCAAGTTTTCAAATGTATAAAAATATTTTGAAAATAGCAGATCTACAAGCTCGCAATGCGTCGCATCGCAACCGAAATGTATATCGGGCTGCGAAGTGGTTAATGTATGTTTTTTCATATAATTGTATTGGAGTAAAAGTACAATATTTGCGTCTGAGATGTATAGTGGAGTAGAAGTAAAAGTACTGAAAATTGGAAATACTCCAGTAAAGTAAAAAATACTTCAAAATGTACAGTACTTGAGTAAATGTACTTAGTTACTTTACACCACTGTGTGCGTGTGTGTGTGTGTGTGTGTGTGTGTGTGTGTTCTGATGCCGTTCCAAACCTGAGCCATCAGCAGGGCTTTGTAGAGGAGGGGCGATGGAGTCTTCTTCCTGGCATCAATTACCAGAGTCATTCCCAAATCTCTGACATCTTGCCTGGGAAGGAAAACACACAGTCGTGTTGGAGCGCATTATAAGACGTGTTCACTTCATCATAAAAACCCTTTATCTGATTGAAAGTGGCATTCAAAGAGCTTTTACGCCTCACTTATCTCACTCCTTATCTCTGTATCTCTCTCTCTTTCTCTCCATCTCTCTCTCTCTCTCTCTCTCTCCCCCTCCACACGTCCTTATATGCCAAACGTTTGACGCCCTTCACAGACTACCCTAACCCTTTAAGACCGGGAATGCATCTGTGTGTCATTTTTAAGATTTCTTTGGGCTATTCAAAAATAGCAGATATACAAGCTCACAAGCTCATGAACTTGTAGATCTGCTATTTTTGAAAAATAGTGAAAGTTTGTGCAAATCTTTGAATATATTTTTTAAAGCGAGCATTTTTTAACTCTGTTACAACTTCTGAGGGGTCCCTGGAACAAAATATTTTGAGATGGGGGGTCCACGGCCAAATACATTTAAAAAAAAACTTAGGATTTAGAAGACATTTTGTAGAATCCCCAGAACCAAAGATTTGAGTTACAAGTGTTCGCTTTAAAAAATATATATAAATTCAAAGATTTGCACACATTTTCACGTTTTTTTTTTCCTTCAAAAATAGCAGATCTACAAGCTCATAGCGCGGCACTCGGTGCCGCGCTATGAGCTTGTAGATCTGCTATTTTTGAATAGCCAAAGAAATCTAAAAAATGACCCACAGATGCATTCCCGGCCTTATTGAGCTAATGGCCTCTTCTTATGTTACCGGTGTGTGAGACCGACTAAATGAGATGTGTCTTCTTCCAGCTCTTATAGCAAGGTGCTGCATACCAGACGCTTGGCAGTCAGTCTGGCTGCAGGCTATACGCTGTTGTTCTTGCGGTCAGAAAAGAATGCTTCTTTTACAGGCAACGGCCCGAGGTTGTTTTACTAGCAGAGTGGTACCTTCAACCTCAAAGTCTCATCCATTAACTCCAGTGTAAACACAGACGGCCCGTAAATGTACGCTGTGGCGGAACTAAGGACACTTTGTGTTTTAACAAGGGGACAGCTAGCCCCCCTGGGGGTTGGACAGGGTCATGGGCAGTGGTGGATAGTAACTAAGTACAGTACATGTACTCAAGTACTGTACTTAAGTACAATGTTGAGGTATTTGTACTTTACTTGAGTATTTCCAATTTCCAATACTTTTACTTACACTCCACTACATCTCAGAGGCAAATATTGTACTTTTACTCCAATACAGTTATTTGAAAACTTTTGTTACTAGTTACTTAGTTAAACATACATTAACCACTTCAGCCATCTGAAAATAGCCAATCTACAAAAGCGACGCGTTGTGAGCTTGTAGATCTGCTATTTTCAAAGGATTTTTATACATTTTGAAATATGTGAAATGGGATATTGTGCGTGATGGGTACTTTTACTTTTAGTATTACGTATATTTTATATTAAGTATACTTTTGTACTTTTACTCAAGTCAATTTTGAATACAGGACTTTTACTTGTAACAGAGTATTTCTACATTGCATGAAGTGGGTGACAACGCCGCATGAAAAAGTGACATCATTCAAATGGTATCCACCGCAAAGAGACCCGCGGTGTGATAACTAAATCATGATGTGTTTTCTAAAGAGATTATACATCATTGGTGATAAATCAGTCATTCGGTTTGGATGGAAGGTGGTGAACCCATACTTTTCACCTCCTCTATAACGCCTGGTTTATTACGATGATATGCATGTAAAACAAGTTGCATGCAACGCCTAGGATCGTTGAAGCGCGGTAATCTAGAGACAGGCCTTGTGTGGAGAATTTGCGGCGCTCCCTTGAAGTCACAGGTTCAGGCAATGATACGTTAAATCAAACAGACAGAAGCTCTCACCTATTCCTCATACCATAAAACTGCTCAACTCTAACAGCTCTAACCGTGAGCTCAACCCCAGGCCTACGCACGCTGCATGCATCATTAACTGTGCTTGTTATTGTACAATCAATGCAATCCTTTACGTATTTGTTTAATTTGTCTCACATGTTGTCACACACCGACAAACTATACTGTATTGGGTTGTCTTGTCTCTGTGTATTGCTGCAATCCTGATTTAGGACATACAGTAAGAGCCCAAACATTGAACAAAGCACTAAACAGGCCTGTAAGACCACAGGAGGAAATTGTAGTCTAGTCTCCCCCTAGTGGCCAAAGAAGAAATAGGACATTTGCCTGATATGATACTGTATGTTGGATTCATGTGAATTCTCAGACACTGACCTTTTGAAATGAAAAACAAAACAACACCAAAAAAAACATACCTATCACCAGGGCAGGAATTTCAGGGAGGCCACGATGGCCATGGCCGTCGTTGCCCCTCAGTTTGGCCTTGTGCCCCTCAAAAAAAATTGCATGCCCTGAGACCACAGTGGCCTTAATGCCACAGCTGACTGTACTACTTTCTCCTCTGTCTCTTTCTTGTTAATATGTAGACACCAGTGTCTCTTTCTTGTCATGTAGACACCTTTTGTTGAGATTCTGAATTCTTAACTGGCCTCTCCCCATCTTTAAACCAATCCAGTAACTTTGATTGGTGCAGGGCTGAGTATGGATTGTAAATACCATAATGTATTTATTTTTCACTGCAGATAGTCTACATATTACATTTTAAATCATCCTTAACCCTTAAATTCAATTAATTATTTAAATGGACTAAAATCTTGTTTTATTTGATGGCCTTCCTGCCCTGGCATTTGGCCTTTGTGCCCTCAAAAATGGACAACACCAAAGGCCAAGTGGCCTTTGCCCCTAAAATGAAGAAATTCCAGGCCTGCCTATCACACATCAATTTGGTGGCCCAGTGGCCTAGGGGCCACCGACCCCCTGTTGAAGTCTGTCCCAGATGTATCAATCACATTATAATGAAGTCGTTGACATGTCATTCAGTGTTTGTGGTGCACAGGTACCTGGGTATGGCATGTAGGTAGAGCAGCAACCTGCAGACACCCGGGGCTGACACTAGAGGCGATGTCCACTCCTTCCTGCCTGCATGAACCTCTACCACTGCTCTGCCTGTCTTGTCCCTGCCACCTAGGGATAGGCAGAGCACACAAATGGCATGTTATTCTGTGTAGGACAGGGGTCTTCAACGTTTTTCAGCCCAAGGACCCCCTAGCTGAGAAAGAGATGAAGCAGCAGGGACCCCCACTACGTATTATATAAAACTGTGTTGCAGATTTTACTTTTTCATAGATTTCATATAGTTGGATTCATGCTAATGTGTATTTTAAGATAGTTAACCTTATAAACCCTCAATATTTAGTCAACTTGACCATTAATGGCTCTGTACTTGGTCAGCTCTTTTTCCCCTCAACAGAAACTCTCCGAAAATAGCCGATCTATAAGCTCACAACGCCTCACACTGCAAGGCGTAGATCTGCTATTTCGGCTAATGTTCCCCATCACAAAAAGATTTGGCGGACCCCCTGTAGGAATTCTGAGGACCCCCTAGGGGTTCCGGACCCCCTGTTGAAGACCCCTGCTGTAGGATCTTAAAGACAAGTCTCACAGTGGTGAATTGGCAAATGAAATGAGTCTTTACATTGTGCTTGGACAAAAACAAAACAAATTTGAGACTAGAAATAATTAGGGGTTAGGTGATAAATTGAGAGATTATAAATCAGAACAAAAACAAGTTGTATATATAAAACATAAATAAACACATGTACTGCTGATGTGGTGGTGTGTACCTGGTAAACAGATAATGCCCAGTTGAAGCAGACCACTGACGTCTCTGAAGCTGGATTGTTGGGTCGGGGGGGAGGAGAGAGGAACGTCAGAGATGGACGAAGCCTTTTCTACTTGCAGAAGACACAATGGTTTGTCTGTCTTAGAGTTGTGGTGGGGTTTAGAATCAGGTCCGTTCGTGGTGGGGGGAATTTCACCCTTGCCTAAGTGGGAGTCTAAAGGTCAGTATATGTCACAAGCATGTTAACTGACTTCCATTGAAAGAAAAAAGAAGAACATGAAAGTTAAAAGCGTAAACTGAAAATTCCTAATAAAACATAGCATGTCAGATACATTTAACCAGTGGTGGAAAGTACATGTACTCAAGTACTGTACTTAAATACAATTTTGAGGTATTTGTACTTTACTTGAGTATTTCCAATTTCCAATACTTTTACTTCTACTCCATTACATCTCAGAGGCAAATATTGTACTTTTACTCCACTACAATTATTTGAAAACTTTAGTTACTAGTTGCTTTGCAGATATAGATTATTACATTATAAAACATACATTAACCACTTTAGTCCTATTTTATACCTCGGCTATTTGAAAATAGCAGATCTACAAGATCACACCGCGTCGCATCGCGTTGTGAGCTTGTAGATCGTCTATTTTCAAACATTTCAGTACTTTTACTTTTGGTACTTTAAGTACATTTTTATACCAATACTTTTGTACTTTTACTCAAGTAAATGTTCAACAGTATACTTCAACACTGTAAAAAGAAGTAATCAATAATGCAGTATTGATACTTTTACTTAAGCAAAACATTTGAGTACTTTTTCCACCACTGATTATAACTATGGAGGAGTTCGTTTTCAGCATGCAACATAATTTGAATGTATTTTTAAATTCATCAGAGGACAAAGTCCCTTCTACACCGAAGGCATTTCATGAGAAAAACAATAGAAAGAATCCTGTTTATACTGGTCGTTGCTATAATTGCTGACTTGTAATATCCTGTCCAGCAACCTCTGCCCTCTTAATACTGCGAGTAATTCTTCACGAGAGGGATTTTTCTCAAGCCATAACTCTCAACAGTCCTCTTTCAACATGGACCTATACCCAACACAGCTGCACCACTGTGCACAGACAGCTTTTTAAAACGCTGGACATGGTTTCTGTAACAAAACACTGCTGGCCCGACTAAGCTTGGCTTTGATTTCAGACATCCTAATTGGCCCCTCTTTAAAGCACACACAGTGTTGTCTGTGTTCACTCTCATGGCTGCTTTAATAGTCTACGACAAGCATACTGTATCTCCACTTGAGATGTCAAGTTGTTCTTCTATGGGTGTGAGGGCTGAGGGTGCACATGCACAATGTCCATTTTCACACTTTTACATTGAAATTAACTGTATTTTACTGTGATGTACACATTATCGTCGCTGTCGGGCAGAAACCTCGTATCTCCATACTTCATCATCCAAGAGTGTCACACAAAAGTAGTGAAAATAGCATATCTACTGTACAAGCTTACAACGTGTCGCGACGCATTGTAAGCTTGTAGATCGGCTATTTTAACTATTCAATTAAAATAGTTATAATGATAATAATAAACAGGATAGGTTTCCAACCAACAGCGCCGACAGGCAGCTTCCTCCTGCCTGATAAGCTGTCCACAGTTGGCACACAGGCCCTCCAGTGGAATGAAGGGTGGCAGGCTATTTCTGTCCCCTTGGTACAAGGAATGACGTGAATGCTGCCATTCTACTCTGTGGAAGCCACAGAGAGCCGAGGAGAGGAGGAATCCCCCTGTGAAACATCATACTCAAGTCCGACCTAATGCCCTCTGAACCCTCTCATTCTAAAGTGCCCCCTCATGAACCGTGACCCCCTCGACACTACGGAGCACACACTCCCCAAAGCACTGGAGGTCACTGGAGGTCACAGTTGGAGTTTCAATCAGTCTGTTTCGACAGAGTGGGTTCAGCGGCCCTTAGAGCAAGCGGCGCGTAATAAAAATCAGCTGGTTATGCAGTAATAATCGTAATCATAACAATCATAATAATCATAATAATTATTATCATTATATTGCACTAACTGTGTATGTGAGTGTTTCATTGCCCTCTGGCAATAAAACACTGATGTTTTTATTACTTATTACTTTATTACTTTTAAAAAAGCCACTTAAAAATATTTAAACTTTTGGCCTGGACCGCTGGTTTAGCGGTCCAGGCCAAAAGGCTCAGTGTAGCTCGGCAGCGCGCTGCGGGTTCGACTCCCAATCCCGACGGCCTTTGCTGCATGTCACTCCCCATCTTAGACTCTCCCCATTTCCTGTTAAAGATGTTTAAACTTTAGGCCTAACTCTTTGACTCATTTATGTGACATGATACACGTTCAACATACGCTCTGCCAGTATTATTATTAAAACATTTACATTTCTATCTCTGAGCGGCTATCAAACACACCCTCGTATTATTTACCTTTTTTACTGCAGTGTCGCCTGTCCATCTTTGGAGAAACCACCAGACCCAGATCTGTGTCTTTCTGACACTTCAGTAGGTTGGGTATCATTTCAGGACAGATATCACTGTAGCTCCTGTTGTTGGCTTTGTGGAGAAGCGGACTTCCTTTGACTATCTCCGACACCGTGGACAGAGACCTGAGTTTGGCTTTGTGTTTCCCCGAGGGTTTAATCGCCTCCGCCATCTGGAATGCTTTAATGCTGCCATCACAGGCCTCATGAGGAGGCTGAGGAGGAGCACCTGGCATTAGATGCCCCTTAGAGTTATGTCCTACTTGGTGGGAAATCGGATGTCTCTGTGCTTCCTGGCTATAGTCTCCACCAGGGGGTAATATATGAGCAACGGGCAATTCCCTCATTGCGTTTCCTGATTCCAAACCACTGGGTGGTTGTTTGTGGGGTGGCACAAAAGGTGGCATCGTTGTTTCACAGCATTGTCCATTTTCCTGTGGCTCATGGCTTATGGTTGCTTCGTCACAGTGGTTATAAGACGTGCCTTGCTCATCCCTGTGAACCGCGTTTGTGTTCTGGGATCCAGACTCCAGCTCTTCACTAAGGCCCACCTCGTCCAGGGCAGCCAGGAGATCGACACTTCCCTTCTCAAAAGGGACTGGGTTCCGTAAAGCTGCCATGTAAGAATCTCTATACCTACATTTCAACTCTTGGTCAGTAGGTTCATGTCCCCCCAGCTTCCTCTGACTGCAGGGCGTGCAGGGCTCCGCTGAGTATTTTAGAGTACGTCCACAGGGGGCACTGTTGCCTGTAGGTATAGGTGGAGGTGGCCTGACTGGTTTGAACAAAAGAGGTGCAGTAGGACTTGGAGTACTGTCCACTTTTGCCAAAGCCTCCTTCTCCTTGGCAAAATCAACAAGGTCCACATAGTCACCCTCTATCTCACGATAGTTCCGACTGTCCCAGGTATTGGGTGAAACCCATCCCACGGGCTTGGTTTGGGTTGTGGAGAGTATTTTGGGGACACGTTTGTCACGTTCCATTTTGATAAGTTTTGAGGAACTATCCCCGAGTCTCAAAGACACAGAGATTCTGTCCCTTGAAGGAAGAATCATGTTCTCCAAAGGGAGGGTGGACGAGTTGAAATGGGAAGGCACTGACAGGTGTTTCGACTCAACGGGAGCTTCACGGGTGACAGAAGGAGTGGGCATGGTCTTGGGCTTATCTAAAAACTCTGGAATGGCTACCTTAACCCAGGGCAACTTTATTATTCCTTGGTCTGTGGAGAGCAAGCAACGTGAGAGCCGTGTCCCATGGCGTCCTTCGTTGATTTCTTGCAGCCAGTCTTCAGTGAAGATGCAAGGGTAGGACGTCTCGGGGATCGGCGTCTCGTCCACTTCACGACACCCCTCTTCCAGAAGGCATTTGAGGACAATGCGTGCTGCTTGGTCCCCAAACGGTTCCACCTGGAGGTAGAAGTCCCCTGGACGCAGTAGCAGAGGGTTGAGAGGAGCTAGCTGGATGACGGTTTTGTCATGAAGACACAGCGGCCATCCCTCACAGCGGAAAAGTACATCTGAGTATGTCGCCTGAGTAGAGATATAAAAGAGAGTGGTTTCAGGGGGTGTTCTGAATTTAGTAGCTCCTGAACCCCATGGCTTACTGTCAGTGGTAGACTATAGAGAATGAGTAGCTGGATAAAACTCAGGTGAGATGGCAACTCTACACAAGGAAATTACAGGAAAAAATGTTAAGTGCATTGAAGACTAGTATCAGCACACTCGGTGAACAGCATCTTGCCCAAAATGTCCATGTGGCAATTAAAAAGTCAACTTGGAATGCTGTCCTTGTTTATTTAGTTTGAAATGGGCACTATTTACCATCTCTCCTGAATTGAATTTGATAATAAATGGAGGAGACATAAACTCCCATTTAACCCCATGTCATATTAATGAATAACTTAGTTGAACCCTGGATTTAGCCAGAAAATAGTGTCCTTAAATACACTGTTGAAATAAATCCGTTGTGCTCGAGCTGAAGTGAATAGCGAGCTTAAACTGTCTTATCTCACGTGCACATCTGGGCATAGTGCCACTATAAATAATTGGAATCCATGCAATACAAAACATCTTAAAAGTAGGCACAGGGCAAGTAATCTCTTTAAATCAAAGTAAACACTAAACTTCACTCTAAGTTAATTATGTCTGATGATCCAAAACCCTCCTCATATATAGCATACTTTGACAGCAAATTTTGATTTAGTTTTAGTCATAGTCTTTTGAATCAAATTCCATTTAGTTTTAGTCATATTTTAGTCATCTGAAATGTTTTACTGTTAGTCTAGTTTTAGTCGTCTAAATATCATAAGATTATAGTCGACTAAATCTACAGTTGATTTAGTCGACAAAAATGTATTTTGGCGGTGCCTTGATGGCGTCGTAATGGCTGATTTTACACTTGGTTGCATGCTGAAAATAGCCAATCTACAAGCTCACAACGCGTCGCAGCGCGACGCGTTGTGACCTTGTAGATCTGCTATTTTCAGAGCGCAACACCTGAGCTCAACCAAACATAAAATGACTTGACTTTTAGTTCTACTGGATCTCTTCTCCACTCGTCCCTCCCTAACATTGTCTAGTTTTTATTTGTTGACGAAATTGTCAATATATTTAGTCTTAGTGTTAGTCATCATAGCTTAGTTTTTTTTTAGTTTTCGTCAGTGATAAAAGGTAGTCGACGAACATTTTTCGTCATAGTTTTAGTCGACGAAATCAACACTGTAGAATACTATCTCTATAAACTGATTTAATAGATGTTGATATGCCAGATCTGTTCATATGAAGTGTGAGTTTGTGTGAATCTGTACGTATACAGCACACTTGCATGGTATTACTCACACATGCCGCCTGTTGCACACTCTCGAGGAGATGTTTGGAGGGAATGAGGAAGTCCAGCAGGCAGTGCAACGCGTCGCCGTGGTAACGCTCCTCGATGGTACGGAACAGCTGGCAGAGGACGACGGACGCCGTAGCCTCAAAGGGCGGGAACAGAGCCGACAGGGCGCTCTGGATGGACGAGTCCAGAGATTCTGGGTTCTGGAGAACAGAAAGAAAGGTACAGGTCAGGAGATCAGAGTTCACGTGACCTTGATGGGTTGAGTGTCTGACTGAAAACAAAACCGTTGGAGGAGATACGTTTACTGGCAAGTGGCAACCAACCAAGTGCCAGCAGCTCTATCTTGCAAAGTGTACAATTTTCATTCCAACCCACAGGAAACGAGCCTCCCTGTAAACTAATACAAGCAGAAACAAAAACAAATGAACACATGACCCAGATGCAGATTTTTTGACAAAGAGTTACCTAGAAACATGAGTTAAAGAGTAACCCAATATGACCCAAGTCTTTTGTGCCAGTAACCTGGCCCCTCAGCCACATTAACCCTGACATCCCTATTTTGAACACAAACAGTCTATAGTATCCTTAATTTATACACACTGGACGCCAGTATAATGCAAAAAAAATAGCAGATATATAATCTCACAAGTGGTTAAAGGGATAGTTCAGCGGTTCCGGTAGGAGACACAAAGAGTCTCCTTGGTGTCTCCTACCGGAACCACTGCCTGTCATCAAATTATTGGCTTAGGAATGCGCCAGAAACAAAAACATATCCATGAATTCAAGTCTCCATGGGGTGACTAATCTATAGAAAAAAAGTATTTTTGGGGTGAACTATCCCTTTAAATATCTTCCTAATATGCTTTCCATACATTTGTATTTGACATTTGACACCAGAACAATCAAGAAATGTTGGCGTGATGTTTTAATGTCATGGCTTGTCCTCCACATCCAAGTATACAATTAACTTCATCTCTTAACATGAAGCAGATGGTTGTCAGAGCAGATGTGATAGCCATAAACCAACACTTTATTTGAAAAGGTACCTGATGAGAACTACAGATGTATGCTAGATGGAGCACACAGTGTGCAGTGTGCACCGTCTTTGATTTCAAGGTATATTTTATGCTTAATCACCCCCGAACTGGAAAATGTATGTAGCGCTCAACAACTGCATTCATCATTTGTTTTAAAATCTGTTTATAGATTTGATGAGCATATCATCAAATCGTGTACGCATTATTATATACTTCCAGTCTGTCTGAACCATTTTCCATCAAACGTTTTGAAGTAGTCAAGTCAGTAGCTGATGTCGCGCTTCCATCTCTTCTTAATTTCTTGAAATGAGATGCCTAACCAGATGAACCCTAGCGACTAGCGTCCCTATTCTGGGAGGAACATTCAGTGAAAATAGCAGATCTACTAGCTCACACCGCGATGCCGTGACGCATTGTGACCTTGAAGATCGCCATTTGGGGATTAGAAATTTGGTGTGGAGGGGAAAAAAGTAAGGAACAAAGTAGTAACCCCTGGAGGAACCCGATCAACTAAGTATATACAGTACTGTGTGGGGGTTTAAATTTAAATTAGTACACAGTCCTGGTTGTGTTTATGTGATGTAAAACATCTTGCGTAAAAACAGAACATTTTGCAATCCTGAATACATAAATCTAGGTATTTGACCAGAAGGATGATTTCATCTCCTACTTTCTATTAACAGCAAATTAACTTTCTGTGTCAGTGCAGTCAATTCTTATCCTAATACATTTCATACGTAGTAGTCTGCCTAGAATGCATGAATGCATACATACATACTTTATGTGAAATGAACTGTATGTTCTCTATATGTCTGCCACGGAAGGTCACTTTCAAAGGCTGGTGTCTGTTCGGACATTTGATTAGTGCTGACAGCACTGCATCGACCAAAGAATGTCCACATGACCGAGGAACATCCAAAAACATAAAACCACACGACAGATATATTTTCTTGGCCTCTTATGTAGCGAACAGTACTTTGGAATGCCTTTAACCAATGCCAGCTTTATACTTTCTGCAACCAAAAAGAAAAAGTGAAATACTTTTCAGTATGAGCATATTAAATATATATATGCTCATGGGATGCTCATGGGATTTTGGGATCATCTGCGTTTAGTGAAGTCGACAGTACAGTACCTACTGTACTCACAGGGTTCAATTCGTTTAAAAAAAAGAAAGGGAAAAAAAGAATCATGTGGATCTCGGGATCCACAGGGGAACGATGTGGCTCCGATGTGGATTTCAGACTGAGAGCGGTCAGAGCAACATTGACATCCATTGTCCCAAGTTAATATTTCATTGAAAACAACGTGTGGAGCAACTTCTGTGGCCCACTGGAAGTGTGCATACAAAGTTTGGCATTGGTCGGCCCAGTGGTTTACAAGATGCACAAACACACAGACACAAACACAAACTCAACTTAAGCCCTATACTTTGTCATAGGACACATAGCGAAAATAGCCGACCTACAAGCTCAAAATGCGTTGCATTGTGACACATTGTGACACATTGTGTGAGCTTGATCTACTATTTTCACTCATTTTGACGCATAGATTTTTCATTCAATTGTTAAATTGTGATATACTAAAAAAATACCAGACATTTCCCTAAAGGAAATGCATGGCCTATTTAATATATATATATATATATATATATATATATATATATATATATATATATATATATATATATATATATATATATATATATATATACACACACACACACATGTGTGTGTGTACTGTATATTTCCCCCCATCCCCCCAAGCAAATTGAACTGTCTACTCAGCCATTTTCACCTGTAACAACACGATCATTAGAACATAAGGGCAAATACATCAACAATCCACCCAGCGAGTGTTTGCTCTGTTTCATCTTCTGCCCTTCTGCTAGATGAGCGGCACATGGAGAAGAAAAGAGAGAAAAAAGAAAATTGCCATTTTCAGAACATCAAGGTGGCATTTGATTGGACCTCATCACAACCCCTTCAGCAGTACGTTGGTATGATTAAATCTGTCATGCCTGCGTATGTGAACACTTGTTTCATGTTGGGCCAAGTTCCACCTCATTTAAGCTGGTATACTTCAAGTGGGCAAGGGTCAGGTTCTGATCTTACTCAAACAGACAAGATCCAACAAAGAAACGTCTGGTCCTGCTCATGAGTCCCAAAGTGAAGCTGTGTAAAAGGACACCGTTTCTCTGTTAGGAGTCACGCTTGGTGCTAATGTTTACGGCATGGACATGTCTACTTCACATAACCATGCTCATAAGAATTAGGCCTGTTGAACCAGGCCCTGGCCATAGGCTACCAGAGCCAGCTGTGGCCAACGGTCGTGTCCAAACAAAACACACGGAAGCAATTGAGAGGGGAAAGATTGAAGCCATCCTTTGTGCCGTTTTCAAAGGTGAGCGAGCAGAACTGCAGAAGACATAACGAAATATTGTTTGTGAAGTGGTAAGGCGGAAACGTCAACACAGATTCAGGTTATATTCACACTTCTCTTACACAGTGATCAAGTCAATGTCATCTTTTTATGAGGAATACACTGTCACCGCCCAAAAGCAGCTCAGGAGTCTTTTGATACACTGTATAAAGTGTGTGTGTGCTAGCATCTACACATTTTGTTGAAAGTATCCATTATTGCTTGCTTTGTTAAACATATCAAACAATACGTATATAGGCATTCTGTTATATCATCATAAAATATTATAGAGTATAAGTATAGAAATCCAGGGTCTGGCATGAGTGAGAGTGAGACTTGTATGTATATTTTTGTTTTGATAGAGACTTAGAGATATTGTTTTAGAGTACTATTATATTAGGTGTTTTTTGTTTGTTTGTTTGTTTGTTTGTTTTACTTAAGTTGGAAAAGCTAATGAGTTTGAATGAAGTCCTGGTGTGCCTAATGTCTAACTATTTTATTTAACAGTCAGTGTGTGTGTGAGATACATGTATATTGATTCCAATGAATATTTATTCAGAATAAGCCTCACCCTGAGGCTTATTCACGTGAGAAAAGCATAATAACCGAGCCACCTATTTTGAAGCACTACAGGTCTGGAGCCAGCTAGCAAGTAGCAATAGGCATGTTATTCATGCCATCATTTCACTGTTCCCTCCCTGCAGCGTCTCTCTCCCACTCCTCAAAGAGCTCTGTTTTTAGCCCATTCCTCATTTAGCTAACTGGTCTCACCAAGACCACAGACTGGCGTGGCCCAGTGTAAACATACTCAGCACTGTCAGCAGTCATTTCAAAGAGACCTCACACTGGCCAGCATTGGGACTATGCTACGCTGACCTCTATTTTGCTAACCGTGCTAATGTGACTGCCTGGATTATGAATAAGGTTCATCTGTAAAAACAAAACTCAATTTGCAAAAAGTCATGAACTGTCTGGAACCAAATTAAAGCCAGCAAGTTTATCTTTTTTATGTTTTTATTTTTTAACTGATTAGATTTTTTTTTTACAAATGCCTGTGAGACTACAGACTAGTCTTCTCCAGAATTATTACCAGTGTTATGTTGGATGTAAATATTGCCATAGCCATGCCAGTGTCAATATTTGAATAATGACAGTCAGTCTTTTGTATCTCTTGGAAACATTACATGGCCTCAGCAGAAAAGAATGCATCCTTTTTGTGATCGTGCACATCTGTCACAATAGATTATGCACTGGAGAACAAAATACCTTTGAGGCTGGTCCTTGCGTGGTAATGCATCACAGCTGTTAAGAATTTGATTCAACTTCTACTGTATGTCTCAAAGCTAACAGTGGACGCCTTTTTCCCAGTATGCAAGTGAATTGTGATATTTTAATTCATGTTCGGTTCAGAGTCTACGCATGTGCTACAGTGCTACAGACATAACATCATTGTATTAACAATTTTATGGCGCAAACTCCCGTCCCACATGAAGATAGAAAACAATCCCAGGCAGTTTTGCAATCAATCATCCTTAGCAAATAAGTCCTAAATAAGTGTCTTCATTTCTCATTGCACCAAACATGGCTTTAGAAATGTCTCCAATGAAATGTCTCCTTGAGTTTGAAGCTAAACGGCTCTTTTAATATGGTTCCCGGTTGACATTGATGAAAGACAAGTTCTGGATACAGTTATTTTTCCCCCTGGCCCATCATCATGGGTGGTTCAGTTGTCTGTATCTCTGTGAATGAACAGTCAGAAACATAGCTCAGTTGGACACTGTTCACACAGACGAGCTAGAGCCAGGTGAACTTGGAAGAGAGGTGAAGTAGTCAGTGTTATGACTTCATTAGTATCCCATTGCTTCCCATTACTTCTCCCTAGGAGAAGATATACTGTTAACAGACCATTTTTGGTATTGTGCTCTAATGTTACAATGTTTCTTTTGACCCTCAACCGGCACCAACATATTGTACATAATACCCAAATACCCATAAAGCACACTTTCATTGTCTGAAGCCCATGTGCTATAAGCAGCTAAAACAAAGAGAAACGCCCATGCAAATCCCTCTGCTTGAAAACAATGGTAAAACAATGGTACAACACATCAATCCATTTGCTGCTTTGTTTATATCATAGGAGCATTAATGTGTTCATTTCACAGAGAAGATCTTGTACCTGTATTTAGGCCAGATGCTGGACATCAAGGCAAATATCAAGGAGAAGACGGTAAACACATCCGCACACTGGTTTAAAGCTCCTAAAATGTATTTTCTTTAACCCATTTTGACCAGGGACGCATCTCTGACATTTTAGATTTCTTTGGCTATTCAAAAATAGCAGATATACAAGCTCATGGTGCGGCACTGAGCAAAGATTTGAGTTTGCTTAAAAATATATAATATATTCAAAATGTTCACGATTTCTCAAAAAATAGCAGATCTACAAACTCATAGCACTCGGTGCCACGCTGTGAGCTTGTATATCTGCTATTTTTGAATAGCCAAAGAAATCTAAAAATGACACAGATGCGTTCCCGGTCTTAATGGGGCAACGTTTCGACCTCATAGGTCTTCATCAGGCAATGACTCCTTGCTCACAGCCATTATGTTCAACCCCATTAACACCCAGAGACTATCACTGACCAACATGTGTATGATAACAACAAAGTACAGTGCAACATCATGGCAGTGTAATCTGGCTGAGGAATGGTGTTGTTAGTGTGTCTCAGAGGACTTTTATTCCCACAGATGGTTTGTGCAGGGAGCATTTAATCAAGCTTGAATGTGGTGGAACCTAATTAATGTTCACCTGCGGAGACAGAGGGGTTTGATCTGCATCCAGCTGACTGACACATTCCTTTAGGAGTGAAATAAATAATGATCAAAAGCAAATTAATCAAATAAAATTGTAGTAATCAAATAATAATTTTAGTGACTGATGTGTGATTTACGACTTCAGCAAAACGTGAACGTCTATTCCATATTATAAAGGAAAAGTTGTTTTTGATTGCTGGGAAAAGTATTTATTTAGCAATTTCAAGATGTCTGTTTGGGTTCAGATAACTTGCGATGAACATTTACCATCATCTTGTACCTTATTGCCTCATTTAAAAAAAAACATAAGGCTTCAGTTAATGTCATAGATTAATGGAATAATTGAAAAAAGAAAATCTATTGGTTAAGCCATAATGAAGACAATTATAAATTGCTGCCATACATTACATTGATGCCCCACCTCCCAATAAATGTATGTGATAGAGAATAATGATGGCTTTGCCTCTGCCTGCTATTGTCCAGTGTTCTATTCAACAAGCGCTGGGCTCTTGAAGAATCTCATTCTCTATCAATTGTCATTGTCTGACATGGCTTGACTTGCTGGAGTGTACGGGACTAGACAGAGGCATCTGTTATAAAGGTCTGATCCCTCTTTGTCCTATACCACAGAGAGCCTCAGGTGATCTGTGCTATAGCGAGGACTTTGGAGATAATTACAGGTTCCTCTATTGGTCTTAAGACATTGCCTCGGGCTTTGGTCAAAGAAAGTCGGATTTCAGCTGCAATGTAAACAGGGTGTTGAGACGTCATTGCACAATGTACGTACTGCAATTTGAACCCATTAAGACCGAGGGAAGCATCTCTGTCATTTTAGATTTATTTGGCTATTCAAAAATAGCAGATGTGCAAGCTCATAGCACCGAGTGCCGCGCTATGAGCTTGTAGATCTCCTATTTTTGAAAATGTGTGCAAATCTTTACAAATGTCTTCTAAATCCTGTTGTTATATCAGTGGTGCACCAACTTTTCCATGTCAAGGACCCCCAAAATGATATGTATTTGGCCGCGGACTCCCATCTCAAAATATGTTGTTCCAGGGACCCCCCAGAAGCACAGATCAGAGTTATAAATGTTCGCTTTAAAACATATGTATAGAGATTTGCACACATTTTCCACGATTTTTCAAAAAATAGCAGATTTACAAGTTCATAGCTAGGAGCTTGTAGATCTTCTATTTTTGAATAGCCAAAGAAATCTTGAGATGACACAGATGCGTTCCCGGTCTTAATGGATTAAGCGCCAACATTGGCAACAAAAAGGTCAAAAAGCTTAAAGAAGGTTAGCTACCTGCATTTTGCTTATCATGGATTAACTTAAACTAAATGACCCTGTCCTTTTGTGTGACAGGCTGCTGGGATTTGCTGATGTCTCGCTCTCGACTAATCATCATATTTTTCTGAAACCTCAGTAAATGATGGATATCATCTTCAGAGAAATAAACCCTCAAGCCCAGGAACGCAGACTTCCTGTAAGTCGTAAGATTTATCTGACTTACAGGAGCTATTTAACCAGATCAGCAGTGACCGGACAGTAGGCCTGTTGACTCATTTCAGTGTGAACTTTTAGACACCACCGACCCATTCATAACAACATCAAATTGTTTAGTCTGAGTTGGATATGAGGTCATATGGTGGGACATAAAACAATCACACAGTTCTCCTCCCAAAACAAGCAGTGACTAATATAAACACAAATGATCCTATCAGAGAAAGTATAAATACAGTTTCAGGAGGGCAGATGGACCTTTGTGAATTCATCACCACAGAGATTATATAGATAAGATAAGATAAAACTTTCCCAGGGGGAAAATTCATGTCTCAGGTGTCAGAGATAATCTTACTGGCAATTCTTTCAAGGTTTCTTGTTAGCAGAGGCTTATCCAAAAGGTTTGCATTTAGATCTTGTAGTAATGATGATAAATATAATAATGCATTCAGGTATCATGAAACCAGGTTTTCTGTGTTACAACCCCCAACCCCCCTTTCTTTCTTAGAGAACCGGTAACTCGCGTTGATTGGTACAGTATGGTCTTTGTGCGGTTCACTTCTTGTACAACTCTGACCAGAGCTTTCTTTGGCACATCGCTGAACTATAAGCCATCTTAAATACTTTCAACACTGCCTGCCCAATAAAAAAAGGCCCCCACGGGACGAACCCCAACACCCATCTACCTACTCACCCCTAACAACCGGAGTGTGTGCGACTTCTATAGTTGCTTTGGCTGAGCCTGCATGTATTCCAGTGGTTTTATAGTTCCAAAGAAAGCAGTCTACACTCCTGAAGTTAAGAGGCCACATAAATACTGTAGTGTCTCGAGTTTCTGGTGTTGTATTGCCTTTGTCCTCACACCTCATAAGGTTGCAGTATTAAAAGCATTTCTCTGTGGGTGAGCTGAGATTCAAAGATCAGGATGTAGAGATGTTTGAGGCGCTGCAGAATTCCACATTTAATTACACGTCCTGTCACAAACGGAATGTTTGTGCCAGCAAGATTCTAGGTTCTTAATGTCAATAGGCTTATATTTACAGAGCAACCAGAATCCGAGTGTGAAGGAATTAGTTAAACACTGGAGGCAGTACTACAGTCATTTGTCATACAGGAATTATGGCGGCTGTTTAATCTTGGATGACAATGAGCTGGATAATTGGATCCTGCTGTCATGTCTGTGGACATCAACCATATTGACTAATACTTCACCAGCAGTTCAAGGTAATTTAAAAGCTCTGGATTGATTCAAGTTCTACCTCACTCCTATTTTAGCCAAGGTTATTACACAGTGAACGTTCTTCACAACGACCCTGGAAGCTCTCCCACCATGCACTGAGAAATTGTCAGTGAAAATTGCATCCATTGCTACTCTGAGGGTGTACAAAATGATGTAACCAAAATGACCCCTACAGGCCCATTTGGCTACACAGAGTTAAAATAACACTGAGGTGTTTACTGTGTGCCAGTTCCAAGGCTGTGGTTAGAAAAGGGAGATTGAGCACTGTTCTCACTGTGGAAAAATCAATCTGGACAACACAGCATCGGGTCCATTGCATGTGATGGTGGAGCAGCGCACCTGCTGCCAGCCTAAAGTCAAACTGCACATTGCCTTGCCAGTTGCCAGGATGCAAAGCAAGGTCTCTGCTGCTGGGTTACGCATGCAAATTCTAAACCTCAAAAAGCTGTCTGAAACAAAAACAACAATACAAATCAACAACAACAACCTGAAGGCCTCACATCTACTGTAGTGAAACATCCCCAAGCAAACATGCAACAATTTGAAAAAAGAAATAGTCCTTGGAAAACCTCCAGCATTAGAGACACACCCACTTAACATGACTTAACACATTCTCTATGTTCTCATCTCCCTTTTCACTAAAGCATTTACTAAAGTCAGAATGTCAGGAAAAACTTATTTTCAGAAGAGGAAAAGTGAAATCTATGATAGGGTTTGGGGCCCTTTTACCCAACTCTTAAGAGATGTTGACGTGTCGGACATGCTTCGAAGCGAAAGGATGATAATGTAAATATCTCATGAACTGATGTGACTTTATGCACTTTATTGGATGCTGTTGCATTTGCCCTTTGTGTTGATCTGATTTATTTTCAATTATTTTCATTTTATTTTATTGATTTCTGTTAGGTGTCTGGTCTTTTTTTGTTTTTTTGTTTCTGCTTCTATGTAAAGTATGTCTAAAGGATTGTGTAAAGTTTGCCTTGTCGTGTCTTATACATCTGTTTAAAGACAATAAACAAATAGTTTAAAAAAGAAAAATAGAAATAAAAAGACCAAGTTACAATACGTACTGTATCCACATTATGAACTTGTGAACCTCCACAGTTAAATAGGCAAAAAAGAAAAAGAGTTTTGCTGAAGATGGTGAGGATAATGTCTATCAACAAATAGCCCATAAAGTCCTAATAGTGGTGATAATATGTGGTGGTTGGATGGTAAGAGAGCTGGGGGTGTTTAAGGAATGTACAGAATGGCTGTGGCATTCACAGCTCTTCATTCTTGAGTCGGGACACATTTTCTTGGAGGGCAAAAACCTTTTCTAGCACAAAACACAGTGTGGGTTTGTAGACTACTCTCCATGTGGCTTCAACATCTGTCGGATAACAAGATAGACAACACCGTGCTATCCGTGCCCTTGGACAGCAGTCATAATTTTCAACGATAAGCCGTCCCCAGTTGTGTGAATCCCCCTCCTCTGTTGTTTACATAAGGTTGAGGTTGAGTTTTATGGTTGGGTTTACAGTAAATTCAACCCAGGAAAACTAAACTATTGTTGTGAAAACTAATTGTGTGATGACCACAGTTGAACCGTCCCCCCCATAAAAGAAGCCACAATGTTGCTCTTTTTAAAACTTTACTGTAGGGGGGAGGAAGTGACAATTGTTATTGTAAATCTCTAGAAAGAATTCACAGAGAACTCACAGAGAGCCTATAGCCACTCAGCCACTTCCCCCTGAACACTTGGCAAATAGTTTAGCTTTGAAAACACTGCACAGGCTCTCTCTCTCGCGCGCGCGGTGCGTTTGACCCACTTTTGCGATGTAGATAATAAACATTGAGAATATGGTTTGCAGCACCATGACAACTCTGAAGTACTTTGGCTCACTCACTGCCTGAACCAAAATAGAAATCCGTCGTCCTCAGACACAGATGTCTGCAATCATAAAACTTTTTTTTTTGTCCTGCAAATCACATCATATTTTGCAATGGCGTTTACTTTTATTCTACAGTGGTAGGACGACTGTGGCTAACATACTACTTTTAGAGCGGCAGTGGGTTGCAGTGGCTGCCAGGAGACAGTAGTATTACAGAGAGACATGCTGACTTGTTACTGCTGGCTGGACATGGATGTCATGATGACTCACGCGTGGCTGCTTAGAGAGAGAGAGACACTGCTGACCCCAGCTAGAGGCCAGGCCAATCTGTCTACTACTAGCTAATCAACATCCACAGCCTCCTGGACACAGCGTATACTGTATAGCACTGATTTACAAATCTGACAGGGGAGTGGGTGTGAAATATTGTACTCCGTTCTGTGCTGACACAGTTACCTACAGACAGAACTATTACATGTTCTGTATACACATGCTCTGTCATTTTGGCTTCCAAACGTTGGGAATGGTCAGTGGTGTAAAGTAACTAAGTACATTTACTCAAGTACTGTACTTAAGTAAAATTTTGAGATGCTTTTACTTTACTGGAGTATTTCCTATTGTCTATACTTTTTACTTCTACTCCACTACATCTCAGAGGCAAATATTGTACTTTTACTCCACTACAATTATCTGGTTATTACTTTGCAGATATAAATTATTACATTATAAAACATAGATTAACCCCTTTAGCTCTGTTTTATACTTAGGCTATTTGAAAACTAGAACCAGGAGACCTGGTACTGCCAGACCCCTAGTGGTTGAAATCTGAATGGCCGGACTTCGCATGACGTGTGTGCAGAGGAAAAGAGGGACAGAAAAGAGGAAAAGAGGGACAGAAAAGAGGGACAGAAAAGAGGGACAGAGGGACAGACAAAGCCTCATGTAGGCCGACCCCCTGGGTCTGGCAATAACCGATCTACAAGCTCACAACGCGTCGCATCGTTGAGAACTTAGATCTGCTATTTTCAAACATTTTGGTACCTTACTGTAATTACCGGTACATTTTGATACCAATACTTGTGTACTTTTACTAAAATCAATTTCGAATTTCTGACTTTTACTTGTAACGGAGTACTTCTACATTGCAGCATGGACACTTTTACTCAAAGTAAAACATTTGAGTACTTTTCCCACCACTGGGAATGGTGAACTCAGTGCTCCGTGCATGGCGAGCTCAATTCATTGCAAATCATAGCTTTCTTCTTCACCATTTTAGGTGCATGGAAGACAGACTCGGCTCAGTGTAAACATGTTTTGGCACGGCTCAGAGCGCTTCTGAAAGCCAAGAGCAGCACTCGCTCCGGGGTTCAGCCAAATTTGCATTAACTTTGAATAAACTCCCTGCAATCCCTGCTGCAACGGATGCCGGCATTCACATTGTAAATAACATCTGCGCTTGGACTAGACCACCAGGTTTACATGTGCTTCCCCCGAGAAGAATGTATTTGACCTTGACTCTGACTGCATGGCTTTTCTATTCATGTCATACAGTAACTAAAAAGATCAGCCAGGAAAGGGTTCAGGACCATTCATGCGTGTGTATCAGTAGTGAGTGTTTACTGTAGATACATGTGCAAAGTCCAGTTCATACTCGGTACAGTAAGCTAATAGCTCTGCCTGATAGGTTAATGACTTTGAGTTGGGAGGGGGGTTGGTCAAGGAAGATAACATCAGGCACCCATTAAGACCTGGAACGCATCTGTGTCACTTTTAGATTTGAGCAAAAAAGCATTATTTTACACTTTGGCTATTCAAAAATAGCAGATCTACAAGCTCATAGCGCGGCACCGAGTGCCGTGCTACGAGCTTGTAGATCTGCTATTTTAGAAAAATCGTGAAAATGTGTGCAAATCTTTGAATATATATTGTTTAAAGCGAAAATGTTTAACTCTATTCTTTGCTCCTGGGGGGGCCCCTGGAACAAAACATTTTGAGATGGGGGTCGGCGGCCAAATACACATCATTTTCGGGGTCCTTGACATGGAAGGGTTTGAGCACCACTGATATAGAAACATAGGTTGTTCAGAAAACAGTTGGGATTTAGAAGACATTTGTAGAATCGGAACCTCAGGCCTTAATGGGTTAATGACTTTGAGTTGGGGGGGGGGGGGGGGGGGTTGGTCAAGGAAGATAACATCAGGCATGCATTAAGGAATAAACAATGCAGCCATACAAAAAAAACGAACTCCTAGGGAGCTCGGTTTGAGTCGTAACACCTGCTCAAACAACGGCAGTAGAAGATGTGAACGGAGGGACACAGTAAAGTACAGTAGTGGCCATGATGAAGCTGCCAAGTCTAGACGTCTATAAACATCCTTCCTTCCTGCTTTCTTTGAAGCCATCACTTTCTCTGGCACATTTGAACAGACTTTATGGGGTATGTCCAGTTTTTTTCTGACAAAAAAAAAAAGAAAGACATTTAGGCCTGGAGGTGGACTGTGGAGATTCAATGAAATACAATTGTAGTTTAAAAAAAATAATGATAATAATAATGCTAGAGTCTAATCTCTGGAGACTGATGGTCAGTGATGGCCACATCCTTCTCAGCTCAAGTCCACAATTATCTACTTTTAATGACTTTGGTTCGTTGACTTAAGATATTTTATGAAGATGGTGAGGATAATGGCTATCAGCAAATATCCTCCACAATTATCTACTTTTAATGACTGGTTTGTTGACTAAAGATATTTTATGAAGATGGTGAGGATAATGGCTATCAGCAAATATCCCATAAAGTCCTAAATAGTGGTGATAATACGTGGTGTAGATAGAGAGCTGGGGGTGTTTAAGGAATGCACAGAATGGCTGTGGCATTCACAGCTCTTCATTCTTGAGCCAGGACACATTTTCTTGGCAGCCAAAACCTTTTGTATCTCTAAACAGTGAGTGGGTTTGTAGACTCCTAGTCACCATGTGGACTCAACATCTGTAGGATACAACACCATGCTATCAGTGCCATATTGGAGAGTGGTATCATTTTAATTTTCAATTCTGAAAAAGAATGATGAGCAGTCCCCACTTGTGTGAATCCTCCACCTCTGTTGTGCATTAGGTTGTGGTTGTGTTTACTGTAAATTCAACCAAGGAAAATGTGACTATTGTTGTTGAAAATTATTGTGTGATGATGACCACAGCAGAATTATTCTGTTCCTGAAACAGAAACATAAAAAAGGTGTAGAGAGTTTCTCATACATAAAACATATAACAAACTGGACGTGGAATACTTTGGAGATTTAATCAAATAAAATTCTAAATTTGAATGTTAACAGTCCAGCTGTTATTGGCTGATTGACATTTGTTGCCACATCATCCTCAGCTGGAGTCCACAATTATCTACTTTTATTTGTCATTTTTACGCAACCGTAAACGCACCCAAAAAGTTCAAACGCACCACATGCCTCCAAAATACCATCTTCAAAACTATCATGCTCTTTTCTTGTGGTTTAACCATGGTCATTAATTAAACTCCATTGTGACCGGGATTAGTCCCCTATAGTCATAGAACTCCCTGCGGATTTGGTGGTTGAACCTTTTTAAAACAACCCACTGAGCTGAAGAATCACATTATGTGTGGACGCAAAAACCCTCTGTTAATATAATACTGCAAAATTACAACCCCACTCAAGAATGTGTGTCATCCACGCCAATTAAATCCTGCAAGTGCTGCAAAACAAAAGAATGTGCTGTCTGTCCCTCGTATCTGTCTCTCATATGTGAGAAGAAGGCTCATATGGTGGACTCATTTGAAACAGTCCCACCTACTGTGCTTTAGGACAACAACAAACCTTTTGAGATTGCATTGACAACATCAGCTGTGCACTGTAAAAGTCAGGTTTCACAGACTCTCTGTGTAGTAAAGTTGTTCAGTAGAGTGCTGTTCAGTGGTGGAAAAAGTACTCACATTTCTTACTTAAGTAAAAGTATCAATACTGCCATGTAGCCTACACATACCCTGTTACAAGTTAAAGTCCGGAATTCAAAATTTACTTGAGTAAAAGTACAAAAGCATTGGCATCAAAATGTACTTAAAGTACCAAAAGTAGAGTACTAACATGTTTGAAAATAGCAGATCTACAAGCTCACAACGCGTTGTGAGCTTGTAGATCGGCTATTTTCAAATAGCCTATGCATAAAATAAGGCTCAAGGGGTTAATGTATGTTTTATAATATAATAATTCATACCTGCAAAGTAACTAGTAACTAAAGTTTTCAAATAATTGTAGTGGAGTAAAAGTATAATATTTACCTCTGAGATGTAGTGGAGTAGTAAGTAAAAGTATTGAAAATTGGAAATACTACAGTAAAGTAAAAGTACCTCAAAATTGTACTTATAAGTACAGTACTTGAGTAAATGTACTTAGTTACTTTACACCACTGGTGCCGTTACACTCTTACTGCTGTACTTCCTCAAAAGCATAAAAGATACAGCACACTGAATGCCAATTACAAGGCTCTATCCGTGTAGGCTACAGAGCAAAATCAGGGGACCTGTAAAGGCTCCACTTTTTTACACACTTAACGATCAGGACTGTGCTGTGCAGTCAGTGCAGGCTTACCAAACATTAAGCTTAATTGCCAACACGACATCAGTCATGCATGAGGACCCACAGCCTCACACAACAAAGTCACTTGTCCCCAACACCACATTCACTGCAGGGCTCATTAAACACAAGGCAACAACAATAAAGGTCAAATAAAGCTGATTACTCTACCATCTTAGCAGCAGTGTGTGTCCTCTAGCCAGCTGGAAATTGGTTCATGTTTGGGATCCTCCTGATTATCCTCTCTCTCTCCAGTCAACTTCCCTCCCTGGAGACTATATGGAAGCTAGAGTCCTGTCATGTTTAGAGTATCAGCAACAGCCGCTGTGTGCCATGGGTTGAGCTATACGTCCACATGACATACAGTTGACTTGGAGTGAAACGGTGAGGTAGCTCCCATTCTTCCAAGACGTTCAAGTTAAGTGTGACTGACTGACTGACTGACTGACTGACTGAGGAACAAGCAGCAGAGAGTCACGCTGCCTGTTGATTCACTGCGGCTCTGTTGCTCTCTGTGTGCTCTGAGTGTTTAGAAAGAGGCTAAGACAGAGGGAAGGAGGGACAGAGAAAGAGAGAGAGAGAGAGAGAGAGAGAGAGAATGAGAGGGGGAGGAGAAGAAAAGCTTTCCCTTTCAGGAGGAAATCCCCCTCCAAGCTTTTCAGACTTTTCTTCTCACACTGGCACTCTGTCTCTCTCTCTCTTTCTCTCTTCCACACGCACACGCACACCCACACGCACACGCACACACACACACACGTGCGCGCGCGCACACACAGATTTGTGCGCACGCACACACATCTGTGTCTTAGTTCAATTTGGCAGAACCTGTCTAAAAAAATCTGAATGTGTATGAACACTCATTTGAATATAACCATCCCACCCACTTAGACAGTGACCTATATATACAGTAAATTCATGCAGGGTGTGCGCGCACACCCACACACACACACACACACGTGCACCCTCCTTTAGCCCTGCATCAGAGGGCTGCAGAAATCCAACCCCTCCTTTGTGGCCCCTTTTCTCTCTATTTTAATCACGGAGGGCTTTCAGGAGGGGAGTTAAGTCAGTCTTTCTCCTTCTATCTGTGTCCCGATAGTCTTCCCCTGTCTGCCCTGGGCTTTCTCATTTCCGCTCTTCAGCCTAAAACTCTCCTCTGATGGACTGCCCAGGGTCTGACTCACATCAAAGGAGAGAGACAGCAGAATGAAGGGGGCTTCCCTGCAGAAGCTCCAGCCAGGCAGCGCCGGGGCAAGTGAAGAGAGCTGCCTGGCAGGCTGCTTCCACACTACTGCAGGAATGTATACGACTACACCCTCTGGACTCTGCTGCTATGTGTCTGGGGCAGGCTGCAGGGTCAGAACAGTGTGAAACCCAAGACCCCTTCCAGAAAAGAACCTATAGCAAGACCCCTTCAAACATTCCTTGAAGGAGGAGATTGACAGACCCCTGTTTGTTTTTCTTTGCCCCGTGTCAAAATAAGTCAAATCAATATGCCCAGCGACGTCGCTTTGACGTAGGGGTTCTCGGTTGGTCTCTCCACATCCATTTCGCATTTGACCGATATCAAATCCAGACCCTCAAGTGATGTTATGTGTGAGAGAATTAAACTTTTCTATATTGTAATGAAATGAAAATGGAGGCAGAAGAATATTCAACAGGTTGCAGATGCAGAGCTGTGAAGTATAAGGAGGGTTCATAACATGTCTCTCTATCTGTGGTTTCAGCAGTCACTCAAACATTCCTCACATGTTTTGCTTTCAGACAGAGAAAAAAACATGCTAATTTGTCTTTCGCACCAAGCCACAAAATATGTAGGTTAACTTCTTCAAATGTGGGAACTGCACCTATCTATCTTTCACTCCCTCACAACATATTTTTCTTTCTTTCTTTCTTTCTTTCTTTCGTTCTTTAAGTTCTTTCTTTCTTACTTTTTCTTTCCCCCTCCTCTCTGGCTTGGCAGAGGGCTAGACCCTGCTTGCCTGAGGTTTTGGCAGATGTTTCTAGATGTGTCCTAACAGAGAGTGAGAGACAGATGTTTGTGGATAGACAGCAGGTACTCCTACTCTCTCTGCTCCTCCTCTGTCCCTCACTACCACTAATAAAACAACGATTCTACTTGTTAACAACTCATTTCTCTCCTATCTCACTGCTCCATGTTTTCTCTGTATACTGATGAGGAAAACTCAACATCAGAATTAGCATTACTTTTGTTGTATGTTTGCATATACGGTGCAGAATGCTGGAAAACCACAGAAAGCGACGTCCATAAATGATCCACTTTCCACACATCATGCCTGCGCAAAATCCTGCGTATATTCTGGCCCAGGTCCATCTCGAACAATAAACTCCTTAACATCACCCAACAAGACGACATGCTCTACATAATCAATAAACGCAGGTGGACCTGGATTGGCCATGTCCTCAGAATGGACATCCACGCGATCCCAAGAGTCGCATTACACTGGACCCCAGAAGGCAAAAGAAAGAAAGGGAGGCCTAAAACGACATGGCGGAGGACGATAGAGAAGGAGATCCAGCAACAACACAGAGCTGGGGGACCATAGAGAAGATGGCCAAACACAGATGGAAGTTCAAGGACCCCAACGGAAACAAGTCCGGAAGGACTTTTTTGGTCGGACCTTTTAGACAAAAGTATTATAAATATAACTGTGTTTTTTTTACATTCTTTTGCCTAATAAAAGTTTCAATTAATCAATCAAGTGTAGAAACTTTGTTGCTGGCCTATGCGCCAGCCGGCGTAATAGGGATAAGTAAGTAAGTATGTTTGTATAGCCACATACATTACGTAACCTCGCTAAACAGGACCAAATAATAGTTTCACAAATATTATATTTATTATGATGTCATATCACATCCTTTGTTTAATGCTGTTCTGATGGAAACTGTATCGTTCTCTACTATTGCGTGCAGTGTGTGACTGTTACCCATGTAAAAAGAGAGACTGTTGCATGCGGTTGGCAGTCTGTGATTGCTACCCATGCAAAAACAGAGACTGCTGCGTGCAGTGTGCGACTGCCATCCATGTAAAAATACTGTTACAATATAATAAGAGACTGTTGTGTGCAGTCTGTGACTGTTACCCATGTAAAAGAGAGACCGTCTGCTTTTGTTTTCGTCTCACTCATTGAGGTTCTCTCTTGACCAGAAACATGCTGCTGAGACGGAGGGCAGGCAGGATGAAAGAGGCCACAGCAGGCTGACACTCAGCTCTGATCCCTGCTTCACCAAAACCAGATGGGCCGTCTATCTCCACCAACAGAGAGAGAGAGAGAGAAAGACAGAGAGAGAGATTGTGTGTGTGTGTGTGTGTGTGTGAGTGACCCCGCGTGTGACTGACTCAGTGAGTGTGGAACTTATAGAGGGCTTATAAAAATGGAGACAAAAACACAAATGATGTATACAGTAGGCTAAACGCACACACACACACGCACACGCACACGCACACACACACACACACACACACACACACACACACACACACACACACACACACACACACACACACACACACACTCACAGCACCAGACATAACTAGACGGGGAAATTCACAGATATTGAGATATTGCCCTAGACAGGAAGCTGTCGTGAGCGCACGCCCTTGCAAGCATATTACACAACCTTGTAAATATATACACATTTAATTACTTGAACATCCGCATAAATACAAACACTCGCACCAGACAAAACATTTTTAACTTGCACGTGCGCGCACACACGCACGTACGCACACACGCACGTACGCACGCACGCACGCACGCACGCACGCACGCACACACACACACACACACACACACACACACACACACACGTTTGATATGAGGGACAGTCAGTTACAGTAGTGCTTATACAGACAGGGAGATATCACACATAAGATGACATGCAGTAACCACTTCAGGGTACAAATAGCAGTGTCTCCTCCTAATTGAGTGGACTGAACAGTAATGTATCTCACTAGCTGTTTGGTCCTTCTTCTCTTATCGAGACCAGCCATCTGGAGGCCCCTCACAACCCGTTTGAAATTAAAAAATGATGCTGCTGAGCAACTTTCTACACAATGAGACCACAGCAGCCCCATGTCCACTTCCTCTCTCCTTGTATTCCGTCCAAATGAGTGGGACACCCCTAAGGCAGTGATTTACCGTATTCCAAACAAACAGCCCTCCCCATTCCAACTCTCCCGCCTTGCACCTGATGACCTCCCATGCAGAGCGAGACACAGCATCAGCCAGCAGCCACATATTCTGACTGTCTAGTTGGGTCTATAAAGTGTGACTCACAGTGAGTGTGCACTGCACAGAAATGTTACCATGATGGAGTGGGTATATACATACCGCCTCTCCCATGGCGATACCCCCACTGGATCAGCTCTGGGATCAATTAGCTCTCTTTATTTATGTCTTTTCTCTCCAAACACATTTTCATTAACTTCGCCTGCGTGTGTCAGACTTCTTTTTTATTACACTCAGAGACCAACTGCTTCAGCAGCAATAGGCAGTCTATTGACTTTAGCGGCAAATCCCCCCACCTACGTACATTCTATCGACCCCAAAAACCCGCTCGACATATTTCAGTGACATTACAATGACGTGCGCATGTCTCAATGACAAACCACTGAGAAGCATGCATGTCACTGGTAATCTGTGATGTTTGATGTGGAGTTGTGGACAAGATGAAAGGCGGAAGCAGAAAACAATGGAGCTATCTGTCTGTCCCTTGCGCTCACGTTCCCAGAGAGCGTTCGCCCTTATCTGCGTCTGGAGATCTGCTGCTATGTCTGTGACATCATTTCCTGCTGAGCCCGGGCCTGTGGAGATTAGGTGCCCCCTCCTATCCTATCCTATCCCACCCCACACCTCAACCCCCCCCCCCCCCCCCCCGGTCACAATTTAGACATGTCTGCCGGTTAGCGCTCCTTCCACAAACAGAAGGGATAGCAGCCCCATGCCTGGATCCCGGTTCCCAGCCTCTCTATCTGTCTACACCCCAGATGTGTTTGTGTGTGTGTGGTATTCCTGAGTGGATTGAAGACATGTTGTGACTGCTGCGTGTCACTGTGTGATGCTCCGCAGAAAATAAGGGTCGCCTTGTGAAAGCTTCGCGTTCAAGTGCATTCCAAAAGGCTGAAGGGGGATTTCGGCGCGCGCGCATGTGCACACGCACACACGCTACATGCTTGCATGTGTTTGTGTGTGTCGTCCATCTAACCAGCAGACTTCACTGTGCTGACACCAAAGCTTCCTAAATGTATGTCTCGGCTGTGACTGTAAATCCATCATTCCATCAATCCCCCCATCAGGTTCCACAAATCACATGCCATTTTTATGGCTAGTAAAAAAGACAGGACCAAAACTTTTCCAGCACTCTAAATTGCTTTCCATCTGGCCCACTTTAAGCACTTTGTCCCCATTGAGATTTAATAATAAGACATCACGTTTTTATAAAACTACAACAGAGTCCCTTTGGAATATGACCGACATCATCACTTACTTTACCTTAAAGACTCGTAAATTACAAGTCATGACTCTAACAGACATTTAGTTTTGAAGTGTAAAATATTTACAAGTCTAGATGGTGACTAGGAGCAGAAAAAGTACATTATTTATTAGAGAAAGTAATTACCAATGGCAAAAACAGACATGACAAATAATGAACGTTATCAACAACAGCCAGAGATTTCTAGTAGGATTTAATATAATCCTTGTACATAAAACCCACTGTATTAGAGATTCATCTGTGGATTCTTCCACTTCGGCAGTTGAGACATCCCCTCATGATGATCCCAGATAATACTGTCTTCATGTCATTACATTATACTAAATCCTGTTTACAGCAAATCCACATGAACAACAAATCCTTTTAGGAAAACAACATCCTCCGCAGGATTTTTTTCTACTGAGCTGCATTGTAAACCGCATGGTGCCTGAATCTATCTATCTGTGTGAAAGCTGTGTGGATTGGACACTGAGATGAATGGGTTCCTGAATGCTCTACTGGAGGAGAATGACACATTAAACACATCCACATTAAACACAAAATGGAAACATCTCTACTCTGACTGGAAAACGTCACACTGCACTTTAAAGAAATATTTGTAATTGACTGGTAGGTTTCCATATGGGTACTTATGTAGAGTCCTTATATATTATAAGTTGAAGTGGGTGATTGTCTGCGAAGTGTCTGTCGTTTACTGATATATCAATTTGTGTAAAGATTATACAATGATAAACGGTATGAGTTGTCATCGTTTTAACAGAGATCGTATAAAAAAATCTAACCGTTCACTGTTTCTGCGGCCTAAAAATAGTATGTTTTTTTCATCACTGTGGAATACAGTCTGTTGCTCAGGAGGGGGATATAAAAATTGAGGTGCAGTGTTGATTATTGTCAGATGTGAATGCAGGGTACTACAGTAAGAGCCCTTTATGGATCGTTCCCCGCTGAGGGTGTTCACATGATTTAGTTGTTTCCCCCGTCCTGATGTGTTTTCCTGACAGTCATGGTGCTAAGAGAGGCCACGACCTCGGCTGACCACTGCTGGGTCTCGGTCCAGTGCTGGAAGCAGGTGCTACATTCACAACAGCAGACATGGAGCCATGCAGCGACAAAGAAAAGAAAGATAGATATCTGCAAGCTGAAAATTAAAACTGCAGAGAATATTGTGTTCACCGTAAAACAACAATGAGTCAAACAAAGGGAGAGTTCAGCTTTAGTTATTCAAAACAGGATGGAAAGTGAGTGGGTTGATATATGGTTGCAAAGTGGGAAAAGAAGGCAAATAAACGGTTGCATATTTGACACACGACACTCCGATATCTGTATATAAGTGAAGTGCTATACACATCTCAGTCTAATAACACTGTGAAATTTCAAACCAGTCTTTCAAGAAGCCTTTTGTCTCAAGCAGCACCAGAACACCCAAGAAGACGCTGCGCCAAGTCGTGGGCTAACGGTGCTTTAGGCTAACTTGTTAACGTTGCTGGCTTGTATAAGCAAAGCTGTGGACACAATGGTGTTTTGGGAGAGAGCAGTATATGAAAACAAGGCCTGCTGCTGCCGGGCCATGGGAAACACCCTGGCCCAAACATAGAGCCGAGTTTAGAGATAGCCAGACAGGAAAAAATGTTGTTCCAGGTCAAGCAGAGGACAACAGGTGTGTGTGTGTGTGTGTGTGTGTGTGTGTGTGTGTGTGTGTGTGTGTGTGTGTGTGTGTGTGTGTGTGTGTGTGTGTGTGTGCGCGTGCGTGCGTGCGTGCGAGCATGCGTTTATAAGAGCACACAAAAAGAGCTGTTTGGACCTTGTACTGTACTTCCGTCGTACCAAGGCAAAATAACAGGTAAAATAAAAACTCACTAGAGATTAGGTTGAGATTATCAGGGCTGAATCCATCAATAAACAGCCCTAACTAACCCTATCCTTAACCCTGACATGGAGAGATTCATTTATTGATAGACTAGGCTGATCAGGTTGTGCAATATTATACTAATAATTGTTAGAGTAGGCCTACAGTACCCCTTATCATAGCACGTGGAGGCCAGTCTATGATCATGTCAGTACTATGACATCATATTGATGACATTTGGGGTCTTCGTGTATGGGGATTTGCGGTTTCTAGATAGTTATGGAGAACCGCTGATCTGACCGACTTCACACCGCAATCCCTCGGGTCCTCTGCGATACACATGCCAAGTTTGAAGTGGATCAGTTGGATGGTTCTTGAGATGTGCAAAGGAAAGATACACAGATACACATCGGTGGTTCTGGACAAGCGCCGATCCGACCGACTTCCTGCCTTGGGTCCTCTGCGACGCGAGGTCAACCAGTTGGGGCGGTTCTCGAGGACACACTGACTACTCACACGCACGCAGCCATGTCGTGCATTTATAGAAGGATAAAGAGCAAGTTGTAACGGTGTCTGTGACGGATGGGTGGTGTCTGTGCCGGGCATGCATATAATCATGGACTGCACATGCCGAACCAATGTCAGCATAAATCAGCATAACATGCCCATATATGGACTTGACTGCACATGCCCAATGTCAGCACAAATCAGCGTTTTTTATGCTGATTAACGTCAGCGCTAATCCCTGTTGTTAGGCAATGGTTTCTGTTGTGTGTGACATCAGACAAGAGCTCCAGCATCGAGACAGAGAGAGGGAGTGGGAGGGAGCGATTGAGTTTTCCCTAGTGTCCAGAATATTTGGTGCCCATCTTTCCTGTTACCTACTGGGAATCCTAATGCGCTGATCGATGCATGGCAAAGAGACGTGTTGTCAGAGCGATAACCCCAGCAATGCAATGCTAAGTGGTGTGTTTTATGCAACAAAGTCTATAAGAATATTAGTGTAGAAGTTTCATGGTGACTTGTTGTATTTTTTTATATGGTATGGGACATGAAGTTCTCACCATTAACAACTGATTTGTGTGATGGAAATAAAACTAAATAATGAGTTTTAATTTTCATGGGAAAGAACGAGACAATGCAATAAGACAATAATGTGAGCTGTATGAGAATTCCAGAGTAACCACAAGTCTGCCTGTAAATCACACTTGTCAAGGTCCCCCACCCATCTATCCTTCCCCCTCTTTCTCAGCCTCTTCTTCCCATCTGTATCATCTCGCCCCTCTGTCTTCTGTTCTGTCTTCTCTGATACCATCATGTTGTCTAACGTCTTTATTTCACTTTTCTTTGTGCTTGTCTTGCGTGAAGTTATTTTGACAAGTGACGTTGTCTCTAGTGTGTTTAGACTCTAAACTTTAGAGTCAGTCCATTTCTTACTGTACCCACAATGCCTTGCTTTCACCTTGAGTCTCACTTCCTGTGTGTGAGGATGGAAAGGTCTCAAGGTTAGCTACAGTATCATAGAAACTTT